>NC_034596.1:23400306-23474173 GCF_900095145.1 Mus pahari
GGGCGGTGACAGTGGGCGGTTCGAGGACGCTGTGTTCCGGCTGATCTGGTGCGCTCCAGCTGCTGTACTCTGGCGTCCCTGTAAAAGGCAGGACCCAACACCTATCTATCAGTCATTACACGGCAGACAACTTGGACAAATCTTTATCTAAGCTTGATTTCATTTAACCCTTTGACATTCCAGCAAGTAGATTCATCTCCATTTGATAGGTGAAGAAACAGCCATAGGGAGGTCAAACAAGGTCGTGGGGGACCTGAGCCATCTCTGTCTTGCTCCTGCTTCCAGTGGCTGGCTAAACATCTGGGCTTCCGGTGGGAACTAGCTGGATAAAGAGTGGATGGACATAAAGAAACAGACAGCTTAACTGTAGGGTACCAAAGGAAGCAGCATGTAGTGAGTGTCACATACATGTAGTGAGTGTCACAATCATGTATGTGAGTGTCACAATCATGTATGTGAGTGTCACATACATGTAGTGAGTGTCACATACATGTATGTGAGTGTCACATACATGTATGTGGTCTCTTCATACATTTGGAGGTAACAATCCTAGTATGGGATGGAGAAAGACAGGTGGGACATGCTCATTAGAATAAACTAACCTCCTCATAGTGGAGAGGGGAAGAATGAGCTACAACCTGAGCTGGGGAAAGGAGCCTCATGGGAAAGGGAGAGAGGCTTCTAGTCATGGGGTGCAATTGTCACTGTGGTTGACAAGAACAAGGAGTCACCTGGTTCCAGGGAAGCGGCGCCTGCCTGCCAGCAGTGAGCTCTGAATCGGGGGTACTCTGCCTTGGACTGAGAATTGACTGTGAGCAATTAAAAATCATTTTATGCTGAACTAGCAGGATGGTCAGCTTATAACCATCACTTCTGAAGGCTGTGTGGTTCCCAGGGACCACAGTGCCTAAGCAGAGACCTAGCACTTTCCAAGATTTGGGAATAGAATCAGGCATCCTAACAGATTTCTACTCAGGTCCCCTCAGGGACAAAGGCAGCCTGTGCGATGCTTCTGCGCTGCCAACGAATGCCTGGAGCTCCCTTCCCTGCCCGCCCTGCTGCCCTGTCTGGGCCGGTGCCAGCACTGTACTGGGTCATTAGGGAAGCCTGTTTGGCAGCACACCTAATTGCAGCCTGTTGCCTGGGCAGACAGGCCAGGCAGCCACGAGACACTTGGATGGTGGCCCTTCAGGAGGTGGTTTATGCAGCTGCCAAGGCTACACAGCTTTTCAAGTCTTTCATCTGTTTGGTGGACAACAGCCTTGGAGAATTATGGCTAAGAGGTGGCAGGGTGGTATGGGTGGAGAGGTATCTAGCTGTTGGACTTGCAGTTACTAGGCAACAGGGACCAGCCACTTCCAGCTGCTAGGTCTCCCTTCCTCTCTCTGCAAAATCATCAGTCCCCACAATGACTCCTGGCCCAGGGCCTCAACAGCTATGGAAATGGTGAGATGCAGGGTCTCAGGCTCTATTCCAGACCTACTAAGGTTCAAAGTGGATCTACAACTTGGGTTCTACCATGTCTTCTCTGCACAGGGTCTTGGGTCTCTTCCTGGCTCACACTGAATACATTGAGCTCACACTGTATGAGGAAGTCTCTTGCTAAGAGATGGAAATGCCACCGACAGGGAGGCATGTTAATAGTAGCAAAAATTCACCTCCATTCCCTGGGTGGCCCTACCTGTCCCTTGACACCCAGATCAAATGACCACCATAGAGAAACCTCCAAGCAGCCTCTCTGGGGACTGACTAATCAGGTCCCCTCTGCTGCCCTTGGTGGATGCTGTGTCTTGTTTGTGGGTTACTCTCCTGCCCAATGGCTATCCCTCAGAGAGTGAGACTCTGGCTTTATCTTTGGTTTTTGTTGACAAAGTATGAAAGTTGAGGTCTCCGGCTCTCTCTCTGTCTCTCTTCCCAACCCCGGATCAAACCAAAGACATATCCCACAGGGAAGGCACCCGGTCTGGAGACTCACAGAAAGAAGGCAGAGGTTGTCAGGCAGGGGGTAGTCACCTACAGCCTGATCTGCACCGTAGGTCCCTGGGCGTGAACCCTCTGGCTAGCCAGAGCTGCAGGGCAGACGTCAGCAGCGGGAAAGGATGGGGAAGGAAGCTCTGATTGGAGAGGGAAGTGGTTCCCAGGACCATCACTCACCAGCCTTTGATGGTGATGGTGGTGGTTTTTCGTTTGTTTGATTGATTTATTTATTTATTTATTTATTTATTTATTTATTTATTTATTTGCTTGTTTATCTATCTATCTATATATTTATTTATTTATTTAAAGATTTTGTTGTATTTATGGGTGCACTGTAACTGTCTTCAGAGACACCAGATAAGGGCACTAAATCCCATGACAGATGGTTGTGAGCCACCATGTGGTTGCTGGGAATTTAACTCAGGACCACTGGAAGAGCACTCAGTGCTCATAACCTCTGCCATCTCTCCAGCAGTTTCTGTACCTCAGTTTCTTCAAGTGTAGCATGCAGCTGAAACGGGAAGTGGGGGTGGTGGTGGGGAGCCTAGGGGCTGGGAGGCCGAGGGGATGGGGGGATATCACACCAGCATCCACACAACAGTGGCCTACTTCTGCTGTTTGATACATTTCTGTGGCCTGAACCTCCTTCGTATCATTAGATACATCAAACAAGGCATCCTTGGGATTTCCCTCTGGAGACCACTAGACCTCAATTTTCCCATTTGCAAATAAGTGAAATAAGTGGGCTGACCTGGATAGTAAATGTCTTAACTACCTCTATGAGGAGGAGGAGGAGCCAGGAGATGTTAACAGGAAACACTCACCCCAAGCCGTCACCACTGACAAGGTGTTCAGCCACCCGGAAAGCCAGCCATGTCATCTGTTCCCTCTGTGTTCTAGTCTTTCTGCTGCTTCTGGTCTGGTGAGCTCCACCCAAAAAGAAACAGACTAGCAGGAAGATTGGGTGGGACCAGGCCTGTCCCAACGGCCCCTCTCCTGTCTAGCTCTTCTCAGCTGAGCAGGCAAGGGCAGGGAGAACAACGCTAATGACTTCGTCCCATGTTGGTTTCATGGCTGGATTCTGGCCAAAGACTGGAATAGTCAAGAGCTGTAGAGGCCTGGGCTGGCTGGGCTAGGATTTGGAGAGGGGTCACTGGGTGACTCACAGGTGACCTCCTAGGGGTCCTCACCTCTCAGTCGCCAGCCCCAGTTCTTCCAAGTTTATGGTAGACAAGAGACTAGTCCAGGTAGATCCCTGGATCATCACATCTGGAATAGGTCTCGGAGCACACCTAAGCCAAAGATCCCCAGGTTCAGTTTGTCTGACCACAAGATTTCAGAACAGACTTGGGAGCTGTCAGGGTGGCTAATCTTTCCTTCCCCAGGTCTGGCATATATGTCATCTGTGACTTCCATCTTGCCCCAGAAGATAAGGCATTTTAGTAGGGAAAAATGGAAAAATCTACTCTCAGAATAAGTGATAGTTCCTAACACATTTTATGTTTTAGCGCATTTTACGCCACTGTGCCACAATACCACAGGTGAGGTGGTTTATAATGAGCCTACCGTATTTGCTGGCCTTGGGTCTTGGAAATCTGCATGGTCTAAGACAGAGAGAGGGGTCAGTGTCTGGGAATGGCCTTGCCCTGTCACCCATGACAGAAGGGCAAAGAGAGAACAACAAAGGGAGCAAGATGGGATCAAGTCTACCACTGTATAAGGAACTCCCAGCCTTAACCCACTCCTGGAGGGGTAGCACTCTTGTTACTGAGCCACTCGTAACAAGTCCCACCTTTTAATACCACCAAAGATCAAGCTCCTAACAGGTGAACTGTGAGGGACCTGTTCAAACCAAGCATAACAATAAATACATAAATAAATAAATAAATAAATAAATAAATAAATAAATACTGAAAGTTCCATAGTATGGGATGAAAAACTCAGTCCCTGTTCTTGTTTTTGCCTGTTCATGACAAAATCATGAACACTAACAACTTGACCATAGTTCAAAAGCTAATTAGAAACCAAGGCAAAGGCCGGGTATAGTCACACATCCCTTTAATCCCAGAACTTGGGTGGCAGAGACCAGAAGATCTATGTGAGGAGTTCAAGGTCAGCCTAGTCTACATAGTGAGTTCCAAGACAGCCAGGACTACACAGTGAGACTTCTGAAAAAAAGCCAAGCCAATCAAACAACAAAGAAAGAAACCCAAGGCTAACCAAACTCCGGTTCTCAGACCAGAATTCACTGGTAACACCAGGACCCAGAAGAGCCAAGTTTGTTTTGTCAAACCCATTGTGTCCAGCTTGGTTGTTTGAATATCCTCACACTGGGTTTCAGTGGAGGGGACAGCCAATCTTGCTACCTTTCCCTGTCTGTGGTTGGTTTCCACCCTTTCTCATCTAATCAAATGTGGATCTTATCAGGACACCTGTCCCCAGCAGATGGCTGTTCTTCATAGATAATTCGATGGTGGAGCCCCGAGGAACACTCTAGTCTCTCTGTCCCACCCGCCTGTGGCTCCAGCTACCTCCTTTCCTTACAGCATCCATAGTCCTACAGTACCCCCTATGAAACAGCCCTTCCTCCTGCCCAGGACCAGCTCCCTACTACCAGCTGCTACCATCCCACCAAGGGCTGGTCATGTCTCCATCATTTCCTTTGCTTCCCAGACTCCTTCCCTACAGCATATCCATGTGCTCAAGTTTCTACTCTATCAGTTCAAACCTCCTTCAACAACCACTGAAAATCAAGGTGGCTTTTCAAAAATAGGGGGGAAAGTTGGGGGTGAACATCAAAGAAATTCCGTGGGCTTTCTGGATTCTGGGTTTTTTTTTCCTGTTAACTTAGTAAAAGTGTGTGGATAGAAACCCATTAAATCAGCACTCGGGAGGCAGAGGCAGGCGGATTTCTGAGTTCGAGGCCAGCCTGGTCTACAAAGTGAGTTCCAGGACAGCCAGGACTATGCAGAGAAACCCTGTCTCGAAAAAACAAAACAAAACAAAAAAAAAAAAAAAAAAAAAAAAAAAAAAAAAAAAACAACAACAAAAAAACCATTAAATAACTGGGTATGGGTAACCATAAAGTAATTTATGGTTGTGCACACTTGTAATCTCAATACCATCTGTCTCCGAAGAGTCAAAGAATCTCGGTTAAGTTTGAGGCTAGGGCAGGGAGATTGCCATGAATTTAAAACCAGCTCAGATTATATTAGCAGGGCCCTGTCTCGAAAAGAAAAAAAGAAAAAAGAAAAGAAGAGAAAAGAAAAATGCATGCACATGTATCAGGACTATGATAGCAGTTTTATTCCTAATAACATCAGACTGGAGACAATCCTAAGGTCTGCACTATAGCAATAAGGATTTCTAGAAGAAAATAAACACTGGGCCTGGGAAGATAGCTCAGTCAGAACAGTTTTGCTGCCCAGTAAAAAACTGGCACACACCTGTAGTCCCAGCACTAAGGAAAAGGCAGTTCCCAGGGACTTGTGGCCAGCCAAACTAGTTTAATTGTCCAGCCCCAGGTCTCAGTGAGAGAACTTGTCTCAAAAGACAAGGCAGATGGCTCCTGAGGTACAACACCCCAGCTTGACATCCAGTCTCCAATGCATGCACACTGATGCATGCACACCCACAAATATCTACAAACAACTACACATACATACACATACAAAACCCAACTCTATGTAACAGCATATCAAGGGAAGGAAGCCCCAAATTTCACAGGCTGTAAATTCTCTTTGTAAAGGTTTCTCTCTCTCTCTCTCTCTCTCTCTCTCTCTCTCTCTCTCTCACACACACACACACACACACACACACACACACACACACACGAACAAGCAATCAATGCTCATAGAGGCCATAATAAGAATTATGCTGGTCAGTGGGTGAGGGAGGATGAAATGGTGATTGGAGGAAACTCAGGGGCTTCTGGCTTCTAGGAATAGTGTTTCTTTTTCTGGCTGTTGGTGATAAAGACTCACTGAGCTGTGCCTATCATTTGTGCTTTCCTGTAACCATGCTATGCTTCAGTAAAATCCACAGAGAGGGAGAGCTGAGAGGGGAGAGAAATCGAAGAGGGAAGACAGAGCCTCCCAAAGCAGTTACTCCTAGCAATTGTGCCAATAACCGATCCTGTAGCTCTCTTTGCATGTGGGCAAACAGTGGACCAGAAGGATATACTGGGAAGTGGCAAGCGATCTAGATGTCCTGATTATTCAACCATAAGTGTTAAACAATTCATAACACATCCATAATGGCCTGTTGTTTAACCATTACCAAGAACAGGGTGGATTTTTATGGACCGATGTGCAATAACCTCCAAGACATAATGTGAGGTCAACAGGCTCAGAAGGTTCATAGAATGCAATCCTCTCTGCTGGACAACGTGCACACATATAGACTGCAAGCCCATACAGGGGTTGGGCTTTCTGGCCTGAGGCACAGTTCTCTCTCTAAAGCTCTTCTCTATATCTATGTCCAGTCCTACCTGCTGGACTACACTGTCTCTGAGCATTGGGTCACGGGGGTCTTATGAAGTCGCTTAGCTTATAAAAAGATCAATATCCTCTTGAATATTGATGTAAGGTCAGGAGCTTGGCAGCAACAGAAGCCTGCTTAGCTGTCTGGAAGACAGGTTGGATATGGGTAGACTTGGAGCTTAAGAACCATGCTCCCAAGCATCCCTGCTGTCCAGGAAACAGTGTAGAGTGAGAGAAGTTCCAGGTCTCAGGAGAGCCATTGCCTTCTATCCTGTAAGAATGAAGCAGGCAGACAACAGGACTTGGGTAAGCTCACACTACCAGAGAGGTGATTTGGATCCAAAGCCCAGGCACATGGCACTGAGCAGCTGCCAGGCGCCATAATGCAGACTCAGAGAAAGCAGGCTACTGCCTCACTCTAGGCAGAAGTAGCATCTAGAAAGCAAGGGTAGGACCTAGGGTTCTGGACGGAAACGGAGGTGGGAGCAATTGGGAAGCAGTGGAGAAAGATGAGGGTTCCTGTGCACTCGAGTCAGGTCCAGAAGAGTCCTGGGTAAGTTTGAATGTCCAGAGGTTTTGAGTCTGGGTCTGGTACATTGTCCACTTTTGGAAAATCCTTCCGGTGGTGAGAGGCGGATGGCAGATGACAGCCTGGAGGTAGGAAGATTTGCTGGGAAAAGGTGACAATCATTCAGGTATGTCTGTGTAGCAGCCTGAGCAAGGGGAGGAGTTAGTGACGGCAACAGTTGGAGCAGTATTTTAGAAGTAACGGTGATGTCATTGGTGAAAGAACAAACACAGGAAAGGGAGGAGTTGAAGGTGAACCATGTTACTAGATCAAGAGGCAGGATGTCCAGGGGTACCCTGCTTGAATGAGGACATCAAATTAGGGTAAACACAAGTTCACTCCCAACCAAGAATGCTGGATGAGAGAGAGAGGTACCTGTGAGGTGCTCCCGACAGAAGCCAGCAGGGTTGATAGGGCCGGTTTGATGTTGACTCATGCAGTCAACAGTTATTGTGAGCCGACACAGATAGGTCAGCCACGCTCCCGATCCCAGAAGAGACAGACGGTATGCAAAGACACAGAAACACTGCAGAGCATGCAGAGTATATGAGGAGGTAAGGGAGAGACAGCAGTGAGGCCGTGAGGTCAGTCTGAGTCCACAGGTATGCTGGGAGAGGCTGTCCAAGGGAAACATGCCAGTAATGTCACAGCAAATGCTGAGCCCTGGAGATAACAGTTGATGGGACAGGTGACCCAGAGGAGCCCTGGATGCTTGTCTTATTTTTGTGTTATAACAGCACATCTGAGACCAGGAAGTTTATATACAGTGTGTGTGTGTGTGTGTGTGTGTGTGTCCCCATGGAGACTGGATGTTAACCTCCCATGTCATTTCTTAGGAGCTACCCACCCTGGTTTTGTTGGATTTGTTTAAGACAGAGTGTCTCATTGGGATTGGGTGTAGGGACCTTGACTTGGCCAGGCTGACTGACCAGTGAAGCCCAGTGTTTTCTGCCTGTCTAGACCTCCCCAGTGCTGGGATTACAGGTGTGCACTACCATGCCTAGCTTCTTATGTCGGTTCTAGGGGTGGACCTCAGGTCTTCTTGACACAAGCTCTTTACCAACTGAGCCACACACCTCCACTTCCTGTGTAAAAAGTCCATTCTGCTCAGAGTTCTGCAATCCAGGAAGGCTCATTCTGCTTACCCTGTGATGTGTGTGTTTGTGTGTGTATGGGGGGGGAAATCTTCCTGCTGGATTATGACACAGTAGAGTGTCATATGGTCAGGTAGAGTGAGCAAGCTAGCTGATTTCTCTAATTTTAAGACCCCATAACCCTTCCTTAATCCCAATCACCCTCCAAAGGCTCCCTCTCCAAATACTATTAACATATTACTCTAGAGATTATCCTCCAACGCATATGCTATAAAACCATATGTGGGAGAGAACAGGAGACAGTAGGGACGTTGGATGGGGCGGAGGCAACATAGGTAAGGGTGAACACGGGGAGTCAGAAATTCAATGGAGCAATGAAGCAAAAACAATTTAAATAGGCCCGAGTGGAAGACTAGCTCCATGTGTGTTAAAGGTCCCGGTAGTTAGACATGTGAATTCACCTTTAAACATTCCTACTATTACTTTCAACAAACTCCCTCTTTAGTCCACTTAATTCCAGTGTCAAGCCAGTGTGAAACTGTGAGGAATCGGGGTTGCAACTATAACCCCTAGGCTTACCAGCTTAAGGACAGGGCTCTCTGCCTGCCTGCCTCTCTGCCAGCTCACCTGTCTGATAAACATAGGCAGCATAATGTCCAACTCCTGTCTGCTCATATCAGCTATGATCTTCCCATACTTCCACCAGTTTCAAGGCTCTGTAGTGAGGCATCAGGGGGCTTATAGAGGGGTGCCCTATTGCTGCACTATAGGTTGGGGAGGGCACGACATACTGCATGCATGACCTCTGCTCTTCAAGACTTGTTTTTTGTTTGTTTGTTCGTTTGTTTTGGTTTGGGGGGACAGGGTTTCTCTGTATAGCCCTGGCTGTCCTGGAACTCACTTTGTAGACCAGGCTGGCCTCGAACTCAGAAATTCACCTGCCTCTGCCTCCCAAGTGTTGGGATTAAAGGCTTGTGCCACCACCTCCGTTGTGATGAGTGTACATGAATAACCAAACCTAAAGACCCAAGGGGGAAAAAAAACGGATACTCAGGATTTGGGTCAGGTCTCATGTAGGCCTGAGGAATCCCCAAGTGGGTGTCCTTTGTATGGCCACTGGGGAGGACGCACAGGCTTCATTAGGTACACGTCGGGTGGCTGACTACAGGGCTGTAGTTCTTTTGTAGCAGACGGCAGATTAGAGTAGTAAGAGCTTTTGATCTGGCGCCATGCAGGAAGAAGCGGATGTCGTCCCTAAACCCAAGCAGCTTTCAAGCCTCTTCCTGGGCAGAGGTGCGGTCCTAAGAGCCAGCGACAGCTTAAAAGAAATTAGAGACAGGATGAGGCCGTCCCTGTGGTTCCCGCCTACCAGATCCGTCCACCGCGAGGGGCCAGCGCGCGACCTCGGCGAGCAGCCCCTGCGGCAGGAGAGGACCTTACTGCGGTCGACTGCCGCCGCGCCACCGCGCCGCCGCGTCGCCGCCGGGACCTTTCCCCTACTTTCCAGGCCTCACGCCCCGCCTCTAGCCCGGACCAAAACACGTGCCGCCGCCCGCCCCGCCCGATCACGCCGCAGCCAGGCTCCGATCACGCGCCCCCCCGCGGCGCCCATTGGCCCGCTTCTTGCCGGCCTGGCGCCGATTGGCTGGCGGCGGAGGCCATGCCCCCAGCAGGGAGCGGTGTATTTTGGTTTGCCCGCGCGCCCCGCCCAGGGCCGCTCCCTCCGCGGCGCCCCGCCCCTCCCGCGCCTCCCGGGCCGCGCGGAGGCAGAGCCGCGCGCGGCAAGGAGGGTAGAGGTGCGCGCCGAGAACCGACGGTCGGGACACCGCCGCCCGCCGCACACGTGCAGCCTCCGCCGCACGCAGAGCTCCTGCCTCGCAGCATTGCTGCCTGCAGGCCGTACGGCATCATGCACTCGCCGGGCTCCACCGGCCCGGGCGACGGGCGCGCGGTAAGTGACGGGGCTGAGCGCGGGGCGAGACGGGGGACGCGGGAGGGATGGTGACTTCCCGCTGCGGTGGGGGCTGCGGATTTGCTGTGGTCGGGACAGGGACCGGGAGGTTCGGCCGGGTCAGGGTGGGGAGGGGGGTGTGTTAGCGCGGCAGCCTGCCTTCAGCTTTGTCTCTGGTCCGCTGCGGCCCCGCCCGGCGCGGCTATTTCCAGCCATGACGTCACCCGAATCCAGAGGAGGACCGCTGTTCGATGTGGGCGCGGCTGGCGGGAACTTGGGGGCGGAGTCAAAGCCGGAGCGCAGCATGGGGGCGTGGCGAGAGCGGCTAGTAGTGTGGGGGCGGGGCCAAACCAAGGGTGTGGGCGAGCGTGCTTGGAGGAGATATTGGGGAACTAGATGGGACCAAGGCGAAGGACACGGTGTAAGCACCTGGTAGTACTGTAAGAGGGCGGAACCGAAGCTAGAGAGCTCGGTGAGAACCTCTGGTGGAACTGTGGGGCGGGGCCGATGTAAGCGTGCTTAGTGGGAGGGGCAAAGGCTAAGCCGAAGGGAGGGAGTGTGGTTAGAGCATCTGGTAGGAGTGTAGGGGAGGGGCTGTGGGTGGGGCCAAAGTAAAGGTGTCTCTGGAGGGTGTGACCAGAGTACCTGGATGGAGTTATGATGGAATGAGGAGGAGCAAGGCAGTAGTGTGTCTTGATAGGCAGGTGTGCAAGAGTGTGGTTTGAAGAGGTGTGTCAGCCAAGCTTAATGGGCTTGTAAGTGTAGAGCTGGGCGGGGTTGGGGGGTGGGGTCTAAGTGAGAAAAAGTGTGGTAAAATGGGACTTTGCAGGCTTGGGCCCAGGGACTGAGTGAAGTCGTGGTAGGGACCTCTGTTAGAAGGCATAGGGTGTGGAGCAACAGAACCTGACAGAAATGTAAGGAGGCAGAGAAGTGGTACGGAGCGGGTTCCTGGCAAGAACACAGCGGTACATGGACTCAAAGGTACCTATACATCCTTTTCTAGTATAGGGCTGGACATTGATTACACTTGAAGGATCAAAATCAAAATACCCTTCCAGGAGGTTGTCACCCCCATGGTCATATATCTTTGTCTGTTCACTGAAGGGGAATCTGGACAGACAGGAAGTTTTGAAGCTCAGAAAATATGTATGAAATATGTGTCTGTAAGCTTAAGTTTCTCTTTTGGACAGGATGGGTTCCAGTCCCTTCCTCCCCACTCCTGTGTGTAAAGGTGACATGGTATACAGGAGGAGACGCCTTTCCTGGATTATGGTTGAGCTTTCTCGTGCTGTTCCTCTCACCTGACCTCCTCCTAGTTCTCAGTAGTAACAAGTGACTTAATGTTTCTGAGTCTGCTGAGGAAGCAGGCAGTCACCGAGGACTGTGCTTGCATGGAACCTAGGTTCAGCCACTGGGAAATTAAGCTTAGGGTAATGCTTCCTTTCTTCGGGACACCACTCTGGTCCTTTTGAGCTAGAAGATCTCACCAACTAACTGGCTGCTTGGTTTCATCCGTTTCTCTTTCCCACGGCACCTTCCTACTAGCCATTCTGGCCTATACCTCTAGAATTAGTCCTCATCATTTAGCCAAGAGAAGCTTGAAGTTAGTAACCTGTTTTGTTTATTTTATAGCTATGGGGATTGAATTCAGGGTCACACATGAGGTCGTCAGGCATTAAACTATTGAGCTATAGCCCAGCCTTGAAACCTTTTTAAGAAGCAGGGTGTGTGTGTGTGTGTGTGTGTGTGTGTGTGTGTATAAACTGATTCTCAACTAAGCCCAGTCCTCAGAGCTTGAAAACAATGTTGTGTTGAGAGTCCCGTTCGGGTCTTTTTATTCCAGCACTGAGACCGTTGCTCTGTTAAGGGTGCTGCACATGTCTATGGTGGATCCCCATGCCTGTCGGGGTTACCGTCCCTTTATTCTCCTGAACTAAGATGCCACTGTGTTGTGCTGCCTTCAGGCTGACATCATGGACATCTGTGAGTCAATCCTGGAGAGGAAGCGGCATGACAGCGAAAGGTCCACGTGCAGCATCCTGGAGCAGACGGACATCGAAGCTGTGGAAGCTCTTGTCTGCATGAGTTCTTGGGGTCAGAGGTCCCAGATGAGACCCCTCACGCCTGTCTCAGATTCTGGTGACGTCACCACTGCTGTGCTTACGGACACAGCTGCCCCTGATCTACCAAAGGACTTCCATTCTTACTCAACTCTGGTAAGAGGAGGTGGGGAAGAGAAGTATTTCTGTGAACTGCCTAGAATAGCGTAGGTAAAACGTGCTGAAGAACTTGTGAGGAGATTAACAAATGACGCTGGCCAGGAGGTTGCCTGTACTCTTTTTATGTGGATGCCAGAGTGTGAAAATTCCTCTCTTCAACGTGTTTTCTGTTCAGTGCTGGGTCGTAACTTGCTGACAGCCGCTCAGGGACAAAGCCTGTGGATGGTTGCAGAAAAGTGTATTATGCCAGTTTTCTGGGAGTCTTAAGGTGGGGTCTTGAGTGGTCCCAGACTAGGATAAGGATTTGTGGGAAACGAGAACACGTGTACTCTGACATCAGACAATCTTTAGCTTAGAGGAGACATGTCACCTCTGCCTTCCCGTGACAGCCAACTAGTGTAACTTGAAGTTGGTAAACCAGTATTTTATTTTTAGGTTTTAACTTATAGCACCAGTGAAAGTGCTTCCTGGTTGGAGAAGTTAGATCTCATGTTAGCAGTAGTGCAGCTGAGAGCTGACTTGCTTGGCTAGGGGCTTGCTGGAGACACATAGGAGCAGTAGAGCTGCAGGAGTGGGTGGTGGTGAGGACTGGAGGACAGGGCTGGTTCATGGTAGCCCCTCAGGCTTTCAGGCTCGGGCTTTTGTGAGGTGGCCGAGAAACTGCTAGGAGCCAGCACAGAGCAGCTTGGCTCAGGAGAACCAGTGCCATCTTGGCTTAAGGATTGAAACGTCATGAGCGCTTTTACTTTATAGTAAGAATCTGTTTTCTTTCTGCATTCCCTGTAGTTAAACTGCTTATTTCAGTATGCATGACCTAGGATGGACACCACCCTTCCTTCCAACAAGACATATGCGTGGTTGAGTAGGGACGGTCCATATTGGGAGAAGCGGGAACAGCAGAGTCCCCAGAGATCCCTTGGGTCAGTCAGCGCAGTCCCCTCGCAGGCAGCGGGAGCAGTGCAGTCAGATAATTTCCTTGCAGCTCTTTTGACCAAAACAACCTGTGATGTGGTGCTTTTCTTTTCTTTTCCTTTTTATTTTAAAAAGTGTATAACTCCTCCTCAGAGCCCAGAGCTCACGGAGCCATCAACAGGGACCCCTGTTCCTTCCCAAGTAGTTAACTCCAAAGGATGCATGGTCACCGCCCTCCCCCCATCCCCTACTGGGGGTCCCAGAGCACTGAGCAAGAGGGAACCACCGGAGCCAGCCTCGGGGTCCTCCTGCAGGGCTGTGATGACCAGTGTGATCCGTCACACCGGGGAGACTCCTGCTCCTACCTGCTTCCCAGCTGGCCCCACTCAAGAGCAACGAGCATCCGACAGCAGAGAAGGACAGGAACGCTTGCTGGACCACCTCGAAGCCTTGCAGGACACACGCTTGGCAAATGGCTTACTCGTCACTAACTTGGTTTCCTGTCAGCCTTGCTTGCACAAGTCTGGTGGTCCATTCCCCACTGACAAAGGCCAACAGACAGGATGGCCCGCTGCTGTTCAGACCTGCTTACCAAAGAATCCTGAAAGTGACTTGTCAAGGAAAACCACCCCTCTGATTTCTGTCCCTGTCCCCAGTCCCCCTGTCCTTTGCCAGATGATCCCTGTGGCTGGACAGAATGGCATGTTCTCAGCTTTTTTGAAACCTCCTACCCAGTTGCCTGCAGGGACTGTCAAGCCCATCCTACCCCAAGCTGCTTCAATGTCTCAGCCTGTGTTCATGGGCCCACCTGTGCCTCAGGGAACTGTGATGCTGGTCTTGCCACAGAGCACCTTCCCCCAGCCTGCTGCCTGTCCGTCCAGTGTCATGGCCATTGGAAATACCAAGCTGTTGCCCCTTGCCCCTGCACCAGTGTTCCTTGCCTCCAGCCAGAACTGTGCCCCTCAGGTAGACTTTTCCCGAAGGAGGAACTATGTTTGCAATTTCCCAGGCTGCCGGAAGACCTACTTCAAAAGTTCCCACCTTAAAGCCCATCTTCGCACTCACACAGGTAAGTGGTAGGGTATAGAAGTTAAGTCTGGTTCTTTCTCTCGGCCCCTTGCTCCCAGAATTAAGACTCAGACTCAAATTATATTTGCAAATACCTTGGCCATGTAGCTGAGCTCTACTCTGACTAGATCATAACTTAGGTAACCCACTTATTTTAACCTACATTCTGCCACATGGCTGGTTACCTGTGCTCAGGTACCATGTCTACTTCAACTAATGAGGATATATATAGTTCAGTTCTCAGTGAAACCAGCTCATTTCAAGTGCATGTGGCTAGTGGCTTCCCTAATGGCCAGAGATTAGAGTAGATCTTCCCAGGTGAATCTCCTGCCTGGCTCTATCCCAGAATTCTTCCCAGAAGTCCCACCTCCTATTTCCTACCTAAGCCATAGGCCATCAGATTTATTATTGACAGGTGCCACATCCATATAGACATTAGGTATTCTTTCTATAGTGGGGTGCCTGGTGTGATAGGAGCACAGCTCAAGGGAGGAAAGTTCCCTGAGACCCCTTTAAGAGAGGCAGGTACCTGCCAGAGGAGAGAATGGGTGCTTGTGATGGCTTTAGTGTACTACTGCGGTAGGCATTAGCAAAAACATCGGTGTGACTTGGAGGTGTGTTCAGACCCTCAAAGACCCTTAAAACACTCATACTATAGAGTGTTTTAACTGTACAGTTGAAACTGTAGAGTTTTAGGTTAAGAAGTCACACAAGTTATAAACTCCTGAGTTTATTTTTTAAACATTCTCTGGCCATTAGGATAGCCACTAGCCATATGCACTTGAAAAGGGATGGTTTGAGAACTACATTGCACATTCTCATTAGTTGATGTTTTACAACTCATGAGCTGGTGTCTGCCAGCCATGCTGTCCAGCAGGGACACTGAGCGCCACCTGACAGGCATCACTTGCTGTAGAGTAGAGCAAGCATTTCTTGGTGCTCTGTGAGTTGATGTGTTTGGCGTTTTTTGGTGGTCCAGTGGTTCCATAGTCCTCTCTTCTTGTTAAAGCTGACTTTAGAGAATCACGTATTTACATGTGAGCATGTGTACAGACGTCTGTAGTAAAGCTTCCTGAACTCAACCCTGAAACATCACCCCATTAGGATGTCAGGAAAGGCCTGGAGAGAGTTCCTGCTGCAGTGTTTTATTTCAAAATAGGTTGATGCAGGCTGGCTTCTAATTAGCACAGTGTACTCCGGCTGTGGCAGACTCCACTTTAGAACGGTGTGCAGTCTGGTATGCAGACATTCCAGAAAGAATTGTTCCTTCATATGCTGGAGCCGAGGGCGGCTTTAGGATGAGGACCTTACAGCTGTCCTGGACTTGTCTCCTTGTCAGAGCAAACACAGGCTCTTTTGTTCTCATCTGTCTGTTTCCACACATCAGCCTCAGCCCTCTCCCATCTCTGCCTATTGATCCTTTCAGGGCCTGCCCCACATCAGTTGAGTGTGTGTTGATATCCATCCTCTTTGACCCTAGGGGGTTACTGTGTCTCACCACCACTTCCTTTGTTTCTTCACTTCTGCTTTGTTTTTACAATTTTCGGATTTTTAAATTATTATTAACATTATCATCATAATCATTATCACTACTACTACTACTATTTTGGTTTTGGTGTGGTATTTTTGTTGTTGTTGGTGGTGGTGGTGGTTTTTTGTTTGTTTGTTTTTTAAGATTTGTTTATTATATATATGTAAGTACACTGTAGCTGTCTTCAGACACCCCAGAAGAGGGCATCAGATCTCATTACAGATGGTTGTGAGCCACCATGTGGTTGCTGGGATTTGAACTCAGGACCTTCCGAAGAGCAGTCAGTGCTCTTAACCGCTGAGCCATCTCTCTAGCCCCAAAGCTGTGTGTCTTTTTTTTTTTTTTTTTTTGGTTTTTTCTGTGTAGTCCTGGCCATCCTGGAACTTGCTCTATACACCAGGCTAGCCTTGATGTCCTGCCTCTGCCTCCCGAGTGCTGGGATTAAAGGCATGCGCCACCACGCCCGACTGGTTTTGGTGTTTTAAGACAGTGTTTTTGTTTTTGTTTGTTTTTTGTTTTTTTTTTCTGTGTAGTCCTGGCCATCCTGGAACTTGCTCTATACACCAGGCTAGCCTTGAAATCCACCTACCTCTGCCTCCTGAGTACTGAGATTAAAGGGGTGTGCCACCACACCCATTATGTTTCTGTTATGTGGGTATGTGCATGTAAGCGCAGCGGCCTGTGGATTTGACCCCCTGGAGCTGGAGTTACATGTGAGCTGTCACTGTAAATCCTGGGGTCTGCTGTATGTGTGATGCAAGAGCATCATCGAGCATGCTACATTGTGGCACCCATCCCCTTGTTTTATCATTACATATTTATCTAAACTGGATACGAATTCCTGGTGTCACACCTTGTAAATGGTGGTCAGCCACCTTTATCAAGGTTGTTCTGGTAGCTGTGTGTGATGAAGAAGCAACCTGTAATGTTCACATGGGCTCTTTGGCATGATTTTTTACTTGGTATGTCTAGATGAACTTTACATCAGAGCACAGATTGTAGGTTTGGAGAGGTGACAGGGTTTCCATGTTCACTCAGTTTCCCTAGGTAGGATACTGTCAGGCCCACAAAACCTGAGATAAAGCTAGTTCCTTCGTGCTTCTCAGAGAAGTTAAGTTCAGTTTAAACAAGTGTGAGGCTCTGAGGAGACCACTGCTTTTGCCGTTCACCAGCCCTCCGTGGAGTCTCCCTAAGCACGGAAACTTCAGGTAGACTTACTTCAGATTGTGTTTCAAGTATTTCTTTTAACCAGAACAATTATTTAAATGAAGAAAGTCAGGTGAATGCGTACACCATTTTGGCTGAATACAAGGAATTTTGTAAATCATGTGCCAAGGGGCTGGCATTCTCTGTGCAACTCCTGGGCACTGTGTATGCTACTGACCTTAGGGGAGCAGGGATAGGAAGGGCAGCTGTCTGCATCTGCTTTTGGATGTTCTGATGGTATCTAAGACAGTGGTAAAGAATACTCCACCAAGCTCCAGGCTCTGGAGCTGTGAGTCTAAAAGCATGTGTCACTCAGTTATCTGTAAGATCTTCCCAGTGTGGCAGAGAATATCATCTAGTATGCCTGAGAGCTTGCTTTTATAACAAGGCCACTACTGGGACTCTTAATCAGGACCCAGTCAGTGATCAATGATCCTACTACCTCTTAATTATCAGTGATGTATGACTTCAGAATTACATTTCCAAGGTGTGGAGTTTGGGGTCATAATCAAACCACAGCAGCCACCCTTGCTTCCCATGGAAGATTCTGAAACCCACAGACTAGGAAGGAAGCCTCAATGCTGGATTTTCTGTTAGTTCAACTCAGATCTATCAGAATTGGTATCTCTTCAGACCTAGTATTTGCTACCTGCTATAGGAAATCATGGAGACAGATCACATCTACAGCAGTGTGTGGCTGTCTAGCACATCATCCCTCATGCATGCAGTCTTATGATTGCCATAGTCAGGTAGGGAGACGTCAGGATACAGAGAAGGGCCTGGTCCCGTGCTGGTTGGAACAGGAGTTTGTTGAAGAGGAGGGTATACTATTTATCTGCTGAAGGTTTCATTACCTCTAACTCCAGGAAGATAATATATGACTCTGTGACACTTGCTCTAGAGCATCAGTCGGCACATAAAGCTGATGAGAAAGTGAGCACAAACTCTGACCTGTGTGGTGGTTAATATTGATTGTCAGCTTGACCGAATATAAAACCTTGATTGGGCCTTGAGGGGAGAAGCTTTAGTTAGGTTATCTAAAGTGGGAAGACCCACATTAACTAGGATTCTGGATTAGATAAAGGGGAGAAAAGAAAGCTGAGCACCAGATTTCATTTCTCTCTGCTTCTGGACTATGGACACAGTATGACCAGCTGCCTCCAGCTCCGCCCACCATACTCTCCTGCCTTGGAGAATCTGTGCCCTCAAACTAAGCCAGAATGAACACTTCCTTAACTTGCTTTTGTCGGCACCTTGGAAAGTAACTGATGCAGCTGTTTGTCAGTGAGATAAGAAATGTGGACAGAAACCAGTGATTCTAAGACATCTTAAAGCCCTTGGAAGGACTTTTTAGCGTATGTGCAGTTTGTCCTGAGAGAGAGAATTATTTCCTTAAAGAATTTTCTCCCATATCTGAGGATGGTAGTCAGTTGGTAGAGTACCTACCTAACATTCACAAAGTTCCGTCCCTAGCATGTAAGATTGAGGAAGGTGGTGCACACTTCTGAGGGAGAGTTAGGAGAATCAGAACTTCGGTGTCCTTCCTGCTACATGGGTGTTGGAGGCTGTCGTGGCCTTCATAAAACCCTGTCTCAAAAAAAAAAAGCATTTTCCAGAGATAGGAAAATCTCTCAAGTTCTCAGCTAGCCTGGGCTATACTAAGCAAGACCCTACCAAAGAGAAAAATATCCAGGGTGTTGGTATACACCTTTAATCCCAGCACTTGGGAGGCAGAGACAGGTCTCTATGAGGTTCAGGTCTGGTCTATGTAGGGAATTCCAGGACAGCCAGGGCTACACAGTGAGACCTTGCTCAAAAGAAGTCTTCCCCAAGTATAACAGTTGATTTGTCTTTTTTTATTTTAAAATGCTTCTTAAAAGCCAGGGATGGTAGTGCATGCCTATAACTCCATCATGTAAGTAAATACATAATGAGTCTCCATGAGGCAACATACATCTGTACATGTCAATTTTTTGAGAGATTAAGATTATCCTAGTTTGATACCTGTGGGCTTTGGCAAATCGCATCATGGGGTAGAAAGAAGTGCATTGTGGAGGCCTTGCTGAATTCTGAGCCGCCCAGGGCTGGATAGCAGGTATTAATCTTCTGCTGTTTGATGAACAGACCTGTGGGCAGCACTCGTGGACTTCTCAGTATGGTGCTGAGTGTGCACATTTATTTTACTGTGTCCTTCCACCAGGGGAGAAGCCTTTTACCTGCAGCTGGGATGGCTGTGACAAGAAGTTTGCAAGGTCAGATGAACTGTCTCGCCACCGCAGGACTCACACAGGAGAGAAGAAGTTTGTGTGTCCTGTGTGTGACCGGCGCTTCATGCGGAGTGACCACCTGACAAAGCACGCTCGTCGCCACATGACAACCAAGAAGATCCCAGGCTGGCAGGCAGAGGTGGGCAAGCTGAACAGAATCACCTTGGCAGAGAGCCCTGGGAGCATCCTTGAACCCTTGCCGGCCTCTGGCTGAGGCATCCTTGTGTGGCATCCGTCACCTGTGGTCTTCTTCAAAAGCCTCTTCAGGAATGGAACCTGTGTGTTCCCCTCCAAAAATAAGTGTGGTCTCTGGGCTGTTGAAGTGGGGAGCTGGTTCTGATGGAAGTATATTAATCTTACTTTTCTGGTTGGGACCCTGTTCGATATCTTTTGTAGTTCAGAACTCTGTCTTTGTCTGTCTGTCTCTCTCTTTCTGTGTGTCTTTGTCTCTGTCTCTGTTTCTCTGTCTCTGTCTCTCTCTCTTTTGTAAGGAAATGGAAGAAAATTTGCTCTAAATCACCAGCATTCAAACAAATATTTCTGCAATAAAGTTTACAAAGTCTGGATTTTTTTTTTTATACCTTTCTATTCATGTTTTGTAGAAATGTGACAGGGTACTAATTTTTATACTTTTTATAAAAATATTTATATTGTGCTCAAATCACCAGTTTGTGGATAGAAATTTTTCAGCCTTCTTTTCCATGTTTTATAACAAAGTTTTGTAATAACCCTGCTTAAGAGTAAGCCTGGTAGTTAGTCAGAAAGAAACAAAAATAACAAGTTTGTTACCAGCCTTTTATAGTAAATATTTTAGATCAGAACTGGTTGAATAAAGAGCTCTTAAAGGGGAAAAATAAACTTTGTAGTTAGCTTCTTTGTATCAGTTTCAGGGGAAATTCTATCAATCAAGCCTATAGCCCACTGAACTAAAATTGTGGTTAGGTAAAACTAATCATGTGAGTCTGGTGTCCCTGTGGAGGCTGTGTCCAGGTCTGCCTGGGCTGCTGGCCAGCTGAGCAGGGACGAATGTGGAATGTTGACTCCTGGGCCATCTGTCTGCTAAGAGCAAATGACCCCATGTCCTGTCTGTATTAAGCACCAAAACTAAGAATGTAGACACAGAAACTTTGTATGTTACCTGTTGGCTTCTACTGTGGTTTTGTACTGCATGCTAGATTGAATGACCACACAGGGAAAAGGAAACATCTGTATCGGTTGGTTAGACTCTCCGCCAGAGTGCAACTTCCACAAAGCAAAGCCTTTGTGCACAGTGGGCTCTGGGGTTCGGATGCCTCTCTTACTATGGACAAAACACTGAGAAACATCACTAAGTGGCAGTAGCTGTCACCCCCAACTGCTCTTCCAATCATTGTATGTGAAGGAAATTAGTTTGCTCAAACAAGAAGACTTGGAATGGGTATATTGTAGCTTTCCTGAAAACAGATTTCAGGCACTGCTTTTACGCCTCGTGAGCATGTGTTCTGCTTCCAGGTGATCACAAAAAAATGATAATAATGATTTTAGTTAAATTCTGGGAAGCTCAGGCAATACAGTAAGTGTGAGAACAGGTATATTGTGCTGTTTGGGCTGCCTGAGAATAGTTTTGTGTGGTATGTATTAGGTTTTGTATTTGCCTTTTAATCATTGGCATTTAACTATTAAATGATGGCAAGGTTGAAATAATTAAACAGATAAAATGAGGTTTTTGTGTTCAGGTCTTTTGAGCCTTATATAACCGTTATGTGGTCATACATTGTATGTTACTTGACCCCTGTTAAGCTGCTTGGTAGCCAAGTTCTTGTGTACGTGTGTTTAGGAACTGCCCAGGCAGTCTTGCTGTTGTCTTTCAACATAATGGCGTACAGGAGAACTAACTGTATATAGCTCACATGTGTCCCAGCACCCTGGTCCTGTCCACCTGTTTTAAGTCAGCATCCACACTGACGACCGTGTAAGTGATAAATGGCATCCAGTTTGGCTGTCTTTTTTCATTGTGACATGCAGAGTGATGTTCCTCGTCCTGGCATTTCTGTGGGTAGCAGAAGGCCTTGGGGTATTTGGTTGCTCATCACAGAACTTTCTCTCACCAGTGTTGTTTCTAAATGACTGATGTGTTGCAATACCATTAGGTTTCCATTTCCTAATTAGATTTAGAAACCCCTTTTCTGAAAGAGCCCCCAACATTTGTCTGCTGAAAGACTAAGTTGGAAAACAGTTCCTATCTAAAAAGGACTCCTGCACCCCAGAGCCCCAGGAGTGGCTGCTCCCCTGAGGGCCCTCCCCAAATCCCCAAGGCGTGGTGGTGACCCCAGTGCACTTTATCGCTTGAGAAGTTCTTGGTTTGATTTTTTTTTTTTTTTTTGTTGTTGAGCCTTTCAGTAGTTTTAGTAATAAAAGTTTAAATGTTAATGATTTTTGTTTTATGTAAAAGACTTATTTAAATGAATATGTGTAATGTAACTTTTTTTTTTCTTTGAATTGTATAAAATTCTCTTGGTTCACAGACAAGACTTGAGTGGTATGTTTTATAACTGTGTTCGTGTGGTTCTGGAAGATTCATCATGTATTGGCCTAACTTGAACTCTTCTTTTGGGCGGTTCTAGTTGGTTTCAGAGAATGCAATACAATGGCAAAGAAGCTAACCCATAAGAATCTTTGCTGCCAAGTTGTGGCAGTTTGAACATTAAAATAACAGCAGCAATGTAGCTATTCCATGTTTGCCTAACAATCGTGGAGACTGGCTTCCATCTCTGCTGGTGCCAGCCATCCACAGCAAGGGTCAGGACAAGATTCCCTCTGTGTCCTCCCTCCCCACCTCTTGCATCCGGCTGGCCTCTACAATTCAGAGTATGCATCAGTCAGGCCCCACAGTAACCTTGGGAGGCTGGAGACGTGGCTACCACTGCTCCTGAGAGACTGTGCTGGGGAACAGGGTGAGTCTCCCCTGTTGCTCCTGGGCTCTTGTAGACAGAGACTGACTACAAGAGGGGTCCTATGGGTATGAATCCAGACAACCACCTTCCTAATGAGCGGCTGAGACTTACCCATCTATCTCTGCTTCTTGGACACAAATGAACCTCTCACCTCTCTTGTTTTATTTGTCCAGGGCCTGGTTGCACTAAGCCTGGCATAGGCTGTGCCCACTTGTCTGTCATAGATGTTCCACAAGAGGAATTGCTCTTACAGTAATCTGGACTTCAAGTAGTCTAAAGACCATATATATATATGTCTCATCCACCAGCAACTTTGGGGTGCAAGCCGTGGGCCAACTACTTCTGAGGGTTCAAGTGCTTCTGTCTTTCCCAGGGCCCCCTGTCTAGAGTGGGCAACTCCTCCTTGCCAGCACTGGAAAGGGTTTCTCTGCAGCCCTGGTTGTCCTGGAACTCACTCTGTAGACCAGGCTAGCTTCAAACTCAAAGATCCACCTGCCTCTGCCTCCCAAGTGCTGAGATGAAAAGGGTGTGCCACCATCATCCAGCAAATGAAGGATTTCTTTACACCATGAAACAGTTCCTTCCTGCCTTTTAAGGTCTAAGTTTACCCCAAGGTCCAGGCTAGCACTCCCAAAAATGTCTAACTATAAAGCCTCCTTCCTGGAGGAGGGAACTAACCTTCAGGGTCTAATATGTGATATGAGTCAGCAGGAGGGCTCTGGGTAAAGGCACCTGTCACTAAGCCTGGGGACTGGAGTTTGCTTAGTGGAAAGAGAATCCTAACTCCTGCAAATTGTCCTCTGACTTCCACATGTGTACCACAGCCTGAACACCCACATACTACACATACACATGCTTGTGCACACACACGAATATTAAACTACAATAAAACTCGTGGAAATACGTGATCTATGCTCTTAATGCTCAGAATCACTCAAGGATACCTTCCTCCTAACTGTGTCGAATGACTTGCTAAGCACATTTCCTGAGTCTGGAAGATTAGATTTAGGAACCCTTTCTGTGAAAGAGCCCCCACCATCTGTCTATTGAGAGACTAAAGTTGGAAAACAACTATCTGGCGAGGACTTCTGAGCCCCTCAGCCCCAGGGGCAGTCAGTGAATGCAGTGTGACTGCATGAGGGAGTCAGAGGACAGCCTGTAGGAATTGGTTCTTTCCTTCTACCACTAGGCCCGCTGGCTTTGCAGCAGACCTTCCTCAAGATGTGTGAAAGCTGTGTTTAAGAAAACCTGAGCCCTTCTGGTCAGAAATCATGGGCTCATCTTTCTGGACAGAGGGGCCAGAGCCTTGAGAAGCCCCCAGACCTCTGCTCTTGTGCCCATGAGGTCTGGGTCAGCTTGGCAGGAGCCTTCTCCATCCGCAGGGACTGCCCCAAACTGCCTGGTACAAAGTTTTAGCACCTTTTTTTTTTTTTTTTTTTTTTTTTTTTTTTTTTTTTGATGTTCCAAATTTCCCAGAGCCATTTCATTTCCTGGGACTCCTGCCTGGGAGTCCCACCCTGGTAGATTCTGGGATTCCTGAATGGATGACACTCCCCCCCCACCCCCCGACCGAGCTTCCTTCCTCCCTGGTCTGCATTCTGGAGACCAGGTGCCTGTGTACAGCATCCAAGCCAGATGACGGCGAGTGTCAGGTCCATGGGGGTATTCCGCCTTCTATCAAGAGTTGGGCAGAAATAAAATGTTTTCTTTTTTAAGGGCCAAGACCCCATGGAAGAACAGCAGAGGCCTGGGAACTTCTCAAGGCTCTGCTCCTCTGTCCAGAAAGCCTACCCATGATTTCTGAAAGCTGAGCATGTTGCAGGAAAAGCAACATGGGTAGCCAACCATGAAGTAGCTGTGCAATGGGGGTCATAGGTGGATACCTGGTGGTACCTGGGCAGTACAGGAGATGCTCCTGTAGGCTGCAGTGATACCCAACCCCACCTCTTGCAGTGTCTCTGGAGCCTGAGTTTCCCAGGATCCCAGCTCATCAGTTGGCAGACACTTGATTTGGCTAGCCACTGCTCAGTAGATCCTTTTCTGGAATGCAGGGTTTTGTTTGGTTTGGGTTTTTTTTTTTTCCCTTTAGATCTGGGAATGGCAGTGGCTTCTTAGGTTTGAGAAGATGCATATCTTCATGTTGATGAATGTTAACTACTGTGAGATGTAATTTTTCTATCTTACCACCTTGATCTCATTAAGGGTTTCCCCAGGAAAGGCAGAGATACAGTCTTTCTCCTCTCTTTTTATCCTCCCATCTTCCTCTTAATCAGATGAGTTCGAGGCCAGCCTGGTCTACAAAGTGAGACCCAGGACAGCCAGGGCTACACAGAGAAACCCTGCCTCGAAAACAAACAAACAAACAAACAAAAAGTCCCTATTGGAACAGACACATACAGTTGTAAATATTTACAACATCGGGTTCAAAGCCTGATTCGTCCTTTGGTTAAAAAAAAAAAAAAATTAACATTTTAAACCTCTTTTAAAATAAGCATTTTTAATATTTGTTTTATTAAAATAGAAACCACTTCATTTTCATAGCAAAAGCAGTCCTTTGGGCTCCAGTAAGATACAGTTGCTAGCTCTGGGAGGTTTTGACCAGACCCTCAGCCGACTGGTAGACACTCCATGGCTCTGGGCTCCGACTGTAGAACAAGTCTCCCAGCCGAGTACTCAAAGGTACTCTTGTCAAGTCACGAGTTCATAGAATCATTTGCAGGTGACAGCAAAGGCCCGAGGGTGCGGAGATGGTTTCAGTGACCATTCTTCCGTGGCTCCTGAGATACTCTAGGTTGTGTTCTGAGGTCTCAGGGGCTGACAGCTGTTCTCAGGAGAGGGAAGATGCTGATGAAGGCCACTGTCTTGGTCCGGGGATGCAACATAAGCTGAGACCTGTTTTGACCTTAGCAAAAGTTGCCGTTGGTTCCCGATTCTCTACCCCCTTTTCTGACACAAACCCTCAGGGCATAGTCCAGGCTGGATTTGAATTCACTATGCAGCCTTAAGGTCTCTAGCCTGATGAGCGCAGAGATGTGGGCTTGTCCCTCCACTCAGAGATCTACAAACCCTTCCTACCAGTTAGTCAGGTGCTTCCACACCCAAGCAAGACCAAGCAAAGCCCTACAGAACCACACAGGCCCGCCCTTCCTCCCCACAGACGATCTCTGTTTTCCCGTCTGCCGACTGGGAACGTTTGAGGTCCCTTTTGGTGCCATTATTGTGATTACCTTCCACCCAAGCAGGAAGAAGGAGAGGAGGCTCATGGCGTTAGCCAGACTGCCAGCCAGAAGGGAAAACTGGAGCGCAGTTGCCATGAAGACCTTCCGCGTGTACCCTCTCTCTCAGCTCCAATGCAGCTCTACGCTCGGGGATGGATAAAGCACAATGGGCCCCGGAAGATGGCAGGGCTGGAAGACAGAGCTGCCAAACTGATAGGGCTTGAAAGACCTCAAAGAACCTCCAGGATTCTCCCCAAGAGAGAAACTGAGAGGCCCAGAGAGGGAAGTGATAGCAAGCTGACGTAATACTGGGATGCCAGAGAAGTCTGCGGTTCCCAGCCCTCTCTTCCTCCTACATCCAAGCAGGGGAGGCTGCTACACTGTGGCTTGGAGGAGCCGCCAGCACATGAAAGGGAGAAGCCAAGGGACTCAGACCCTGACTCCTTGCAACTTCCCATTACCTCGAAGCTGTCAGAAATACAATCTCTGGACCCACCTAGACCTACACACTCAGCGTCTACCTGCCATCTGTATACTTGGAAACTGACATACACGGAGGAAACTGCGTCGCTCTGGAGAAACCTTAGTGTGAAGACTGAGAACATACCTTGGTGGAAACTTCTAGAAGCCTGTGATACGGATGCCAAGAGGGGTTGACCCTTCCCCACCTGGAAAATGAGTAAGTAGAATAAACAGTTCAGAATCCAGGGGAGCCACACAGCCAGGCAACCCCTCAGAGTAAGAGGAGGTACGCACACACCTGTGGCCTGGCACCTACTCTTGGTCTGCCAGGCCACTGGCAGGACTCCGACTGTGACTCTTAAAAGATCAGTTTGGAAAGATGGCTGCATTTAGAAGTGGTTCCCCTCTGACTAGGTCATGGGTAGGGCAAGCTGGTGCCCTTGACTCTAGCCCAGCTCACAGACCTGCCAAGGCCTGGTCAGTGGCGCCCAGGGCTGCTCGTCCGGCTCAGCGGCAGTACTCCCGCTCAATGCTCGCCATGAGCTCCTCTTCGGAGTAGTCATAGGAGATGGCCGACTGCCCCTCAGGTCTCTTGGGGCTGCTGCCTGGGGCTCTGTGGGTGAGAAATGCAGACAGAGGTGGATTATCACCTTCAAAATCCCATCTCCTCTAGCAACCACAGTGATCTTTAAGTGGTCCATCCTGACATCCGAACCAAAACCCTCTGCTCTGGAGACACCCGAACCCTACTCATATCTACCGTCATCCTCCCATCTTATCCACCCAGACCTGGGATGAGGCTGAAGCAAGACAAGTCAGATGCCCAGGCCTTTCTGAGGTTCCTAGCTAACCCTCCAAGAACAACATCCAGGGCTCTGTATCTACTTCTCCCAAAACACAGTGAGAGACCTGGGTAAGCTGCTTGATCTTCAAAGATCTGACTGCTGCCAATGCATTTGCCTTCCCTACTGTATGTGCAGAGCAAAGGGGGGGGACATCCCAAACGCTTCGGAGGATGACAGATCTCAGCTGGCTTTGATGCACAGTGACTGTATGACCCCAGATTCGTCGTGTCTCTTGCTGTCTCCATCAGTAAGTAGAAAGGACTGCATCCCAAGACAGACCAGAGGATGGCTAAGGTGCTGCTTGTGTCTAATACGGAGATGAGGACTTAGGAGGGACTGAGCAGGAGTAACTGCTTGTGAGCTGACGGCAGCCTTGTAAGCCTGGAATCGTGGTAGTGGCCACCCTTCCTGACGGTTCCTCCGGAGACTCTGCTGACTGCTGTCAGAGAGAAAGGAATACAAGGGCCCACCGTGCCATCGGAACAAGCCAGGGAGCTGTGCAGGAAGTTGGCTTTCCTGCCATTCTGGAGACCCTCAATAGGAAAAGGCTTACCCCCGCCAGCCCGTGGCACTAGTAGTCACAGTGAAAGCTGAAGCGGCTGGCACCCAAGGGCACTGTGAAGTGGCTGTAGGCCCCTCACACCATTCCTCTCCCACTATGCATGCTAATATTCCTACAGGTGGATACCCAGAGAGGAAGGGGCAGGAGAGACTCGGACCAGCAGAGGAGACTGACAGCAGCACTGTGTTTGTGTACTCTAAGGACTAGAAACACTGACATTCGTGTGTGTGTGTGTGTGTGTGTGTGTGTGTGTGTGTGTTTGTGGATGCATGTGCATATGTGTATAAGGGCTCGTACTGTGACATACAATAGATGTTGAAGGACAGCGTGCAGATGTTGGGTTCTCCCTCTCCATCATGTGGGTTCTGGAGACAAAACTTAGGTTGTCAGACTTGGTGGCAAGTGCCTTTACCTGTGGAGCCATCTTGCTGCCTCCTCCATTTTATCTCTGTACCAGGCAGTAAACCTATGGCATTGCACATACCAGGCAAGCTCCCACTAGACTGTGTCCCAGCCCCTGAGGAGGTTTAAAGGCAAAGAATCCAGGGCCCTGGGACTCTACCTACAGGATCTGGGGTGAGTTTCGTTGGTTTTGTTTGTTTGTTTGTTTGTTTGTTTGTTTGTTTTAGACAGTGCCTCACTGGGTAGCCTTGGCTAGCCTGGAACTTGCTATATAGACCAGGCGGGCCTGGAACTCTTGCCTCTGCTTCTGCCTCTGTGTCCTAAGTGCTGGAATGAAAGACTGAGCCACCAGCCTGGCAGCACCACGTGTGAAACTTGAAGGAGTTTTAAGTGCATTTTCTTGATGACGGTTTTGGAGCCGCAGTGAAGTCCTTACAGCAAAGGACAGTCTTTACAGATAAAACCACGGAATACAGCGGGGCACCCAAGTGTATCTGAACAGACCTGAATAGTCCAGAGTGGTCACAGAGAAACCAGATCGGGAGGGAGGGAGGGAGGGAGGGAGGGAGGGAGCCAACGAGCGAGCCAGGAAACCAGAAAGCTAGGTCAGGTCAGGAGGAAGCTCAGAGCTGCTGTGGGAGCTAGGCTCTGAAGCTACCCTTCATGCCCCTTGAGGGCACAGCTCTCCTGCTGAGAGCCTCACTGGCCTGTAGGATGGGGGACTGGAAGGCTCTAAGTGGCTAGGAGGGAAGCACTTCAGGCGCCTCCCCTTACTTACGCAGAGGCACAGCTGTCCTCAGGGTTGCCCTTAATCTTCTTCTCTGGGGATACCTTGAGCAGGAAGATAGGAAAAGGCATCAAAAACTTGTCACCAGTATAGTGGATCAACACTCCGGCTTTATGGAGGAGACAACAGCCACCGTGTTTAAATCAGAGTCTGTAAACATCAGGATGGAGCCTCTTCCCTTGGACTCTGGAGCCCCAGTTAGCCATTTTGCAATCAAGAAAACTGAGGCTGTGGGAGAGACTTATTAAACTCATAAATGAACAAACAAATAAAAAAAAGAAAAGAAACAGCAGCATTGAGGTCAGATCTCTTGCCTTCCAATTGCCACCACTTAGGGGTTCATTCTGTCTCTCACCTCCACACGTCAGTGTCCTAATATGCCTAGCATGAGACCATCCTATCCCTACCTCCAGGGATCATATCACGTAGCCTCAAGAGCCCTGTACCTTCCCTTCAGTGAGTATGCACTAAGTTCATGCTTACCCTGGGCACACACCTGTGATCCCAGCATGTGGGATGCTGGGCTGGAGAGATGGCTCAGTGGTTAAGAGCACTGACTGTTCTTCCAGAGGTCATGAGTTCAATTCCCAGCAACCACATGGTGGCTCACAATCATCTGTAATGGGATCTGATGCCTACTTCTGGTGTGTCTGAAGACAGCTACGGTGTACTCATACACAATATATATTTATATATGTATATATATTACATATATAATATTTATATATGTGTATGTATATATATTTAAACAACTAAAAACTACAATTTTTTAAAAAGAACTGTGAGCAATATGTACACTGCATATAGGTAACCTGGCCTAAAGCATTTTGTTATAGCCGCTTGAAGCAACAGTGATGTATAGATAATGGTTTAAAACAACAACATCAACAAAACCTAAAAACCTATCTAGGACAAAAGGCTCAGGTAAAGACTGGTCCCCTGGAGTCAAGAAGGAGGTAGATGAGACAGCAGCAGGCTGCTCTGCTCGGTGGCAGTCCGGAGACCAGAGTCAGAGTGCTCCAGGGATGTGGCGGAGCAGTTTCAAATTTGTAATTCTATTCTAGAATCCATCAAAATAAACAAACAAACAAAAAATTCAAATGTTCACTTTATCAACCATTGCCTTTTCTGGGGAGTGTGTGTGTGTGTGTGTGTGTGTGTGTGTGTGTGTGCATGTGCACATGTAGGGGGTGTGCATATATGACACGTGTGCACATCCATTTATAGGACAGGTCTACCTCTATCACTGACTACTTTTCTGTTGGTTTGGTTTGGTTTTTAGCCAGAGTCTCTCACTAAACCCAGAGCTCAAATACTGGTTAGCTGGCTGGCCAGTGGGCTCCAGGGACCCTGCCTCAATCCCTAGAACAGTCAAGGTTATAGGTGCAAACCACCAGATTCAGATTTCACGTGGGTGCTGGGATCTGAACTCAGGCCTCATATTTTGCACACAGACACTCAGCCCACTGACCCTTCTCCCCAGCCTCCTGAGAAGATTTTAAAGGTTGTTTTGTTTTGTTTTTTAAATCTAGATAGAGGTTGGTGGAGACATTGCTCAGTAGTTGGGATGGCTATCCTTGGTTGTCAACCTGACTTACATCAGAAGGAACTACAATCCGGAAATAAAGGGTACACTTGTGAGATTGTTCTGCTTGGTTTGAAGTGTGCGAATCCACTTCTAGTCCAGACCCAAGAAAACACACCTTGTTGAGATTGTTTGGATTTTTTTGTTTGTTTTTGTTTTTCTGGACAGGTTTCTTTGTGTAAGTGTGGCTGTCCTAGAACTAGCTATGTAGACCAGGGAAAACATACATTTAATCTGGGCCACCCCTTTTGCTGGAAGCCTATATAACAACATGGAAAAACAACAACAAAATGGAAGCTTTTGTTTTTTGCCTTCTTGCTCTCCCCTTGCTAGCAAGTCCATTCCTTCATTACCACTAGAGTCTACTTCTTTGGAATTCTAGTGTCTACTGAAGACCAGCTGAGACATCTTGTAGACTGAGCAACTTCTAGATTCCTCGGCTTTCCATTCGTAGCCCACCATTGTTGGGAGTAGTTGGATCATAGCCTTTAAGTGACTCTAATAGATCTCTCTTCTAAACACATCGAAAAAGAGATTCGTTCTATACGTTCTGCTTCTCTAGAGAACCCTGACTAATACCGCAGTATAGATTAAGAGTGTTCACATAAGCTGGAGAGATGGCTCAGCAGTTGAGAGCACTGACTGCTCTTCCAGAGGTCCTGAGTTCAATTCCCAGCAACCACATAGTGGCCTTCAGCCATCTGCAGTGGGATCCGCTGCCCTCTTCTGGTGTCTGGGTACAGTGACAGTGTACTCATATACATGGAGTGAATGTATCTTTAAAAAAAAAAAAAAAAAAAAAAAAAAAAAGCTACAGAGTGTTCGCTGCTCCTATGGAATACCACACTCCTGTGTCAGCCTGGAACTCCCTGGAACTCCAGCCCTAAGGGATTCAATGCCTGTTGGCTTCTACAGGCTTCTACTTGCCTGTGCTGCATATAAATACACACATACACATTAGTAAATAATTTTTTTTTTGGTTTTTCGAGACAGGGTTTCTCTGTATAGCCCTGGCTGTCCTGGAACTCACTTTGTAGACCAGGCTGGCCTCGAACTCAGAAATCCGCCTGCCTCTGCCTCCTGAGTGCTGGGATTAAAGGCGTGTGCCACCACGCCTGGCGTAAATAATATTTTAAAAGTCTATCTGAGGGTAATGTTACACACCAGTAACCCTAGCACTCAGGAAGCCAAGGCAGAGCGATCAGGATTTCAAAACCATTCTCAGCTGCAAAAGGAATCTGGGGCCAGCCTGGGCTACATAAGACCCTGTCTCAAATACCAGAGAAAACAAAACACCCAGAAAAACAAAACACTTGACCTGTGATAAAAATACACATTCCCTACATTTTTTTTTCTGGTTCAGTTACTTTCAAGCGTGTCCTCCCGTGTCCCTTAAGCACGTTCGCACTGTTACACACCAACGGGCCACACGGCTCTTCATCCTGCTGCACTGAAAGTTCACTAAACACTGACACCTCACGGCCTCCTCTCCCAGCCCTTGGTAACCACCATGGTTGGTGTTTCCCATCTTTGAATTTGCCTGGTCTGAGGACCCACAGACGCTCCTGTGGATCTGTCCTTTGTCCTTTGGTAACGGGAACACTGTCTTTAAGGCTCATCCATCTATGGAGCAACATCTGACAGAATGTCTAAAGAGTGAAAGCCATCCTGTCCCATGGATGTGTCCCTGTGTGGTTTCTCCAGGTACCTGCAGATAGACACGATGTTGCTTCCAGCCATGTTTGAGCTGTGGTGGTAATGCTTCTGTGAACACGCTGTGAACCAATCGCTTTGGACAACATTTTCCATCCTTCCGGGTGTACATGAAGTGTCTTTCTCACATTCACACCAATCGACTCCCTGCAGCTTTCCATAAGTTTTAGCTGCCTGCCCTGCTGCAGCTGGTTTGATTTTTATGAAGGCCCCTTACTTGGGCACCTATCTCTTCCGTTCAGCTTCCTTGGAACCAGCTTCGCTGCCATCTGCTTGGCTGCTTCTCCTCTCATTAAAACTGTAAGGTTTGTGACCAGGCAGGTGACAAGATCCAGGATGGAATCCAGCATCAACTCCTGGACCTGCTGCTCATAGGAATACCTGCTTGGTGACAACAGGGGTCACTACTCTCCCTGGAGGCAGCTGGGATGACAAAACCCTATTGCTACATGAACTGTGCTCTTAGAACTGGGATCAGAGGAGCCACGTTCTGGCTTTCCCTGACGGCTCCACCTTGTTCCATCTGTCCAGTTCTCACCTCTGTTTCTCTTTGGGCCCATGTTTTGATACGTGGCACGTTCTCTGGCCAATTTGTTTAAGCCTTGAACTTGACCACCACAGGTGGGAAATACATCAGCTCCCTCCTGGAACTCGCAACCTTGCCAAAGCCAAGGAAGAGCTTGAGGGAAAGGCAGAGACAGGGACGTCGAGCCTTCTGCTCCAGCCCACTGGAGGCCTGCTACCGGCTGCCCACACTCACATCTGGACCAACAGAGTGTGAGCTAGGACCACGGGCGCTGTGCTGAGCTCAGGGTGCACATGTGCTTGTGAGTGTGCGCCGTGGGGTAGGAGAAGGCATAGCTCCCCTCACCATCCCAGGAAGCCTTTAGACAAACCAAGCACAGCCATGCAAAGAGACAGAGAACCCGAGGTGCTGGAAAGGTGGCATCTCTTCAGGCCTCCTTGAACTCTTACAACTAAGTGTGTGCGTGTGTGTACATGTTTGTAAGCATGTAAAGCTTCAAAGGCTTTTTCTTTTAGAAGTATACTGCCTACTTTACTTACCAAAATATATCCCGCGTCTTCTATGGAATGTTCTCCCCTTAGTTGATCAGCTTGGTGTGTACAGTGTGTACGTGTGCACAGATGTAGTATATGTACAATGGATATAGGGCACTGCAGGTGGTTAAGGAGCACAGCTTTGTACAGTCTTCATAAACATGTGTAGCTATGCATCCACACCCACTAAACCATGGACATAGCAGCTCAGAGCCCCCTCCCACCCACACCCACACATACACACACACAACACATACACACACACACACACAATGTTCTCATCCCTGCTCTCCTCTTCCCTGCCCCTCCCCCAGGAAGCTCCTAATCTACTCTGCCACTGCAGACAGGTCGCCAGAGGAACGAAAGCTTCAATATGGACTCCTTACCACCTGGCTTCTTTCTCTTAGCACAGTGATGGAGAGGGCCACCCGCACTGATGTACTCCTGTGTGCTTGTATGTTATCTTCTCTAGAAATTATCTTTGAATCCCAGGTTGGTTGGTTTGGTTGATTTTTAAATTTAAATTTTTTTTAAAGTTTTAATTAATTAATTATTATTATTATTTTTTTAAATCCATGCAAACTTGAACACAGAAAAGGATTAAGGGACCTTCCGGTACCTAACCTACCAGAGGGCAAGGCAGTTTTCAGGATTTTGCCAGTCAGACTCCACTCTTCACCACCAGAGGGCACTGTTCTTCCAGCACAGTGGTCAGTGCCGGTGGGTGGCCCCTTGGGAAGTGTTTCTTGTGGCTTCACAGAAAGCCCCAGTCCTTCATGACCACCACCAGACCCCAGTAGCGAGCGAGGCACATGAACCTCCATTCCTGACCTTAACAGAGCTGGGAGCCCCACGGAGGGAGCAGGGCCCATCTGTGCCTTCCACCCCTAGGAACTGCACCTCTAGCTTTTAAAAAATCTTACTCCTGGTATCCTACTGATGCTACGATTTCCCAGGATCCTGCCCCTAAGGTCAGAGAGGAGCATCTGCCTTTCTATTTTCTTTCCATTTTAAAATTGGCTCTATTCAGAATTGACCTTTTTGAGACAAAGTCCCATTAGCCCTGGCTGGCCTGGAGCTCCCTATGTAGACCAGGCTAGCCTCAAACTCATGAAAATCTACCTGCCTCTGCCTCCTAAGTGCTGGGGTTACAAGCCAGCACCATTGCAGCCTGGTTAGAAAGAAAATGGAAGTGGTTTCCCACTTCTGGGTTTCTGGTGGAATGTGCCATTCTTTTATTAAGGGCTGGGCCCTGCAGTGCCCCCTTTGCCATCTGTCACAATGAGGAGACTTCCTTTGGCTGGAGTTTCTCCAGTCCTTGACATCCCCTCAGTGCTGTCTTTCCCGTTCCTTCCTCAGAGCCTCCTTGTCACAGCATGGACTCCTGTCTGTGGCCTTCCTGGCATTGTGTGAGTTCTCAGAGTCAGCCATGCGCTTTGTTCTTCTTGATGTGCGATGGGAATCCCACTTCATGCTATTTACAGGTGTGATCTTTGCTCTAGCCTTGTCTGCAGGCAGAATTGTACTGTCTGGAAGCTCTTTGTTTTGTTTTTGCTGTGAGTCCAGCATCCTTAAACCCCTCTGGTGAGTCTGTTTTGCAGTTGTGAGCTCCTTTCTGTGGCTTATTCCCTTCAGATTCCACAGTAGTGCCAGCCATGATAACCCTAAAGTCTTGCTCGCCTGGTGTGCAACAGAAAGACTCCCCCTAGTCCCTCTTGACTAACAGCAAATATGAAACTTTGCAAAAATGGTGAACAAGATGTCATTCAGCCCCAGGAGAAGGTACCACTGCTCCACACAGGCTTGTGACAAATCCTACACACACACACACACACACACACACACACACCACAGTGCTCTGTGGTTTCCCTAGGTCACTACTGCTTGGGATTTACAAGGCAGAGGAGGAAAGTAACAGTTACTGCCCAGCACTGAATAGAAAGATGGTTCCTTCTCTAAAAGCACCCACCAACATCACCAGTGCAGCCTACTCTGGGACTGAGATAGTCCAGACACACACACACACACACACACACACACACACACCACCACCATGGCACATAACAAACATTTGGAAAGGTGAGAGAGCACTTCAGCTCCCTGCCTCACCCCCCACGGATGAATCAATATTGCACAGCTCATTTTACCCAGGAAGAGGCCGACTGATGGCCAGGGGCTCCACTGTGTCCTTCAGAATTACTAAGTGGCTCTTGGGAACACCAGCTCCAATCCCTGGGTTTACTCAGCTTTCCCCACTCTGCAGAATCTGAAGTTCCGAATACCCCAACTAACAGCATTCATGCTCAAGTTCTAGTGACTCTGGGAAAGGATTTCTGCCTTGAGCGCTTCACGTGGCCATGAGACTAGAAATTAATCCAGAACAGTAGCAGGAGAGGGGGTTGGGCCTGTGACTTAAGGGCGGGGGATTTGATCCCTTAAAATATGTAAGAATACCCTACAGGGAAAATCTGTTTATGAGATGTTTCAGTAGGACAATTCAAAATAGAATCACACATGCATGCAAATACACATAAATAAAAGAGTTAGAAAGATTATCCCACCAGGCGGTGGTGGTGGTGGCGCATACCTTTAATCCCAGCACTTGGGAGGCAGAGGCAGGCGAATTTCTGAGTTCAAGGCCAGCCTGGTCTACAAAGTAGATCCAGGACAGCCAGGGCTACACAGAGAAACCCTGTTTCAAAAAAAACCTAGAGGAAAAAAAAAAGAAAGAAAAAAAGAAAGATTATCCCTACCTTTAATTTTTTCCTTATAACTCTCATTTTGGCAAAACTAAAACAACAGACAAAGCCAACCTCAAAAATTGTCTAAATAGGGGCTGTAGAGACAGCTCATCAGTTAAGAGCACTGGCTGCTCTTTCAGAGGTCCTGAGTTCAATTCCCAGCAATCACATGGTGGCTCACAACCATCTGTAATGAGATCCAATGTCCTCTTCTGGTGTGTCTGAATACAGCTCCAGTGTACTCAGATACATTAAATAAATAAATAAATAAATAAATAAATAAATAAATATTTTTTTAATTGTCTACAGAGTGGAAAAAAAAATTGTCCAAATAGGCATGATGACATACACCTGCAATCCCAGTACATTTTTGATCTTGTATTCTGTAAATAAGTACAATCATTATGTCATTAGAAATTAAATATATTAAAAATATGGATGAACATGGAAAGAATTAATACAAGACCAATATTAAATATTTATCAGGTCCCCTGGGACAGTGGTACTCAGCCTGAGGGTCATGACTCCCCTAGGGGCCTGAATGACCCTTTCACAGGGGTCGTATATCAGAAATCCTGCATATCAGATATTTACATTACAGTTCATAACAGTAGCAAAACTACAGTTATGAAGAAGCAATGAAAATAATTTTATGGGCTGGTGAGATGGCTCAGCAGGTAAGAGCACCTGATTGCTCTTCCGAAGGTCCTGAGTTCAAATCCCAGCAACCACATGGTGGCTCACAACCATCCGCAATGAGATCTGACTCCCTCTTCTGGAGTGTCTGAAGACAGCTACAGTGTACTTACATATAATAAATAAATAAATCTTTTAAAAAAAAAGAAAAGAAAAGAAAAGAAAAGAATTGTATTGTTGAGGGTCACCACAACATGAGGAACTGTATTAAAGGGTTATAGCATTACGAAGGTTGAAAGACACTGCCTTGGAGAGAGGGAGTTACAGGGAGCTGTGAGCAGCCTGACATGGGTGGTGGGAATTGAACTTGGGTCCTCTACAAGAGCAGGAAAAACTCAGAACCAGTGAACCATCCTTTTTTTTTTTTTCCCCGAGACAGGGTTTCTCTGTGTAGCCCTGGCTGTCCTGGAACTCACTCTGTAGTCCACGCTGGCCTCAAACTCAGAAATCCACCTGCCTCTGCCTCCCAAGTGCTGGGCTTAAAGGCATGCGCCACCACGGCCCAACCAGTGAGCCATTCTTCTGACTCTCTAGATCTGTCCTCCAGTCTAAGACTCAGGAGAACCGGCAGGCTGATCAATTCAGCTACCACCCAGGCTCAGATCCAGGGCTTTGAGTTGGCCCACGCCCACATCTACCCCATCTATGAACTGCTGGAGTGTGTGAAGGGACAGGATCTGCAGATCCAAAGCTGCAGGATCTCCATGACACAGAGTGACAACAGGATCTCTGAGAGAAGTCCTGCTGAGGATCCAGTATTGATAGAGTAGCAGCAGCCAGAGGCCTTGAACCAGACCAATGACTCATTGCAATGAACATTTGCAAACAAAGACGTGTGGACAAAGGGGTCTACCCTGGGACGCACTGTGATACACTTCCATGACAAGGTGCTTGTTTGGATTTTTGGGGGGGGGAGGTGGAGAATGGGGGAGGTTGCAAGGGCAGAGGGCAGATAGGAAGGGACAGGGAGATGAGTGGGATTGGGGTGCATGATGATTCAAAAGGAATCAATAAAAAGTTGTTTTTTTTTTTAATCCAGTATAACACTATATTCAGGATGATGATTCAGGGGTACGCACAATCGGCTCCTAAAGCACCCCAGTCAACTGGTTGCAATTGTTCTTTCTTGATTTCTCATGGAGTGAAGGATTAGACTTGGCCTTGAACTTGTTGGGCAAATCCTTTACTGCCAAACTAGCCCTTTAGTTCAGTGTTCAATGGAGTGTAGGAATGAAGGCCCTTAAAAGGATTGCCACTGAATCTTGATGTTCTCTTAGTAACAAGAAAAAGTGTGGGGGTGGGGGGCACCTTCTCCTAAGGGCTAGAGGGTTGTGAATATAAGGGAATTTTTTTTTTTTCATTTTTCCTTCCCAATAGAAGAATAGGAAAAGTGTGTTCATGCCCAATCAAAGGATCCTTTTTGCTCAAAGACATGTTCTCTCATATATTCTGAAGGAAGACCATCTTCTATGGATGACTGTTGAACTTGCAAGTCTCTCCTATCTCGGTGGCAAGTTAGTAATTCCTGAGGGAATCAGTTACAGACGCGGGCAAGCTACCCTACCTACTAGCAGGGAAGCTTGGACTCCAGGCTCCAGCACCGGCAGTGTTTTTAAAAGCAGGGGCCTCTCTTTCTGATTTTGTCTCTCTTAGGACCTGAGCATTCTCTTAGGTCTCTATGGTAAGGGGACACATCTGAGCTCCCCGTTCTGACGTCATACCTTTCTGTTTTTCTTGAGAGAGGATTTTTCCGTGTAGCCCTGGCTGCCCTGGAACTCACTCTGTAGACCAGGCTGGCCTCAGACTTACAGAGATCTACCTGCCTCTGCTTCCTGTGTGTCTGGCTGGGATTAAAGGTGTGAGCCACCACCCATTGACCACACTTTATTTCTTGAACCTACCTCCTTGTTACCCCTATGGGTCAAGGACTTGGTCAGTTGGACATCCAGAGTAACCCTGCTGCATCATGGTGCCCCTAACTTTCTTCTGCCTGATCCACCCTTCTCCTGCCGTTGAGCAATCTCCTCCACAACACAAAAATCTCACCCTCTTTAGCCTTCAAATGCCCACTTCATTCTCAACAAAGCCTATACCCCTGTCATAGCAAGACATAGCTGAAGGCCTTTTTCACCCCATACTCCAGTTCACCTAACTGTATCCACCATCATGGGCACACAGAACTTCCTCTCCACCTCTGCTCATGTCCTCTGACTATTGGAGACTCAAGTTCATCAACCCTCGGAGCATGCCTGTCACTCCCTCCTGGGGACTCCTCAGGCTGAGACTTCTCACCTCCCCAGTGCTCTGGGCACCTGTCTTTGTCCCTGATAGCTAATGCAAGCCCCACTTACTAGGTAGGGGCTGTAGCTGTGGCTGGGACTTCCTGTCTCTGTTATATTCTTCCAGGCTGATACTCCGAAAGACAGAGGGAAAATCCATCTATTTCCGAACCTTTGGAAGTTTCCCAAGTGCTTGAAAATGACGCTGAAAAATTGTTTCCTCGCTATGTCAAAATCTCCCCCAGATCCCTCAACTGTTTATCCAGTGTTGGTGTTACATAACTGTAGTCTGATGTAGTCTTAGAGGAATCCCATTATATAATTCAGTCTTCACCACAGCTCACTTGTCCTGTTATAAACCTCGACTGGGCAATGGGAAGGAGGGACCGGACAGAGAGAGCTCTGTCCCCAGGGCTTCCCATCATCCCAGTGGCCTTTCCATGATGCTCGCCTGGTAGCTGGGCCCAAGAAGGCATTCTCTCTACCTCTGCTGGCCTGCAGAAACCTCTGGCTCCTCTGTCTTTGGCCTCCTCTTCCAGCCAGGAGCAGCTAAGACCCGTTCTGATTTTTAGCTCTGTAGCAGCAAAGACGTGCCAACCCAGCAAAGACATGTTTTTCTAGAACAGCGGGGGGTGTTATTACAAGTGTTCAGCAAGAGAGAATAAGGAAGCTAAAAGAGTCAACGCATCTTAAAAATAGCTTGTACTATGGGAATTGCCTGGCCAGCAAAGATCCGGATGTGTCCGACGCGGCAGGGCGTTTTTCCAACCACTGTTTGGCAGGTGGTCCACCCACTTATCGCCTCCTCCCACCGTATTCCCTGATGGCCAAAGCAGAGGCCCTTGCTGGTCAATTCCCACCTGGGCTGTAAGGATGCTGCAACCGGACTTCGTGCAGCCCCACTGGTAAAGAAAGGCAAGTCCTGAGTCAGAAGAAAGTTCTAGGTTTTTCTGCCAACTGTTGTTTGTATTTGCTCCTTTAATAGAGTCAGTAGCGGGTATTCACCCAGGAGGCAGAGTGAGAATATGCAGGAGTGGGGGTAAGGAAGGGTCACAAAACCCTATAAGGGCCTGGGGGGTGCACTCTGGGTGAGCTGGGGACAGAGGCGCCAAGTAGGGTCGGAGGCCTGGGTGGGAGGACACTAGGGATGCAGAGGGATGGGTGGAGGGCCCGGCCCCCACACTCACCGCGGGTGCGAGCCGGGCGGGGCCTCGTGGGGTCTGCTCCTGGGGCCCCCAGGCCTCCGACTCGGCCAGCAACTGATCCAGCAGGCGCAGGGTCTCCTCCCGGCCGCCGGAGGGCGTCGCGGGGCGGGGGTCGTGGCCGCTCTCCTCCTGCGCCGTTGCTGTCGGGGCCTGGTCAGCCGTGCCGCTCTCCGAGGCTGTCTCTCCCGGGTCCGTCTGGCGCCTGTCAGGGCTGCGCCACCGCCTCGGGATCCGGCCGCTCCGGCTGCTGCCGCTGCCCATGGCGCGCACCCAGCCCGGAGCGCGCAGCCGGGCGGGACTGGGGCGGGAGCGCGGCGGGCCAGATGGGGCGAGGGAACAGCAAGGGGGATTCTGGAGGAGTGAGCGGCGGAGGGTGCGATGGAGGGATGGGGAGGGGGGAGTCACGGGGGATGGAAGCTATGAGAGATGGGGGTAGCGGGAGGAGTCACGGGGGACGCGGGGATGGAAGAGACAGAGAAGCAAGGGTGATCTGGGAGGCTGAAGGAGGTAGAGGCTGCTAGGGGAGAGGGGCGCTCCTCAGGGGGAGAATGGGAGGATGGGGAAAGACTTGGAGAAGTTGAAGAACGGGGTGGGGCAGGGGGAGCGCCGGGGACAGGGAGAAAATGAGGAAGGTGATCCTGGGGGAAGGAGAGTAAACGGGATGAGGAGAGGGTGGGAGTGACTCGCTGGGAGGCTCTTACGGTGCGGCGGGGGGTGTGGGAAGTTTGGGGTAAGGTGGTACTGCAGAGAGGTGCAACAGGGTTAGTGTTGTATGGAAGGGAGCCTTAAAGGGTGCAGAGTGGATAGGCTGGTGGAAGGGAAATCAGGGCGAAAGGATCATCTTGGGGAAGTTTGGGAGAGCCCCATGGAGCACGGGTGGGAGTCAAGCTGGGAGCCAGGGGAGCGAGGCACCGGCTGAAAAGAGCTGGGGGAGGGGGTGAAAGACAGAGGAATGCTTGCAGCAGAGCCGGGTGCCAGGGAAAGGGAAGGTCAGGAATCCCGGTTGGAGAATAGCGCTGACGGAAAGGAGGTCGTCGGGGCTTCAGGTACAGGTCTGAGAGAGCAGGGACAAAGTGAGCGGGGGAGGGGGACAGAAAAGGAGAGCCGGAGATAGGTGTGTGAGTGAGAGAGAGAGAGAGAGAATGTCCAAGGGAGGGGAGAGCTTCAGGGTGGCCAGCCCGAGTGCGGGTTGAGAGGCGTGTACCCGGGGGCCCTGGGCGGGGCACACTGAAGGGGCGTGTCCCTGGACAGGGACTCTAGGGTAGGAGAGGAGACTCTGGAGTGGGCGTGTGAACCTGGGAGGGAAGGCTGCGCGGAAGCTTGGGGTGGTTAGATTGTGGAAGATCGCGACCCCGGGCAGTGACAGGGTGAATTTAGAGGTCGAAAGACGACCTTCCTCTTCACCACCTTTCTGACCTCCGATTGGAGTTCCTCTGGCCGCTTCACCGCAGGCTCTGGCTTCCTTTTCTCCAGGTATAGATCTGGTTACTAAAGCTGTCACCACTGAGGTTTCTACAGGGCTGGGGCGACCCTGGCTTGGCTAGATTTGTGCTTTTACGGGACAATTTCTGGAGGCTTACCATAGGCTGATTCTTTTTTTTTTTTTTTAAAGTTTTATTTATTATTATAGATAAGTACACTGTAGCTGTCCTCAGACACACCAGAAGAGGGCATTAGATCTCATTACGGATGGTTGTGAGCCACCATGTGGTTGCTGGGAATTGAACTCGGGACCTCTGGAAGAGCAATCAGTGCTCTTAACCGCTGAGCCATGTCTCCAGCCCCCAGGCTGATTCTTTGCCTGCTTCCCTTCCAGCACTTTCCAAGGCAGGGTGATTTAAATAACCCGAGTTTGGTTTTCTCTGATTTTGGCTTGCCAATAACCGCATCCGTACTGGCCAACCCAATGTGAAAGTGGAATTTTGGGGGAAATGTTTCCAACGGTGGCATAAAATTTTACTATTTACACCACCGCAGGAATAGACGTATGCCCACGGAAGTGGGATACACAGGAGACCAAATCTGCGTTGGTGTGTTTGTATTCCCAAGAGAACTAGAGAAGAGTAAGGGTTTACACTTCCCCTTCCTTTTTAAAATGGGATTTCTTGATCATCCAGATGTAGGGGATGGGGCCAAATACTAGACTCGATGACATTTGGGTGTTTCAAGTGCACAGATGTGTCTAGGTTAGAGATTACTGACATAAGTTTTCTCTTTATGAAAACAAATCTTATCTTGAAACTTTTCAAGCCAGGGGGAAAAAGTCAGAGAGAATGAACTTTTTCTTGAGCAAAGTTCAACTCAGTTTAATCATTTAAAAGAAAACACGTTTTACTCCTGCCCAAGTAGAGTCTGGTCACGTGACTCCGAGTTTAAATATAGCCAGCGCTCGCTCCTGTGTTCTCCAGAGCAGCCAAATTTTTCTCGCTCCTCTTGATTTCAACTGTTTCTCCCAGACTTGTCTCCGTGGCTGTGCTTGCACAGGAGTCGTGCCAAAGCCTGTGTTCTCTCTGAGATCACACATAATGTCAGCCACATTTGGAGTCCTGGCTTCCATGAGACTCTGAAAGGGCTAGACAGAGGGAGGCGTCGCACAGCGGGCCTGTCTTCCCAGCACTCATGGAGCAGAGGCAGATGATCAGGAGATCCAGGTCATCTCCGGGTATGCCTTCTTAGCAAGCCTGAGAGGATAGTCTGGTCTGCAGGAGACCGACCATCTGAAAACAAAGCCCACACTAATACTGAGCTCACAGGCAGCCTCCAAGATCCTTTCTAAGGGTAGACAAGAGTCTGCCCAGAGCGAGTTAGTCTCAAGAAGCTTGAAAAAAGCTGAGCGGTGGCTCATAACAAGACCTGACTCCTGCTCTGGAGTGTCTGAAGACAGCTACAGTGTACTTACATATAATAAATAAATAAATCTTTTTTTTTTTTTTTAAAGAAGCTCGAAAAATAGAAGTCAAGAGCTAAACTTCCAGACAGGAGCCTTACAGTCACACGTAGACTTTTGTTTTGTTTGAGACAGGGTCTCACTTTGTGACTCTGGCTCACCTGGAACTCATTATGTAAACCAGGCTAACTTCAAACTCACAGAAATCCTCCTACCTCTGCCTCTTGAGTGCTGGGATTAAGGGCTCAGGCCTCTAGGGCTGCCCCCATACCCAGACACCTTCCTATGGAGAGATTGTCAACGGTTGCTGGTGATGGCGGATGGTGTGTGAGGCCCAGCTTGAGCACTTTCGGATTAACTCTGAAAACAAGAGCCTGGGCTGGTTAGTTTATTGTCAGTTTGACATAAATTGGTTTGTCTGAGAATAAACCTCAGTTATGAAAACACCTCCATCAGATTTGCCCGTAGGCAATTCTGTGGGGGCATTTTATAATTAATAATCGTGTGGGACTGGGATAAACGTGTGGGACTGGTATAAACGTGGTGGTTTGAATAGGTATGGGCCCCATAGACTCATGTGTTCGAATGTTTGACCCATCGGGAATGGCACTATTAGGAGGTGTGGCCTTGTTGGAGTAGGTGTGGCCTTGGAGGAAGTGCGTCACTGTGGGGGAGGGCTTGAGGTCTCTTCTGCTCAAGCTCTGCACGGTGTGGAACATAATCTCCTTCTGCTGCCTTTGGATCAAGATGTAGAACTCTCAGCTCCTCCAGCACCATGTCTGTCTGAGCGCCACCATGCTTCCCACCGAGATGATGATGCACTAAACTTCTGAAACTGTAAGCCAGCCCCTAGTAAGTATTTCCTTTATAAGAGTTGCCATGGTCATGGTATCTCCTCATAGCAATAAAATCTAAACTAAGACAATAAGAAAATAAACTGAGCAAGCCATGGGGAGCACACCAGTAAGCAGGTTCCTCCATGGTCTCTGCTTCAGCTCCTGCCTCCCAGTTCCAGCCCTGACATTTTTCAGTGATGGACTATGACCTGGGATGAGTAAGCAAGATAAACCTTTCTCTCTCCCAACTTGCTTTTGGTCATGGGTTTAATCATAGCAACAGAGAACCTAGTTAGGACAGAACATAATTTCCAGCTCGGAATATCCTTTCCATAAACTGATTTACTGGGTGTGATGGTGTGCCTGTGGTCCCAGCACTTGGGAGGCTGAGGCAGGAGAACCACCAGGTTTGGGGTCTAGTTCACTTATAGCTTCTTGCTTAGTATGCTCACGGCTTGCATTGGGTCCTAGAGTGTGCACACACGCGCGCGCGCACACACACACTCACAGCAAAACAAAATCCAATAGCTTTAGAAGAGAGCTAGATATATTCTGAGTTGAATCTAGATGATATATTCTGAGTTGAATATAGATGATATATTCTGAATGAATAGTCTGTCTGGAATCTGAAGAAGAAGCTGGTCCTATCCATGTCCTATCCTTGCAATGGACAAACGAACCTGCCTACCTTCCCAAGTTCTGCTCAAGTTCCCTTCCCTCAAGGACCTCAGCTATATGCTGCCTGCCCAGAGCTTCCCTTACTGACAGCACATCACAAGCATACGTCATGGGAATGATGAATAGAGTAGATACACAGCAAAACAGTATGTGTGGGTGAGAACACATGTGAGGCCTGGTTCCATCCCCAGCATCATAAACAGAAAGTATTGTATTCAGCAGACAGTGAGACAGTGTAATTTTTTTTTTCAGACAGGATCTCATGCAGTCTAGACTGGCCTTGAACTCAATGTGTATCCTAAGATGACCCTGGCCTTCCTCTGCCTCCCCCAAGTGCTGAGACTACAGGCATGTACCTCTATGCTGCATTCATGTGGTGTTGGGGATCAAGCCTGGGGCTTCAAGCATAGGCAAGCACTCTCCCAGACTGAGCTATATATCCCCTAACCCCTGGGTTTCTTTGTTTAATGCCTACTGAATTGCATGAGAGGCTTAGACCCTCAGGACTTCTGGTTCAAGCCACAGGGTATGGCAGGGGTGCCTGGTGAAGCATCTGCTTAGCTTGATACTTGAGACCCTATTGAAATGAAGACAACAGAGTTGTGAGGGACAGGGAAGGACCATCTCAAATGACCCATCTCAGCACATCCTCAAAGGTGGAAAGCTGATATCTGAGAGCAGCCAGATGACAGGAACAGAGGAGCCGAAGCCTTCCGTATATGTAGGAGCTGGAGACATGAGGGCCAGATGACCAGTCGGTGGTCTTCATGTATGACATGGGTGTCACCTCCACCCCTCCTGTTCACACTTCGTACTTTCTTTATGCTGCTATAGATGTGAGATTCTCCCTCTGGAATGCACGGCATCCCTTAGGAGCTCAGGGTGCTATGATACAGGGTGGGGTAGAAGAGGATGGGCTTGGGTGGGAGGGGAGGGGATAGACAGGAATTGCTAATGGGCAATAGTTGACTGGAGAAACCGGCAAGAAGCCGGGCTGCTGGACTCAAGAGTCTAGGTTGGACCATGAGCTAGGATCTGGTCCCTCACGTGGGAGGGCTATCCCCTCTCCTGGGTGTGTGGACTCAGCCATTGAAAAGGCTCTCTGAGAGAAAGAGATGGTGGTGGATGTGAACCAGCGTGACTTTTACCAGCCACGGGTAGTTATGATATCATAAGGTTAGAATAATTGGGATAAAGCTTTTATCATTATCAATTGGCTCTAAAATTCTTGAATTACTGTTTTATAAATTGTGATTTTATTGATACATAAATTTGATTCGTTAACCATAAAAAGGAAGAAAGAAGGAAAGAAAGAAAGAAAGAAAGAAAGAAAGAAAGAAAGAAAGAAAGAAAGAAAGAAAGAAAGAAAGAAAGAAAAGGCTCTCTGTATAGGATGTGTGCTAGCTGCATGTGGTCGCCTCCATAGTTGTCGCCTCCCTGTGTGTCCCTTCTTGCAGACCTATTGCTCACCTTCCCATTACCCATCATGCAGTGGGAGATTTGGACGCTGCACAGGCTCTAGGCACCTCTAGAGTGATCAACTGTGGAAGCCATCAAGGGCAACCAAGGGGGCAGTGAGGGAGAGAGCAGGCCTAGGTCAATTTGACCATTCATACTATGTAATGTTTATCCCGGAGGTGAGTCTTGGTGATGCCACTGTCTCAGGGCATGGAACAACGGTGGGAGTGTCCCGTGCAGTGCTCAAACACCGCACTGTGGAGAGCAGCTGTGGAAACTGACTTTTCAGGAGGCTCCCTTCTGCACACAGCCGGCCACGCAGCCCCAGAGAGCTGCAGCGACACAAGATTCCTGCTTCTTGTTAGAGATCTGACAGTGGCCTGCTCTGCTAATCAGCTCGGAGGAGTAGAGGTCTCCAGTTAAAGCCTGGCTTAAGTATTAAAAGAGTTTTGGCGCTTTGACTTGTAACTCATTAACTATTAAGTCACACTGAACTCCCAGCCTCCTCTGAGGTTACTCATTAATGCTGATCAACTCCATACAAGCACCAGGCTGACAGTAGCTCCTATCCCTGGCAATGCCCCTTTCCCCCACCGGTACGATGGTAGGTGTTGTCAACCTCCCAGAACCACCTGGAAGATGGGTGACCCTGGGCCTTATTTTAAGTGATGCAGTAAGATGCATCTTAGTTACATGTTTGGGATTGGTTCTAATGCTTTGAATTAATCCAAAATTAGGAATCTGTGTGTCCAAATGCTGAGGGTCCTTGTTCACAACTGGCTTTTGATGGATCAATAGAGAGCCAATGGCCAATGGCTGGGCAGGTAGACGGAGGTGGGACCTTTAGATTTGCCTGGGCTAGGGACGGGGAGCAAGAAAGGAGAATTACCTTGATTCTGAGGGAGATTTAAATTCAGATTTAGAGCTGCAGAGGGAAAATCTGAAATGCAGGTGAGAAAGAATGTGGCCCCCTGAACGGCTGCCCAGAAGCATCTTGGGCAGCAAAGACTAGAGAGCTCCCCAGAAGGAGCCAAGGCAACAAAGATAAAGAATTAGAGGGCTTTAAACTAGGATTACATAAGGGAGATGTGTGCTAGCCACGGGGAGGATTAGAACTGCCCATCCTCTGAGCCGGTCAAGGCATATTTAAAATTAACTTTGTGTGTGTGTGTGTGTGTGTGTGTGTGTGTGTGTGTGTCTTTCATTCCCAAATCCAGATAGCTCTTGGACAGGAGCACAAAGCAGTTTAGCTAAACTACCACTACAGTTATGGGTCACTCCCTGGGTAGAGGAATCAGTGGAGAATGCCGGCTGAGCACCAGGGCCTGCCTCACCTCTGCTTACCAATTGTGGATACAATATGACCTGCTCCTGCTGCTGAGTCCCCACTATGATGGGCTATCACCTTGAGCTGTGAGCTAAAATCCAACCTTTCTTCCTTAGGTTGTCTTGGTAGGGATATTTTATCACAGCAATAGGAAAAATACTAATAACCACCAAACAAGGATGCTCCATCTAGCTGACACTTCCCAAGAGGCTGCTGGCTTGACCCCTTTTACAGATGCTGGCTTGTTAAAGGTATATTATCTCCCTCCGGTTTATGGAGATGCCGAAAGATGGAGATTTTGCTGTTGCAAGCTCCTCCCTACCCCACACAATCTCACTGAACACTTAAGACATGAGCAAGCTTTATACACAGGCTTAGTCTAAAACATTCTTAGAAAGGAAAATTTGAGACATTGTCATAATATTTTGGTGAAAATTAATAATAATGACAGTAACAAAATTTCTCTGAGTGATAAGAGAAGCACTATTTCTCCCTCCATTTCCTTAGAAGTGACCATTTCTTGCCGATTGTCTGTTAACAGGATGTTCTCTGCTGCTTGCTGGCTCATGTAGTCTCCTGTCTTTTCCAGCTATAGAGGAAATCAAAATCACACGCTCTCTCCATCAGGGCCCTGCACGGCTAAAGAAGAGTGCATGACGGGGACCAAAGGGCATCAAAGGCAGAACAGCCATGGGGCTGAGGAAATAGAAGAGGTGAGCCTGCTCCAAACAGTCCCAGGCTTCCCTGTGGCTCAGAGTTGCCCTCTGGATCTGTAACTTTGTTCACTTCTCAGTCCAGCACAGCTAGTTTGGATTTTGTGGAGTGTAGCAAGTGAGGCAAGATTTTACTACATAGTCCAGGTTGGCCTTGAACTTGAGATCTGCCTGCCTTAGCTTCCCATGTGCTGGGATTATAGGCCTGCACCCAAATACTTAGTCCAAGTTGTTTTTTAACTTTAAAAAAAAAAGACTTATTTTATGCATGTGAGCACACTGTAGCTGTACAGATGGTTGTGAGCCATCATGTGGTTGCTGGGAGTTGAACTCAGGACCTCTGCTTGCTCAGGCCCCCTCGCTCCAGCCCAAAGATTTATTTATTATTATATGTAAGTACACGGTAGCTGTCTTCAGACACACCAGAAGAGGATGTCAGATTTCAGATGGTTGTGAGCTACCATGTGGTTGCTGGGATTTGAACTCAGGACCTTTGAAGAGCAGTCAGTGCTCTTTTTTTTTTTTTTTTTTTTTTTTTGGTTTTTCGAGACAGGGTTTCTCTGTATAGCCCTGGCTGTCCTGGAACTCACTTTGTAGACCAGGCTNTGTCCTGGAACTCACTTTGTAGACCAGGCTGGCCTCGAACTCAGAAATCCGCCTGCCTCTGCCTCCCGAGTGCTGGGATTAAAGGCGTGTGCCACCACGGCCGGCCGCAGTCAGTGCTCTTAACCACTGAGCCATCTCTCCAGTCCCAGATTTTTAACTTATAATTTGATATATCTATATTGTTATAAATACAATGTCTAAATAATCACAAAATAAAAACCTTTATTTTATATTTGTATAATATATATAAAGACCCTTTATTTTTAAAATTATTACTGTGTGTATGATATATGTGTGTGGATGCAGAAGGTATACCTGTAAAGGTCAGAAGTCTACTTTATGAAGTCAGTTCTCTCCCCCTCTCTTTATGTGGGTTCCAGGGATTGAACTGAAGGCATCTGGCTTGTGTGGCAGGCACTTCTGTCTGCTGAGCCATCCGGCTGACTCTGGCATCACCCTTTGAAGGGCATATCTTCATTGTAAATACTCTGGGATTTTATGGATCGGGTGTTTGTGTTCACCCAAATTCGAAGTGAGACCTACGAGTGCGTGATGTGGAGAGATGGAGACTTGGGGTTTGGGGTGTTATTAGGTATGGCAGGGGAGCCAGAGGGCGTGAGGGAAGACAGGGGTGTGCTCTCTTCTGTGGATCAGTCTGCGCAGGAAGTCTCTGTGGTGATCAGGTCTCAGTCCAGATCTGCAGGCAGCTCAGACGTCAGAACCATGACAGATCCAAGTGAATGTTGGGTAAGCTACCTAATCTGTGGTGCTTGTTGAAGCGGCCCAGCTGGGTGTGTGCTTCAGAGGACAGGAACCTTTCAACCTGAACATGGACTGTGGCTCAAGGGTTAGCAGTTTACAGCTGGCAAGCCAAAATTGGGGCCTGCTGTTTTGTAAATAAAGTTTTATTGAAGCATGGCCCTGTGTCATTTGTTTTCATGTTGTCAGTACCTGCTTTAGTTGACAGTCCAGTGGGCTTGGGTTTTTGTTTGTTTGTTTGTTTGATTGATTAGTTTTATAGGAGTAGTGTATGTGTGTGTGTGTGTGTATGTGTGTGTGTGTGTTGAGACAGAGTAGCCTAGACTGGCCTTGAACTCACTATGTAGTTGAGGGTGGCCTTGAACTCATGATCCTCCAGGCTCTAACTTTCAAGTGGTGATGTTACAGGTGTGTATGTATAGGATTTCAAGTGTTCACCACCATGTTCAGCTCTTTGCTGGGGTGCTAAGGATCTGAACTCAGGTTCTCATGCTTCCGTACTGAGCCCATCCACACTTTGTTCTTTACCTTCCACAGGAACAGAGGAATGGGAGGAAGCCAGAAATCCATTGAAAGATACTTTAAATCCACTTAGGAATACTTATGCAAATACATTTTTGAAAACTTAAACTGAATAAGCTTACACCAGGATGAAACCAGTAGGCAAGAAACAAAATCTATTTGAACAAGCACAGTTTCCCCTGCATCTTCTGTTTCACTCAGCTCTACAAACATTTGCAAACCACATGGGATGAATTGGAGGGATACAAATATGGATGACCTATAATGCTTACCCACAGGCTGTACAGGGGCTGGCTGCGGTCAGGACTCAGCAGGTGAAGGTGCCTACTGCCCAGCCTGATGAGCCGAGTCCACTTCCTGGAATCTACATGGTTGACCGCCTCCCAGAGGTACAGTATGCACTCGTCAAGTCGTGGTATGGTGTACTGCTTAGCTAGCTAATCCTGGAGCCCTGGATAACATGTGAACTGGGAGGAGTCCTGACAGAGGTGACTTGCCTAAAGTCACATGGCACATGTTTTAGATCTGTCCTTTATTGAGGGCTATGGTGCTCTGGCCACCCTGTAATGTAATGGCCGCTCTGTGGCATCATGGAATAGGTTCTGTGGTTCCTGTGTGAAAGACAGGTACCCTGGGATTCACAGAGCCCAAGGACCTGCCAGTCTAGAGCTAATCTGTGTCGGAATCAGGTGGTTTTACTGGGAGGTCTGTGCTTTGTTGATGCTTTCTCTGCCTGAGACCAGGATCCTGGCTCTGGCTGCGCCCCACATCCTGGCTAAGCCACCACTCTTGGCTGGCTGGCAGACTGCTGCATGGAGAGCTTCTGTGAACTTACAATGTCAGTTGGCCTGCTCCTTGAAGCAGCCAGTGTCTTCTAGCCCCTAAAAGGATCACAGTCTACTTCCAGTTGTTTGTACCTGCTCTCCATCTGGCCCCTTCTCAGGGACAACTACAGGGATGGTCCGTTTGAACTTGGGTGGCATCAGAGCCATTATTCATCATTGCATTGGAATTCCAAATGGAAGCCTGAGTAGTAGCTGCATTGACAGTAAGCTCTGGTTGCTATGGCAATAGGGCAATCAGGTCTCTCCCAGACCCTGCAGTCAAAAGCAACACCACTGAGCTTGAGCTACAAAGTGGGGACGCAGCGGTTGACAGGGGTCTCGCTCTTGTTGCTAAGCTTCCTGTTTCAGGATACTGGGTGAAGCAGGGGAGGGGGGAGTTGGGAGTGAGTTCTGCCTTCCATCTGATTTGCCTGCCTGGCCTCTAGTTCACACGTGGAGACTGAGCACCTATGGCATGTGTGGTCCAGTGATGACTTGGGAAGGGGCACCCATTTAACACACGGCAATGGCACCTGCATCTTGGGGACGTTAGTCTGAAGTTCTGTGAACATCTGTTTTCCTGTGTCTCTGGTATGCTAAGGTCAGAGATTAATTTGGTGGAGAGCCCGCTCTCCCTCCAACACGTGTCCCTTGGCTGAGAAAAGGAGTGGGTAAGGCAGTGCAGCTGATGGCAGGGAGGTGGCACAGCCCTCCTATGCTTCCCTGGGGGTGAAACCTCCATACTGAAGGAGTCCAGGATGGCCACCCCTCCCCTTGCTCTGGACCCTGCAACCTCACAAGGGAGAGCCATTCTCTTGCCTCCTAGACTCAGCTGTTTCATTTTATATTCATGAATGTTTTGCCTGGATATATGGCTATACAATACATGCATGGCTGGTATCCACAGAGGTCCAAAGAAGCGACTGGATCTTCTGAAACTGGAATTACAGTTGTAATCTGTCACATGGGTTCTGGGAAATGAACCTGAGTCTTATAGATGAGCAGCCAGTATTCCTAACCATGGAGCCAGCTCTCCACCCCTACTTGCTAGTTTTGAACACATCAATGGGACTTGTAAGCAAAGCTGATCAGAGTGCCAAAGCCATTTGGAGAGTGCAGTGTGCGGGCCATCCTTGAGGGGAGTTAGCAGAGGTACTGGCCAGAGGCGTATAGGGCTGCTGGTATGGCCAGGGGAGGAAGCGGGTGAAGGATGGCTTGAGGAGAGATGCAGTGACCCACAGCCTGGTGGCTTCAGGAAAGGTGCCCTCTAACCCTGGTCCCAGCCAGTTGCAAGCATCATCACAGTCTGCTCAGACGGGTGTGGATTTTGCTACTCAGCAAAACTGCCTGTGATGCAGGGTAACTGTCTTCTTTGCAGCTTGGGAATGTGGCTCAGTTGGCAGAGGGCTTGCCTAGCATGCGCAGAGTCCTGAGTTCAGTTGGGGGCGCTGCATAAATGAGGTGTGGTGACCCCAATACTCGGGAGGCAGGGATTTCTTTTCTTATTCCCTTATCCATTCTCTCTGCACACCCACACCCATGAGAGAAAGTCCCAGGTGTGCCACCTTTGAAGCTGACTATGAGCTGTGTTTGGTGATGCACTCCAGAGGCAGGCCCATCTCTGTGAGTTTAAGGTCAGACCGGTCTGCGTAGTAAGATGCTTCCCCCCACCCCACAATCTCAAAACAAGCAAGCTTCCTTTATACAAATGTGCAAATGTGCCGGTGTCTTCTGTATAACGAATGCCTTGTCATTACCTTGGACTCCAAGTCTATAGCAGCTACACCCTCCCCACCCCCCCACCCCCCATTATTTTTCAGATCCAATTTTTCTGTCCTTTAGACTGCAGAGCGTGGCCTGGCCATCCATCTCTCGCAGGCAATGCTGTCCCTTTGATCCCGCAGTCCAAGAGCTCCCTCTTGTGGTCTCGAGTGGAAGTCACTACTGTCAGGGGCTTCTGTCTCCTGGGGGGTGGATGGGATGGAGAGGCAGCAGTGGTTCTAGTGCACCATTCAGATCCCATGTTTGCCTGAGTGGAGGAGAGGGAATTTGAGAGAGCATCAGTGAGCTTTGTTACCGTGATGAAATAAACGTCTGGCAAAAACAAAAGAAGACAGGCTTTGGGGGTTTTCAGTCTGCGATGGGCTAGTTCCATCACTTCTGGACCCGTGATGGAGGCAGGACACCATGGTGGAGAGGTCATGATACAGGGGGCAGAGATGCTCTCACCTCATGGAGGCAGGGAGCAGGAGAAGGGTCTAGGAATGAGATGTACCCTTCAAAGGCACGCCCTGGTGACCTACTTCCTTCAGTTACACCCTAGCGCCTAACAGGCCATTCAGTATCAGAGGGCTGCTCAATCCATTGCCCTCATGAACCAGGGACCTCTCACTAGCACCCCCAACTGGAGCCAAACCTTCATTGCATGAGTCTATTAGGGTTACACTGGGTACACAAACAGGACCAGAGAGTGCGAGCCCTAGGCCCCACTGCAGCCATCACTGGCTTGTTCCTTTAGAGCCACCTCACCGGGTTTACCTCGGTCAAGGCACTGAGCTGACGCCTGGAATAGAGTCTACTAAGTTAAACACACCAGCTCTTCCCTCTGGTCCGAGGAGCACCCACCACGTGTTACTGTGCAGTTGCTGCTACTTGACATGTGTGCATCTTGACAAAGGCTGCACTTAGTGTGTGCTCCGGAGGTCAGAAGTCATCCTAACTGCTGATCATGGGGAGAAGAACCACTGAGGGCCCTGGACTGGGAGATGAGCGCTAGCTGATCTAAGAATACATTACATCCTTCCTTCTGTCTTGGTGCCCCACGGTGCTGGTAGAGAGAAGGGAGGATGTTAGGCTGTGGGTCAGTTGGCAAAGTGCTTGCATAAAGTCTGGGTTTGATCCCTGGTGCTGCCAGGCCAGATGTGGTAGTGCATACCCGTAATCCCAGCACCTGGGGGGCAGGAAACTCAGAAGTTCGACGTCATCCCTGTCTGCATAGCAGGTTTCCTGAGATCCTGTTTCAAGAGAGGATGGGGACAGATTCTCAAAGACTTGATAAAAATCAATTGGGGGAGGGGGGCCAGGAGAGAGGAGGTGAGAGGCAAGAATGGGGTAGGGCACTGTAGGGAGGAGGGACAGCCTTATTTGTTTTCCTGTCCACAGTTCCTTCTACAGCTGGAATGCAAGCTCCTGAGAATGGAGTCCAGGTGGTGGGCCTGGGAGCCTCCAGAGCACAGCCAGTCAGGATGGCTGCTGTCCCCGTGCTTCTGGAAAGGGGCTTAGCCTAGAGGAAGCCACCCAAAGGCTGATATCCTGACAGTTGAGCCGGTCCCCTGACATGTGGCATACTGCAGGTGGTGGCTTCCCTTTCCTCTGTTGCCCAGCCCTGACAGACAGCCAGGATGGCAGGGTGTCCAGCCAGGCCACTGGAGGTATAGTGCCAGGGAAATGTTAGTAATCCCCCCAAAAGCAGACAGCTAATGCAATCACAGTAGGGCTTTTTTATTTGAGCTAGCTTGCCCCCCCCCAGATATGCAGGGTGGTTTTGGTGGTAGGGAACCCCAAATATATATCAGGGCCAGGCTTTTTAGAAAGCTACAAGTGGTGGGGGAAGGGACAGTGTTTAAACATGTAATTGGAAAATTACCATGGCCTTTAACATAATTGGCTGGTATTGGGAGTCATAAACTTAATTTCTGCTTCCCTCTGCACTGGTGGTCATTAGGCAGGGGGCAGACTTGTAACCTGAGGGTGTAGGTTTGTTGGGGGAATAACCTGGAGATGCTGGTCTTGTTGGGGGTTAGTCTAGAAACTGGAGCTAGGCTCAGGTTTTGTTGGGGGGTAACTTGGAAACTAATGCTAGGTATTGGCCTATTAGTTTGCCTGAGTTTAAACTTAGGTCAGGTTCTCTAAAATGGAGTCTGAACTTAAAAGGTTTGGCCTCTCAGTAGGAGATGGATCCATTTATTTATTTTTCCTTCGACAAAAATCTCAGAACAAGCTACTTGACGTGGGTACAGCTGGAGAGATGCTCAAGGGGCTGAAGGGAGGCACGTGCATCTGGTCCTAAGTAGCTCTGCTTCCTCTGAGCTGAGTGTAGCCTAAGGTCTGGGACCCAAAGCACGCGTCTGTTCTTCAACTAGAGGCTGACAGGCCAATATGAGGCACCTTCACAATGACATTCTATTTTGGTTCTTTGACCAGAGCCTCAGAGGAAAGAGACAGCAACACTGGCGAATGAGGTCAGCGGGGCCTGCTGAGTACCCAGTGGTGGTAGAGAACAGTGGAGGCAGAGCGCCTGCTCAGATTACATGATTAACTCTTTCAGTCACCAGTGCCTAGCATCCAGGCTGGACCCCAAGGATGCAGAGGCCAGTAGGACCCAGAGACCTCCTGGCGTAGAGAGAATGGCAGGCCCATAGCTGGGGGTTGGATGCCATCAGATGGGTGTTTGGGGAATATTCTGGAGGGCAAAGGGCACTGATGCCAAAGGATAAAAGGGCTCATGGTTACTAGAACCTGCACTGGGGTAGATGAATACTGCTTGTCCTTGTTACAGTTCCTATTGCTAGGATGAAGCACCATGACCAAAAGCAAATTGGGGAGGAAACCGTCTGTTGGCCTTACACTTCCTCATCCATAATCCATCATTGAGGGAAGTCAGGACAGGAACCCAAGCAGGGCAGGAACCTGGAGGCAGAGGCTGATGCAGAAGCCATGGAGGAGCGCTGCTTGCTGGCCTGCTTCCCATGGCCTGCTCAGTCTGCTTTCTAATAGAACCCAGGTCCACCAGATCAAATATGCCACCATCCAATGGGCGGGGCCCTCACCCACCAATCAATCCAACCACTAAGGAAATACTCTATACATTTGCCGACAGCCCAGTCGTCTGCAGGCATTTTCTCATCTGGGGGGGGGGTGTCTCTCCTCTCAGATGACTCTAGCTTGGGTGAAGTTGACACAAAACTAGCCAGTGGACTGTGGGAAACTCAGAGACTGGTCTTGGTGAGGAAACCAAAGGAGCTGACTCAGAAAGTCAACTGGAACCAAGATCCCCTGCGCAGCAGAGAGTTCAAGGTATACCAGGCTCATGCCTCGGGGGCTGGAAGAAGGCTCGGCAGTTTAGAGCGTATACTGGGTCCAGAGGACCTGAGTCCACTTGCCAGCAATCACACCAGGTGTCTATAACTCTAGGTCCAGGCCGGAGCTCTCCAGCACCTGCAACCGTGTGCGCACACACTTACATATAACTAAGACTAGTAAAATTGAACCTTTTAAAAAGTCGTGCCTCAGAACCATCAGTTCAGGACCTGTGTGCTTTATAGTATTTTTTAGTCAGCTCAGCATGAGCTGGAGTCATCTGAGAAGAGGGAACTTCAGTTGAGAAACCGCCTGCAGGCAACTCTGCAGGGCATTTTCTGATGGATTGGCATAGGACTCAACCCATTGTGCAGAAGTCACCCTTATGCAGGGGGTCCGCGCTTGTATAAGAAAGCAGGCTGAGGGCAAACCAGTAAGCAGCACTCCTCTGTGGCCTTTGCTTCAGTTCCCGTCTTGACTTCCCTTGATGCCCAAGCCAGATAAACCCTTTCCTTGCCAATGTTGCTTGGTCATGGCGTTTTTTATCACAGCAATAGGAACCCTTACTAGGACAACTCGCTACAGCCATGGCTGCCCTTGGATGCCTGTCACATTGTCTGGGGTATTCCCAGCACTGCACTGCCAGAGGTGGCACTTGCCCTTCAGGGACAACGTCCAGGTAATGATGTCCATTTGGCTAGCCCATCATCATAGTGTAATTGCTGAAATAGGTTTGGCGCCCTCTTCTGGCACACAGGCATACATGCAGATAGATCACCCATACATAAAATTAATATGATTAAAAAAAAGAGCCTATTGCTTACATAGTGGGATATGGGTGTTTCACGAGGATGTCAGCAAACATGGAACATGCTAACAACACATACAAATGGAAAAAAAAACCCACACATTTCTGGTTAACGCAAACGGCAGCGATTTAGTTGTTACTTTCCTTTCTCCTTACTTCTGACCCCAAAGATGGATTGGTTCCCTTGCAGGAAGCATACAATAAAACTTAATGCCAGGGTTTACTAACTCTGAGCTTCTCTGCTTCCCAAAGCACGTGTGTGGTCCTTTCTTCACTGGGCTGCAAACACCTTGTGAGCAAGAACTGCATTCCCTGCCTTTTTTTTTTTTTTTTTTTTTTTACCCTTTTTTTTTTTTTTTGGAAGATGGGTGGGATGGGCCTCACTGTGTAGCCCCAACTTGCCTGGAACTCACCATATAGACTAAGTTGACCTCAGACTTAGAGAGATCTGCCTGCCTCTGCCTCTGGAATGGAATGTCGGGATTAAAGGCACGCACAGTCACGCGTGTTCACTTCTGCTGTTTTCTCGCCCAGGGCTATGTCCCCATCAATAAAGGCTCAGTTACCAAGTGACTGCAGTGTTACCTCATTCACAGATGGATCATGACTCTGGACAGCACTGGTAGAAACTCCTGACACTGACGGGGCTGAGGAGGAAGACGCCAGTGGTGAGAGAGGTGGAAGGTGACTGGTGTGACGGAGGGGGCGAAACACCAGGTGCATGCTTGAGGAGCCGTTGATTTACGTATTGCTTGCCTGTGCGGTCAGTTTATATTAGTCTAGTGGTATTGGAAAGCTCATCAGGAAGGAGACTTTTGAGTGGAGGGTTGTAAGAGGTAGGGAACGAGGGTTGCCAGAGTCCCTTGGGAAGCTGTGTGTGGGGCCCAGTGAGGATCCAGAGGGAAGCAAGCAAGGGGCTAGATTCAGGATAGCTTGGGGACAGAAGCAAGCCTAGAAAGTTCTTAGACTTGTGCCTGCTGGGAGTGTGGAACCCAGGCAGTCATCTGGCCTCTGGGTCTGGGCTTTTGCCACTATGTTCCTTGTCTACTCCCAGGGACACTGCCCTACTGAGCTATTCCTTCCCACCCCAAGTGTGACTCTCCTGAGTCACGTCACTATCTCTGCGGCCCTGCTGTACTCGGCTGCGGGCCCAGCCCGGATGAGCCTGTCAGGGCTAACACTTCCGGGCAGCTGTCAGGCCTGTGGACGCTGGGAACACTGGGTAACACGGCCATCACAACAGCTTCCCACAACTTGCTAGACGCCACAAGGGCTGCCTCACTTCAGATTCCAAGCTGCTGAGTGTTAATAGCCCACTTGGAGAAGAAAAAAATCCAAACATTTATTATTACTCTGTGCTCAGCATTCAGTTTGGGGATCAAACTCGGGGGGTGGGGCTTTGGCTGCTGGGCCATCTTGCTGGCCCATTTCACACAAGGGAGTCCACACCAGGCGAGCAGGAATTCCTCAGAGGCAAGACTCAGCCCAAGCTTGCAGAGTCCAAATATGCTGACTCTGGCCCTGTCTCTGTCTGTATCAGACCTCCAGGGAGTCTGGCCTGTTAAACTTTTTCAGCGTTTTCCATCAGAGGGGTTATGTGACACACAAGAGGTATGAGTATCAATTTTGTTCCAAGTTCTATACTGTGAACTCATTAAAATGCCTCTATAAAGTTCATGCTTGTGGTGGCTCACACCACCCATACATAACTCCAGTTCCAGGGGATTCTGACCTCCCAGCACCAGGTACACATGTGATACAGATGCATGCATATAGGCACAATGCTTAATTCACACCTTAAAAATTTAAAGTTCATATTGAGCTGAGGGTTGCGGGGATGGGTGATAGATACCTTTAGTCTCAGCAGAAGGTGGATCTCTGAGTTTGAGGCCAGCCTGGTCTACACAGAGAGTTTCATGACAGCCAGGACTATATAGAGAGGTCCTGTCTCAAAACAACAGCAACAACAAAACAAAGCCAAAGCAAACAAATATGAGAGAGAGAGAGAGAGAGAGAGAGAGAGAGAGAGAGAGAGAGAGAGAGAGAGAGAAGAGAACAAGGAAGCAAAGAAATCCCAAGAAAGTGGGTGGGTCAAGGGCACCCAGGGGGTGAGTGACAAGGACATAGGACATTCCGGCCAATCCCTCCCTTGAAGGCTCTTTCATTCCATCACAGTGGGCACTCTTGTAGCTACACTCCTGGGAAGTCCATCATTGCCTCATTGCAAGGCTGATTCCCCTGTGTTTCCACTTGTTGCCTCTTACTTAATAACTGTTTAGCTAAGCGGGCCATCAGCGTGGCCACAGAAGTTTTCTCCAAATCTAACTTTGCCCTTCCTCCTCTCAAGTGGTGGGATTCCCATTGTTCTTGCAAATCTTTGTATAGGTCGCTCCAGGTCTCCAGTTCAGAAGTTCATTTCCTTCTCCCCCCATCCCATGAACACACAGAACATACACCTTGTATACGAAAGAAGGGACTCAATAGAGGGCTAACCCTGGGTTCAATTCCCAGCACCATCTAAAACAGGTATGATATAAACCGGGCATAGTGGCACACACTGGTGACCCGAATACCAAGGGGGTGAAGACAGGAAGAGCAGAAGTTCAGGGTCATCCTCAGCTACAATGCTGAGTTGAAAGCCAGCCTGAGATTCATAGGATCCTGTCTTATGAGTAAATAAATAAAGATTTTTTTTTTTTAAACCAAAGTGTTGAGGCTAGAGATGACTCAGTGGTTAAGAACACAGGATGTTCTTGCAGAGGACCTGGGTTCAGTTCTCAGTACCAACATGCCAACTCCAGTTCTAGAGGATCCAACACCACCTTCTGGCATCTTCAGACATACATATAGGCAGGCAAAACTCTCATACACATAAAATAAAATAAAACAAAACAAAACAAAATACAAAGTAAGTGATCTGTAAGCTGGACATGGTAGTATACCTTTGATCCCAGGAGTCAGAGATAAGCAGATCTCTGTGAGCTCAAGGTCAGCCTGGTCTATATAATGAATTCTAGGCTAGCCAGGGCTACATAGTAAGATCCTGCTTTTCCTTAAAAAAAGAAAAGAAAAAAAGCAAATTGTAGATAATACCTTTTTACTACTCAGCGTTTGGACAGGCTGACCCTAAAACTAAAGCTGTTCTCTAACACCCCAGCGACATGTTTAGACCTAGTTAACATTTCTCAGTATCATCTGATGGTATTCAGTTGTGAAAGAGGGATGCAAGTTGCCAAGGGCAAACTGGGGTTGCTTGTGTCAGCCCTAACCAGTCAATAAAGCCAGGAGGTTAAGAAGGAAGGGCTGGGGTTGGTACAGTGAGTGCGGCCAGAACCAGACGCTTGCACAGAGAGTACCCCTGCAAGCACGTCCGCCCCACATGTTCAGCCTTGGACTGTTAGTCACTTTGGCAATGGATCGTTATCTTAATAACGTGCGGTAGTGCCCTAGGTTAGGAAACAATGTTGGATCTCCTGGAAGTACAATTTTGGATGGTTGTGAGACATCAAGTGGGTGATGGGAACCTTTGAGAGAGCAAGTTTTTCTCAACCACCCAAGTCAACTATTCTGCTTCCTAAATTCTTCCTTATTTACTGATTCATTTGGAGGCCAAGTCTCACTATGCAGCCTAAGATGACCTGGAGCTCACTGTGTAGACCCGGCTGGCCTCGAAATCAGAAGAGATTCACAACCTGCTTCTGCCTCCTAGTGCTGAGATGAGAGGCGTGGCGCCTGGCTGTTCACTCTTTCTGTACACTGGGAACATTCCTAATTGCTGGGATTAAGAGCAAGTGCCACCACCTCGGGCACAGGTCACTTTCAAGTACTGGGAAGAAAGCAATGAATTCCCCACGTGTGCAGAAGGGAGTAAAGCAAAACGCACGCCTTTAATCCCAGCACTCGGGAGGCAGAGGCAGGCCTGGTCTACAAAGTGAGTTCCAGGACAGACAGGGCTATACAGAGAAACCCTGTCCCGAAACCCCCCCAACCCCCCCCCCAAAAAAAAAAAGCAAACTGCAAACTGGAGACAGCAAATGGACACTGGTGGGAGAACCCTGGGGAATTCTCTTTTTCTTGCTTTCTTTTTTATACTTTTTGGGATAGGATCTCTCTGTGTAGTCCTGGTTGTCCTGGAACTCATTTATATAGACCAGGCTGGCCTCAAACTCAAAAGCTCTGCCTGCCTCTGCCTCCCAGATGCTAAGATTAAAGATGAGGGCCATGATCCCCTGCTCGGTTTTTCCGTATGTTGGGAACATTACTAATAAAAAGGTCCGAGTGTCTGACAAGATGTCTCAGCATCCAACCCTGACCTCATAAATTCCACCCCTGGGACCCCACAGAATACAAGAGAACCAGCTTCCATAAATGGGCCTCTGACCTTCACACTAGACCCTTGTCCCGCACAAAATTAATTTAAAAAGAAGAAAGAAGGGGGCTGGTGATATATGGCTCAGTGGGTAAGAGCACCCAACTGCTCTTCCGAAGGTCCCGAGTTCAAATCCCAGCAACCATATGGTGGCTCACAATCATCTGTAACAAGATCTGACTCCCCCTTCTGGAGTGTCTGAAGACAACTACAGTGTACTTACATATAATAAATAAATAAATAAATAAATAAATAAATCAGAAGAAGAAGAAGAAGAAGAAGAAGAAGAAGAAGAAGAAGAAGAAGAAGAAGAAGAGAAAGAAAGAAAGAAAGAAAGAAAGAAAGAAAGAAAGAAAGAAAGAAAGAAAGAAAGAAAGAAAGAAAGAAAAGGAGTTAGCAAGGGTCTAGAGTTGTGGGACCTTGGGTAGTTTCCGGGTCTCTTAAGCTTTTACTTCAGTTAGCATAAAACAGGCCTAAAAATACCCGTTTTCCTTTTCCATCTGGATTAAACATGTACATGACCCGATCAAGTTGTACAGGGGCTGTGAGTGCTGACAGCTGAGAGGATTTGGCGGGGAAACGCTGGATGCCTGCGGAGACATCCAGCCTGGTTTCCACAGCTAAGGTCACCTGAAAGCGGACTTGCCCTTGACTGACCGCAGCGCGCGGGCTGCGGGGCTGGTGAGGCTGGGAATCTTCCGATTGAAGTTGAACCAACCAATCACAGAGCAGAGGTCAAAAACCGCGCCAGAAGCAAAAGCGCTCGGCTCCTGACAGGTCCCGGTCGGTACAGAGGAACCTAGGCGGGGCTGCCCACTAAGCTCAGCCTGCTTGGCGGGAGGAAGAGGCGTTTGGAGGAGGTTGTGAGCAGGGAGGAGAGAATGGCGGCGACCTTCTCCTTCCCTCAGTGGCCCAGTGTTATTTTAGTAGCCAGACCTAATTTGTACTGAGTACACCAGGATCTAGAGGAACCAAAGGCAAACCCTCGGATACTGATAACCGAGGAGTGGAATATGAATTAGGAATTATATGTTAAAAAAAGACCTGACATTTTTGCCAGAGGCGATCTAAAATATTTATTGATATGGTCCAGTTAGCTTAGCATGGAAGAAGTCCTGGGTTTTGTCCCCAGTACCATATAAATTGCGCAGCGGTGGAGTTGGAGGCAAGGAGGATCAGATCAAGGTTTTCATCAGCTACGTACCGAGTTAGAGGCCAATCTAGGATAGACAGTTTTAAAGGAGGGTTTGGGCACACTAGTGTGTGCCTGTGTGAAACTGAGAACCTCTGCTATTTGCTTCCATGTATTTATATTTTAGTAATTAAACTGCCTGCTTTAACTTTGAGCTGCCACGTGGAGCTCAGTGATTTTTCATAGCATCTACAGTGAGAGAACTTAGGACACAGCAGAGGGGAGCCTCCCTCGCCCTCTTTTAAAATATTTGACCTGGGAGAGTCAGTGGAGCCCTCCCAGGTTCCACGTTCCTCCACGGGATCTCAGTGTCCCATCTCAGCACTTTATCTCTGGTATCTTGGACCCCGCAGGGCTGATCGGAAAGCCAACCTACAAACTTGAGTTCCTGTCTCCACCCTCACCACAGGAATTTTCAAATTCGTCTTCAGACTACTGGACGCCCAGAGTCATAAAATGAACGTATGACTCGTCACCATCCTCTGAGCTTCCTGGAGTTTTTAATCCTCTGGCAACTTTTAAACTAATTGGGACACAGGGGACAGGGGCCTGACAGGAGGCGCACCCAAGGCTGCGTCCGTACCCCTTCATGAGTTTGAAGACCCTCTTAATCCCACAAGGTCGGTGCGATTGCTCGGGACCCCCCGAATCTCTTTAAGAAACCAGGGTCCCCCGCACCCCTCTCCCAGGGGCACAAACAGCCAAGGCGACGTGTCCCAGAAGCCAGCAGCAGCGTCCCTCCACCCTTGGCACCAACCTCGGCGGCCACGCCCGCCCGGCGCCCCCTTGCGCGCTCAATCCCCGAGGCTCTCCCACTCCTAACCGGTTCCGGCCCCGCGAGCGCCCGCGCACCGGGCCGGCGCAGACTCCTTAAAGGTCTTTGTGCGGAAGGCCTGCGGCGCAACTCAAAATCTCCCGCGCTGGGCGGCGAGCGGGGTCAGCGGCGTCCAATGGGAGGCGAGGCCACGCCCCCTCGGAGCGCGCGCGGTTCCGCGGCTCTTTAAAGGGCGCGGGCGCCGGCCGTCGGCGGTGCACCGGATTCCAGCTGTTTTCGCCTGCTCCTCGCCGTCTCCGCCGCTGCCCCCGTTCGCCATGCTCTCCGTCCGCACCCCGCTCGCCACCATCGCTGACCAGCAGCAGCTGCAGTTGTCGCCGCTGAAGCGACTCACCCTGGCTGACAAGGAGAACACGGTGAGGGCGGCCCAGGTGCCGGTTGGGTTGGATGCGCACTGGCAGGTCGTGCGTTCCCGGCCCCGGGAGGGTGGAGGGTGCCTACCGCCATTCACCACGCGTGTCTCCCTACAGCCCCCGACCCTCAGCAGCACCCGCGTCCTGGCCAGCAAGGCTGCGAGGAGAATCTTTCAGGACTCCGCCGAGCTGGTGAGTGGCCCGTGTAGGGCTGAGGTGTGTCGCAGAGGCTCCCAGCAGAGGGCGCCCGCTCGTTGGCGCTAAAGCTGCATTGTCCCAGCTGACTTATTTGACTCTTCTTTCCCGCCAAAGGGTCTCGGAATGTCCTACTTGGGGTCGCCCTATGGTAACAGTAGCGTGACAGCTAACCATACGAGATTACCAGTCGTTGAAAGTACTCGATCAGATGAGACACTAGCTATAACTATGGTTCGGTTGGCATTTGGGGGTCGGTTCACTTGGCACTCTGATCCAACAGGAAAGTAAAGTGCCTACTAACCCCAGCGTTGAGGATGAGCCGTTACTGAGAGAAAATCCCCGCCGCTTCGTTATCTTTCCCATCGAGTACCATGATATCTGGCAGATGTACAAGAAAGCCGAGGCCTCCTTTTGGACTGCCGAAGAGGTAATCATTCAGGACTTCCTGTGTCAGAAGGGTCCTGCATGGCCGTCACAACTTTAAGATTTGCCTAGATTCCCCTTGGGAATGGTAGCTCACTGAGATACTGGGTGTTCCCATGAACAAAGGGAATAATGGATGTGAAGAATTCGGTAATGAGATGGTATAGGGGACTTCAGTTTTAAAGTGTGTGTGTGTGTGTGAGAGAGAGAGAAAGAGAGACCTGCTAATTGTGAACTTCTAAACTTCAGGTGGACCTTTCCAAGGATATTCAGCACTGGGAAGCTCTGAAACCCGATGAGAGACATTTTATATCTCACGTTCTGGCCTTCTTTGCAGCGAGCGATGGCATAGTCAATGAAAACTTGGTGAGTTTGCGTGAAATACCTGTAATTTGCCTAGATCCTGAGCTGGTTTCTGGCTCTTTTCTTTATCTTATGCCCTGAAGGGAGGCTGGAGAGATAGATGGCCGACTCCACCCTCCACCCTGGTTAACACACTTCCTGCTGGGGCGGAAGACCCAGGTTCTGTTATGAGTACCCCTGTTGGACTACTTCCCGTCTGCTTGTGAGCTCCGAGGGCTCTGATCTTGGGTGCTTGCCCGTACATGCACGGACCCATTCCAAGGCATGCACAAGCAAAACAAAGTCTTTAAGAGCTATGAACATCATGTCAACGTTCATGCCAGTCTTTCCCTCTGCTAAGGAGCAGTAGTTTTTCTCTTTGTGTACCTACACACTTAAATTTTGTGGATTTCTGAAATACTTTGGTTGTATACTTACTCTATCTAATTGGGTCCTCGGAGTGAACTGAAACAGAATTAGTGAATAACTGTTAAAAGAAACCCTGTGGGGCCTGGTGCGAGCCACAGAGGTTGGGAGCACATGACAGTTTTGTTAAAATAAATGGCAAACTAGGAGTTATGTGTTTCCTGATTGGTAAATTGAGCGTATGACATGAAAAAAATGAGCTTGATTGCAAATCACGAAGAACTAATAAAAATACAGAGTTAAATTGTATTAAATATATGCCCGGGCTTTTGTTTTGTTTTGTCTTGTTTTGTTTTACTTACATATTTGAAGCAAGGTCTCACTGTAATCCTGGCTGGCCTAGAATAGAACTCAGTATAAACACCGAAATGGCCTCTTCCTCGGATCCCCACTTACCTTTGCTGCAGGGCTAGGATTAATCCCAGCAGGCCAGGCCACTTTATTACTGGTAGTGTGAAGCAACCAGTAGTTTCTCAAGTTTAACTTTGGTTCATTTTACTACCACTAGGTGGAGCGATTTAGCCAAGAAGTTCAAGTTACAGAGGCCCGCTGTTTCTATGGCTTCCAAATTGCCATGGAAAACATACACTCTGAAATGTATAGTCTCCTTATTGACACTTACATTAAAGACCCCAAAGAAAGGTGAGTATCCACACGATCTGCCGAGATGCCTGGGGCTCACTTATTGCTTTATTTCCAGTATTTTTGCTCATAAAGGGGAAATGAGCAGAATGACCCTTAGTCGAGACTGCTTCAAACTCTTGTGTGTGGTAGCTTGTGTCTGTGTTTCCAGCACCCAGAGATCAATTCATCAGCATTGTCAAGAAGTCAAAGGCTAGTCAGACCAGATACTGTCTCCAAAACAAACCCCGGGGGCTAGCGAGATGGCCACTGAGGTTAAGGAAGAACTTGTGGCTCCTGCAAAGTACGTTTTACTCTGCTTGCCAGTTTTAGGCTCCCGCAGGACACCTCACAAGGCTGTAAGTCCAGTCACGGGGAAGTGATGCCCTCTTCTGGCTTCCATGGCCATCACACATGGTGTCTGACACATTCAGGCAAAACATACATTAAAAATTAAATTTAAAAACATGGCTGTGAATGAGTATGAAACCAAAGTGGAGGTGAGGGGGATTGCTTTAGACAATATTGAGTCAAGAGGTTTATTTTAGACCATTTTAGCTGACATTACTCTTATTAGGAGATTATAGAAAGCTTAAGAAGGCTTTTTTTATGTTATGGAGGGAGACTGGAAAGGACTGGTAGGGTTATGGTGGCAGTGAGCACCGGAATGGGAAGCAGGTATGGAAGTAATGATTCAGGCCTACGCTGTGCCTGTTGTGTTGCCAGGGCTCTGCAGTATCAGTTCATACTATGCTTTCTGCCTGCAGAGAATATCTCTTCAATGCTATTGAAACTATGCCTTGTGTGAAGAAGAAGGCTGACTGGGCCTTGCGCTGGATTGGGGACAAAGAGGCTGCGTATGGTGAGGGCCCTTCTTTCTCCTTAAGCCCAGACTTGATTGTCCAAGTAATGTCACTGTGTTATTGGCCCTTGCTAAGAAGAATACTGAGGCCTCACTGAGAATGTTTTCTTGTTGACGCTTGCTAGGAGAGCGAGTTGTGGCCTTTGCCGCCGTAGAAGGAATCTTCTTTTCTGGTTCTTTTGCATCGATATTCTGGCTCAAGAAACGGGGACTGATGCCGGGCCTTACATTTTCCAATGAGCTTATTAGCAGAGATGAGGTGAGTCTAACCTGCGGCTCTTAGATACTTGTCTACAGATGGGGACCTGAGAAGTGAGGTGTGGTCACTTTCAAAAGGGATTGTAATGCGTGAGTGTTTTGTCCGCAAAGGACAAAGGGGAGGAAGATGGACCTCGGAACAGGATGGTTGCGAGCTACGATGTCGGAGCTGGGACCTGAACCTGGGTCCTCTGCAAAAGCAGCAAATGTTCCTTGTAACTGTTGAGCCATTCCAAGACTTGGGGATCCAACCTAGGGTTTCATACTTGCTAGGCAGGTATTCTGCCACATTCCTAGCCCTGTATCCATATTTAATGTATGAATTCATACAATACTCAGCAAAGGATATGATACCTTAAGTGATGTATTAAAGCTACTGATTTCCTGTTATCCTGGAGGCATGAATGTATAAACTGAAAGTTCTTAGTAGAGCTTGTGGCTGTGAAGAAACCTCTGGGTATCAGAAGGGAACGTCCCCGACCCCTATGTTATAATAGGTGGCAGGCAGCCTTGGCTTGGGCTAGCCTATTCCTTGCTTTCATAATTGGCTGTGAAATACCTGGTTTATTTTCCTCACCTGTATTGTTGGATTTTTGTGGCTGGCTTGGAACAGCGTAGGCCAAACTGGCCTCAAATTCATGGTGATCTTGTCTGTGGCTCCAGAATGCTAGAATTGCAGGTGTGTGCCACTACACCCGGGCTTAAATACCTTTCTCTGGATAAGCTAAGTGCTCTCAGTGTGGCAAGATGGGTTGCTTGAGACTGAGAGGGTGGATAAATAAGTCTCAAGCCTCACGGAGCTCTTGAACAACTCTCCTCTAGGGTTTACACTGTGACTTTGCCTGCCTGATGTTCAAGCACCTGGTACACAAGCCATCGGAGCAGAGGGTAAAAGAGATAATCACCAACGCGGTTAGGATAGAGCAGGTGAGTGACTGTGCGTGCAGGTTGTTCTTGTCCCTGCTGGGGGGATGGGGGACGTCCTCAGGCTTCCGGGGTGCTCAGTTCTGCTTTGCTTGGCCTCTAGGAGTTCCTCACGGAGGCTTTGCCCGTGAAGCTCATCGGGATGAATTGCACTTTGATGAAGCAGTACATTGAGTTTGTGGCTGACAGGCTTATGCTGGAGCTGGGTTTTAACAAGGTAAAGTATTATTTATGGCTTCCACCCTCGTCTGTCTGTCTGTCTCTATCTCCTTTCTTTCACTTGTTTTCAGCATTTATATATTTATATATCGATGTGACTTTCAGATTTTCAGAGTAGAAAATCCATTTGACTTCATGGAAAATATCTCACTCGAAGGGAAGACGAACTTCTTTGAGAAGCGAGTAGGGGAGTATCAGAGGATGGGAGTCATGTCAAATTCGACAGAGAATTCTTTCACCTTGGATGCTGACTTCTGAGCATCGTGGGCTCTTCGCCGGTTTTTGTCCCCTTGCCATGAAAAGAAATCAGCAAAACCAACCAACAGGCTACACCATGAATTGTCATTAAATTTGCTAACAGGTGTCTAAAAAGCTGTGTGTAGCTACCTCAGTCCTGTTTGCTAGGCTGGTCTCTAGAAGAAAGTATACTTCAAACAATAATGGGTACCTGGATCCTTAGGGAGATCTTGTCCTTCCTTGGCTTTTACAAGTAGCATGGTCACCTTTGACCTCATCAAAGCACTAACAGTGCTGGGCCAGGCTTTATGAGCAGTGACTGTCAAGCAAGCAGGTTTAGACATCTAGATGCTGTTTAGGGCGGTTTAAAGATGTCAGCCTCACTTACTGCTTCCTGCAGGCATGCAGGGTTTACTTGAGAAGTTTGTAAATAAAATTGGCACTTTGCACACACACACACACACACACAGTACTGTCGGGATTAAACTATACATTTTATGAGGTTTTACCTCTGCTTTTCTTAAAATATACTCAGTATTATCTTGAAGATTGTAAATGCTATGATGGTACAGTAAATTCTGACATTTGTCTAAATATGAGTGTCACTTTTTTTTTTTTAAGTCAGGGTCTTAACTATGTGGCTCTGGCTTGGCCTGGAACTTGCTATGTAGACCAGGTTAGCCTCAAACTTGGCTATGTCTCAAATACTGGGATTAAGATATCTGCCACCATACCTGGCTTTACCCAGTGAATTCCTAAGCACCAGAAAACCAGTGCTGTATGAGATGTTAATGTGTCAGACGGGGATACATACAGACCAGTAGATAACAGCTAGTTAACCGTAATCTGCCTTTATGTGCATTAATCTGTGTTTAGGGAAGAGAGCAATAGTCAGAATCCACAAGTGAGTTTGAGCCCAGTGGTGGGTACATACGTGGGACTCTTAGAAACCAGAACAAAAGGCAAGTGCTCCCTGAGGTAGTTAACTATGATCTCTAGCTTCCTCACTAGCTGATATAACCCTGATCAGTCACCTTGATTGTGTAGATGTTTCTGTAATATGAAAAGTCATTGTACCTTTTAAATTATTGTTACTTAAAATTAATAAACTTGAAGTCTCGCAAATGTTAAATGATTTAACTAAGACTTTAATTTCAGTCCTTTGTGTAAAATGTACATTTCTTTGTTTACATCCCAAATGCTGCTCCCCTGCTTGGTCTGCCCCCTGCCGCCCACACAGAGAATCTTCCCCCCAAATTTACATATTTTTTTTTTTTAAGTATGGTAGCCTTGATTATAAGCCCCTTTCACAATTCTGTTGTCCTTCCAACTGGTATTTATCTGGGTTCTGGTTAGTCTCTGTCAAAGGGTCCCACTGAGGACTGAAATGCTGTCCAACCTGCCATTCCTTGAGAGGCAAACCACTACTGTGTGCTAGGTTCACCTAACAGCCCTGTTGGGCTCTTGGTGCCATAACCCAGAAGTCCCTCCCCGGGGACTTTATCTTAACTTAGAACTGCTGAGTGAGTGAATCTTGACAAAGAAGCTGAACTGCAAAGGGGAACGGGAGATGTTTTACTACAATGGCATAGAGGTGGTGTGGCTTCTGTCCCTGAGTGCTCTTAGCAAGTCTACGCTGCCTAGCATGGGACCTTCAAGACTGAGTGACAGTTGCATGAGAAAAGGACTGGTCTGTCCAAGAGGGGTCTAGGGGACACTGCCTTTGAATCCCAGTGGTATACATAATGACTGACAACTGGCTGGAAAGCCAGGTTGTGAGGACCTTCAAGAGGACCTGTTGGGCTGGTGAGATGGCTCAATGGGTAAGAGCACCCAACTGCTCTTCCAAAGGTGCAGAGTTCAAATCCCAGCAACCACATGGTAGCTCACAATCATCCTTAACAAGATCTGTCGCCCTCTTCTGGAGTGTCTGAAAAAAAAAGTTTTTTTTTTTTTTTTTAAAAAAGAGGACCTGTTGTCACAACACTTGGGCAGTGGACAGATATAGATCTTGCTTGTGCACTAGAGGAAGGGCCACTTGGATACACGTGGTCTTAACTGAGTTGACCTTGGGTGCAAGCGAGGGAGACCGTGACTTTAATCAGCTCCTCTGTGAAATTTTAGGCCTTTAGATCTGGAAGAGATGGACTTCCTGGGCTTGCAGTATGTATTGATCCTGGATGGGTTGTGTTTGTTTGTTTGTTTGTTTTTTTCTCTTCTGACAAGCTTATATAAGGCGACATTTCATTGCATGGGAATAGATCAAGACCTTGTCTATACTAAGGACAGATCTATGGAACCTTTCCCTCTCTTCCCCTTTGCTGCCAAGCATTGCTATGGTCATTAGGAGTATTTGCTTTTTGTGAGATGGAAACAAGATTTGCTAATGCCATTTGGCTAAGGATCTGCCTGTCTCTCTTACTGGGGAACAGTGGCCCTACTATTAGTCTGGAGCTCTTGATAATGGTTCTGTTTAGCAAGATGTTCCAGGCTTTGAATGTATGTGACAGGGGGATGCTGTATGGCCTCTTTAGATAAGACAGTCGCCAGTATAGATACCACCCTGCTGTCTGGGCATAAGAGAGAATGCAGCTGTGTCTCCCTCCATAGCGGTGGGCAACCCAGATCTGCTTTGCTGTCCTGTTAGGGTTGGCTTGGCAGTTTTCAGACAGAAGCAATGATTGACAAAGGTGTTAGGTTTTATTTCTATGAGGTCATTTAGAATGTGAGAGGGCCACAAATGACAATGGGCTGCCTCAATGTGACAATGACAGTGCAGGGAGCCAGTGCATATGGGATGAAGTCCCCCCTCCCTTTGATGACTATTAGGCTATTTTGCATAAAGATATGGATTCAGATGTAACATAGCTTCTGAGGGAGATTTTGCCCACTGAATCCTAGAGTTGGGGCTTCAAACAAAGGCTCCAGTTTCCTCTTGGTGGGGGAAGGGGCATTAAAAGAACTAGGGCTCTCCAAATGGTCCTGGCTTCCTTAGTTCTGCTGGCCAGAAAAAGAGGCATGGAATGGTCTCTTCCAAGATGTCCTGCCAGGACAGAGAGGAGGCAGAGAGGTGGTGGATTCTTGGTCATTCCTCCGGTGAGGAGCTTGGCCATGAGTGGGGCTACTAAGAAAAGCTGAGTGGATGTCCGGAAGGGAAGTAAGTAGACTGGGCCAGAATCATTGTCTCTACAGTTTGCTAGAATGGTCCCCATTTCTTCCCACACTTTCAGAGTGGACCCAACAATAAGGGGTGCCCCATAGGTGTGACCCAAACTGCACCCTAGCTCTGCTTTGCCCTCTTTATCTCCTGTTTTCCAATTCAAGAAACGGAACACTCCCCTCCGCCCGCCCCCCCCCCCAGGCTAAGGTAATCCAGGCCTCACTGGCAGCTGCTATTTTACCTGTGGCCAGGAGAGGGAGCACATGCCTTCCCATGTCCCTCGCCAGGCGCCCAGCATCTGTCTACAGGGTACCATCATCACCTCTGTCTGTCCCCACTCATGGCCAAGCTTCATGACCTGCTTTTGCCCTCTTCTTGTCCAGAATGATCCATCTGTCCAGATACAGGGCAGATGCCACTCTGTTGCATGACCCCCCTCTCCCCTCCCCCCACCGCCATCACGTTTCACAAGTACTGCCTGAGTCCGGGGCTTTTACCCACCCTGCCCGGAATCTGCCTGACCTGAGCCATTTCTCATCTTCCCTCCATTCATCTGAGCTTCCTCATTGGTTGTAAGCTTTCAACCGTTCAGGCCTCAACTTAGAGGCCACTAGGAACCTTCCCAGCCCTACCCCCTTTGTAACCTCCGAGCCTTTAAAACAGCTGCTGTGTCTAACACAGCGTGAGGGTCACACTGTAGGGGCCAGCTGAAGCTGTGAGCCTTAGTTCCAGGGATTGCAGTAGCCGGCTTTCTCCTCTTGCACCTTGGGTTCTTTCAGGGGCTGAGGCAAGGTCACAGAGCTCTCACTAAAGCGGTTTGTTCCATTTGCAGCTTTCTTGGGAACCAGGGCTTGTGCAGGTGTCCGTATGATAGGGGGAGAGGGGGAGGAATGAGCTTTATGGAACTGCTGGCAAAGCATCATTTGGCATCCCCGGGCTACTCTGGATTCCTGGGACCTTGGGCTGCAGCTCCAGCTGCAGGCAGTTGTCGGCCATCTCCAAACACTCAGCTTCTGGGCCCCAAGCACAAAAGCAACCTTACTATTCTGGCCCTTCAGTGATCCCCAACAAATTGTCTGGCATGTAGGGGGAACTGCTATTGTAAGTAGCTAAGTTGTTGGAGACACTGGAACACAGAGCTTCCAGATCTTTGCTTCTGTGGACTGCAGGAGGTCATCTTTAGTTAGGGAGAGTCAGCGGGAACATGTAGGAGGAGATGGTTGTCACAGGAAAGGCTGCAGTATCAATCACTCAGCATTCCTGTGCTCCAGCATTGGGGGAAGGGTGGTGGCGGAGGATGTGTGCGTGTGTGTGGCGGGGAGTGGGGAGGTGAGGAGGTGTTCAAACTCATTGCGCAGGCTGGAGGGTGACGGCATTGCATGGTGGTGACTTTTTGGAACAGGGCCTGGACCTCACTATGTAGACCAGGTTGGCCTAGAACTCACAGAAACCCATCTATCTCTGCACCCTGAGAAATGGGGTTAAAGGCCCGTGCCGCCATGTCCAGCTGGCGGTGACTTTTGAAAACTAGCTTGAGCACAGAGTGGAGTCACCAGGGCTGCTGTAGGACTTGGAAGGAAGTGGATGGTCTTTATGTTGGAAAGTAGAAATCTGTACTGGGCTGGTGAGATGGCTCAGCGGGTAAGAGCACCGACTGCTCTTCCGAAGGTCCTGAGTTCAAATCCCAGAAACCGCAGGGTGGCTCACAACCATCCATAACGAGATCTGATGCCCTCTTCTGGAGTGTCTGAAGGCAGCTACAGTGTACTTAATTATAATTAATAAATAAATCTTTTTAAAAAAGAGAGAGAGAGAGAGAAATCTGTACAAGAGGAAGGCTGGAATGCATGCACCTGATGAACAGGTTGGACAAGGCCAGGTCTGAGGGGCCTGCAGTGCTCCCTTAGATTCATTTGTTGCTTTGGTAAAATACTCAGAACAAAAAGTAATCTAAGAGAGAAATGGGATTATTTCATTACAATTCCATGTTACTGTCCATCACTGTGGGGAAGTCAAGGCAGGAACTTCACATCCAGTCAAGAGCAGAGAGAAGTGAATGCATTTGCTCGCTTGTTTGTGCTCAGCTTCATTTCTCCATTCTTAGACAGATCAGGACTCCTTGCCTAGGAAATGGTGCCGCCCATAGTAGGCTGGCTCTTCCCGTATTAGTTAACCTAATTAAGATAGTCCTCCACAGATGTAGACAATCTATCACTAAGGTTCTCTTCCCGAGATGATTCCAGATTGTGTTAAATTTACAGTTAAAACTAACCATCGAGAAGATTGTACAGTGTGTTCTGTGATCCTTCAGGCTCGGACACACCATCAGATTTTCATTTTATAGAAGTCACTGGCTTGTTGGCTTTTTGTTTGTGTTTGTTTGTTTGTTTGTTTTGTTGATTGAGTTTTCAGGACAGGCTTGCTCTGTGTCGCCCTGGCTGACCTGGAACTCAGAGAGCCACCTGTTCCTGTGCCACTAAGCCCAGCCTGTTTTGTTTTTGAGATGGGTTCTCATTCAGTCACATAGCTCAGGCAGTATTGAATCTACTGCGAAGCTGGCCATGACTTTGAATATCTGGTTTGCGAGTGTGCGCCACCATGCCTGACCCGTGTAGTGCAGAGGACTGGACCCAGGGCTTCAAACACGCTCGATGACTACTTTACCACTCGAGCTTTATCCCCAGCTCACACGTGCATCGTTTGTGGAGACCAGCTGTCTGTCATCGGCCCCACCCCAAGCTCTAACACCGCCTCCCAATGCTCTTGCTTTCTAGGTTCCCGCTTTATTCAATTTTTTTTGTTGTTGTTGTTTAATTGACAGTGAAAGGCTCAGTGGCAGTTTTCATTGGTTCTGGTGACATTTTCACTAGTTACCTGACACATGCCTTTCCTGCCCCTTTCTCCTTTTTATTCTTTTATTCCTAGGGCAGCTTTGTGTAGATTCGTTCTGCTTGCCTTTTCTCTTTTCTGCCATCTTTTGTCTGAGGGTGGTGAATGAGGAGGGATCAGGACCTACCAAGTCCCATGGAACTCATGGTGTTAGGGTTGTCAGAAACAAAGACTCCCCTTCCTCCCCTCCCTGCTCCTCCTGCTCCCCCTCCTCCCCTCCCTGCTCCTCCTGCTCCCCCCTCCCCTCCCTGCTCCTCCTGCTCCCCCTCCCCTCCCTGCTCCTCCTGCTCTCCCTCCTCCT
>NC_034596.1:23474337-23481955 GCF_900095145.1 Mus pahari
TCCCCTCCCTATTCCTCCTGCTCTCCCTCTTCCCCTCCCTGCTCCTCCTGCTCCCCCTCCTCCCCTCCCTGCTCCTCCTGCTCTCCCTCTTCCCATCCCTGCTCCTCCTGCTCCCCCTCCTCCCCTCCCTGTTTCTCCTGCTCCCCCTCCTCCCCTCCCTGCTCCTCCTGCTCTCCCTCCTCCTGCTGCTCCTCCCCACTTTGCTTCAATCAGTCATGGTTTACCTGGGATCTCTACTTTCTTGGCTTATTCTGCTTTAGTCAGGCTCATTGCTGTTATGAGCCCTTGTATCTCTGATGCCAAAGGGACACTGGTGAGCAGCTGGGCTCTCTGACTGTTGCTTCCTCCCAGCCTTGCTCCCTGTTTTCTGGCTTAGCAGCAGCCCTTGGACTTATGCCTGATTTGGGGTTTCTGTCTCTTTTGTGTCCCTTGGAGGAATTTATATCAAAGACAGTTCATATTCTGTCTGGCTTTCTCCCTCCTTCTTCTGGATGATTTTCTTTTTCTTTTGTTCTAACTTATCAAGATATAAGTGACATAAAACACATGGTGCCTGTTTAATGTTGTATTAGTTTAATATTGTGTCATTTTGTTGCTATAATGAAACACCAGAGGCGGGCTTTAGTTGCATATAAACACAATCATAGCATCTTTATAGTGCATATTTCTTGTTTTTTAAGGATTTATTTATTTTTATTTATATGAGTACACTGTAACTGTCTTCAGACACACCAGAAGAGGGCATCAGATCCCATTACAGATGATTGTGAGCCACCTTGTGGTTGCTGGGAATTGAATTTAGGACCTATGGAAGATCAGGCAGCGCTCTTAACTGCTGAGCCATCTCTCCCATACCATCACATTCTTAAATTCAGTATGGTTCTCCTCAATATGGTTTTCCTGGAAAAAAAAAAATCTCACCTGTCTGCATACCAAATCAGGGTAGGTGTTTGAGGGTGGGATTTGAAAGCCAGACAGGGAGACAGCTGGGGGAGTTGAGGGTAGAGTTTGGAACACATCCCTCCCCTGGGCATCCCATGAGGAGTGGCCCACTGCTCCTAGGATGCTGATGCTGAGGATGCTGCTGCGGCAGTTAGGAGCAGGGAGGACACGCGGGGACCACCTTCCTCGGTGGTGCAGGCCCTGTGATGACTGGTCTGCTGAATCTCCTTAAAGTGCAGGGTCCAGGAGCCAAGTGAGCTGGGGGAGCACCCTCTGGGCTAGGGGAGGAGTCTGAGTTACTACAGATGAAGGACCCTGGAATCTTTGAGAAGATTATCTCATTAGAGCATCAAGAGGCACAACACCCACTGTACAGTTGACACAAGAGAGACTAGGGTCAGACCATCGGTTACTTCCCTCATCGCCTGGCAGAGGAACTTCAAGGAGGAACGATTTACATTGGCTCATTGTTTCAGAGAGTTCAGGCCTTCACAGCTGGGACTGTGTGGCTGGGCAGCTCAGCTTCCACCAAGGTCCACAGGGAAGCAACAGGTGTGATCCATCCCTTCAGGAGCCACCCTGTAGTGACTTAAGCCCTCCTGCTGGACTCTGTATCCTAACATTCCCACAACTGACTGGGCCAAGTGTCAAACCGAAAACCCTGCTTAGGAAAGGAAATGTCTTTCTTGGCCCCAGCAGATCTTTCTTTCCAGATCTTGCAGGAGTGTGCCTGTGTTTGGATCACAGCCTTGGGGCTGCTGAATGCTTCGATCTTTGAAGCCTGTTTCAGGAGAGCAACTTGTTCTGTGACCGGCTCATAAAACCACAGTAAAGAAAAAAATGGCCATGTGGCTTTTTGATGCTTGCTTCTGGGAACTATAAAGTAAAAGGAGGCTGGTAGCAGAGCTGAAAAACAAAAACGGTGACTACCCAAGAACTCTATGACCTCTCCAGGAACACGTCAGCATGCCCAATCTGGGGGCCGGTTTGGGGCCTGAGAGTTGACAGTTGTGATGCAAGCCATCGCCTGTGGCAGCCTCTGGACCAAACCCCTTGTACCTCCTGCAAGCTGTATGCTTTCTGCTTTACAGGTCTCTGACTCATGACCTGTACTGAAGGGAGCATTGCAACCCTACTACAAAAAAGCTTGTGCCCTGGCGGTGCCAGAACATTCCACAACCACTGCAGGGAGTGGTTCCTTAGGTGGCGGTGGACGTCTGCTCCTTCGGTTCCAAGAAGCGGGTGTCAGTACTAGAAGTGAGCTTACCTGAGGCAGGTGCCTATAGGTTGCCTGGGTCTTTGCTTCCTCTCCTCTCACAGCAAAAGAAATCCTGGTGCTTAGAAAAGCTGTCCTAAGTCCCATTGCATGGAAGGACAACTAGGCCAAAGCCACTGTGCCTCTGTGAACTGTGTGTCCCTGGATGATTATCAATCTCAGGCCCCATTTCGCATCTGTCAAGTGGTATTACTAAAGCTTGCCCTTTGTCCCTGGGAGACTTTTGGGAGCTGTACCCTGTGATGGATGGTTTAAGCAAACAAAGGGCTGTGCACCTGGTGTGGCATTACTGAAGGTTCAGTGCACAGTGCCACGGTGTGGGAGTTCCCTGAGGGTCTGGGGTGGGGCCAGCTAAATAGAGCTGTTCCCAGTTAGCTGAACCACTCTTTAGATTCCAGGCAGCTAACTCAGGAAGCAGGGAGAGGGTGGGGCTAAATTCCTGCCAGCCTGCCAGCCACACAAAGAAAGGTCCCATCCCCATAAGAGTCTGGGAGTCCTCAATTCAGCTAGACTGCTCATTTTGAAAATGCAGATATGCGCCCCCAACACAATCACAGATTAGGGAAACACGGAGTGTGGTGTGAATTTAAAAGTGCACATGTGCCGGGCAGGATGATGTCCTCAGGAAGGCCAGGTGAATTCTGAGCACAGCACACAGCTGCTGGACCTAGGCCGACAGACATGCAGACACTCCAGCACCTCCCATCAACCTTATTTCCAGCTTGGGTTGGGAGTCACATCCAACCTGTATCAGCGCTACACGTTTTCCTTCTTAAGAATCACTCGGTTCTCAACTCTCCACAACAAAGATGTTTGCCACTCTTTATACCCATTTCCTTGAGCAATCCTCAGGTCTTTTAGAGGCAAAGGGCTATATTTATTGTAGTATTTGTCTTTTTAGTGTGTGTGTTTGTGCATATGTGCCTTTTGGAACTGGAGCTAAAGATGGTTGTGAGATACTGTGTGGGTGCTGGGAATTGAATGTAAGTCTTCTGCAAGAACATTAAATACACAGGGTGGTGGTGGTGCACACCTTTAATCTTAGCACTTGGAAGGCAGAGGCAGGCTGATCTCTGTGAGTTCAAGGCCAGCCTGGTTTATCAAGTCAGTTCCAGGACAGCCGGGGCTACACAGTGGAACTCTATCTCAAAACAAAACACAACACAACACAACACAAAACTTATTAGCTGGGCTAGCTGGGCGGTTGGTGGCATGTCCCTTTGATCCCAGCACCTGGGGGACAAAGAGGCCAGACTAACTGCAGAGTAAGTTCCAGGACAGCATAGCTACACACACACACACACACACACACACACACACACACACACACACACACACATCATTGTCTTAAAAAAACAAAGCCAAAACTAAAACCAAAAAATACAAACCCAACTAAGAAACAAAACCCAAAAACATTAAGTACTTTTAACTAATAAGTCATTTCCCCAGTCCTAAAATAACAACCAGTGCATTAGCCAGGAAGTAATATGAATTTCTTAACTACTTAATATAAAGATTGTGCTACTATTTCTCTCTCTCTCTCTCTCTCTCTCTCTCTCTCTCTCTCTCTCTCTCTCTGTCTCTGTCTGTCTCTCTGTTCTTCTGTCTGTCTCTGTCTCTGTCTCTCTCTGTCCTCATGTACATGTGTGTAAAAGGAGAAAGGGTTGTTTTGGCTCATAGGTTCAGAAATCTTAGTTTGTGGTTGCTGGGCTCCAGTGCTGTAGGCCTGAGGTAAGGCTAAAATTGAGGGAGGGGCACTGTGGGATAAAACTGTTCACCTCCGGGCTGGTGAGATGGCTCAGCAGGTAAGAGCACCCGACTGCTCTTCCAAAGGTGCAGAGTTCAAATCCCAGCAACCACATGGTGGCTCACAACCATTCTTTACGAGATCTGACTCCCTCTTCTGGAGTGTCTGAAGACAGCTACAGTGTACTTACATATAATAAATAAATAAATCTTAAAAACAAAAAACAAAAACTGTTTACCTCTGGAAAGCTGATAAAGAGAGAAAGTAAAGGCCCAAGGAAAAGTATGGTCCTCAAAAATATGCCTCCAATACCCTACACCCTTCAAATACCATTAATACCGTCAGCTGGACAGGTTCTAAATCATAAAAAAGACATGTCTTTGGTCAGATGTATGAGTTTGTTTATATTAGGTTAACTGTGATACTGTCCACTCTAAATGTGGATGTTACCACCGTGGGTTGGATCCCATACTGCAGAAAAAGGAGGAAGCAAGCTGAGCACCGGCATTCATTTTCATCTAATTCCTGACTGTAGATACCATGTGACCAGCTGCTTCATGTTTCTGCTGCCACACCATTCCCACCATGACAGACTGTATCTTCAAACTATGAGTCAAAATAAACCCTTCATTCCTTGGTTTTGTTAGGTATTTTCATCACAGCAGTGTAAATAGTAACTGACCCATAGGGCCTGTCACCTAAGCTTCCATCACCCTCCAACAGTCTATCAAAGTACAAACCTGTCAGTGAATCCAGTGAGAAGGTCAGAGCTTATGTGATCCCTGCACTTTCTAAATTTCACCTCTAAACTTTGCTGCTCTAGGGATCCAGCCTTCAGCACACAATCCTTTGCGGGTGGTGGTGTTGGATCACTCCACATCTAAACTATAACAGAACTTTGTTTTATTTCCCCTTCTAGAACTTGTTTTCCCTCTTTCCTTCTCCATCTTGCCCCATAAGATACTGTTCCTCCCTAGTTCAGCCACTGGGGAAATCGTAGAAGGTGAAAATGTTTACAGCTCACTTGCTGTCTTATGGCTACAGAAGATGAGCTCTTAAGGCCACTTCATTCTCAGGCCTCCCTTAGTTCTGTTACCCATCTCTTCTCTTTAGCCCAGAGTGAGAAGAGCTTCACTTCCCTGATGCTTGTGATCCTGACGGGGGGCAGGGCAGGACTTCTCTGTTAATGGTTGGCTTTTCTTAGCCCAGCCCCTATTTTTGTGATAGTTCTCAGTCTCCTCCTTGAAGGGTCTAGACCTTATACAACACTGACATCATTGATCAAACATCTGCTTTCTTCTAGGTTTTGTTTGTTTGTTTGTTTGTTTCAAGACAGGGTTTCTCTGTATAGCCCTGGCTGTCTTGGAACTCACTCTGTAGACCAGGCTGGCCTCAAACTCAGAAATATGCCTGCCTCTGACTCCCAAGTGCTGGAATTAAAGGCATGCACCACCACTGCATGGCTCTCCTAGCTTTTTTATGCTATTTTTTCTTTCCTTCTTTGACTCTCCCTCCATACTAGGGATCTTCTGCATACAACTGCTCCTACCACAGTATGTCCCTTTTTTTCCCCATATGTAATTTTTTGTTTCCATAGACATACTATTTTTCTCCCCTTGTAGCCATTTCTTTCTTTCTTGGTTGTCATTTTATTTTTTATTTTTTATTATTTTTATTTTTATTTTTTTTTTACTTTTTCTTCCTTGTGTTTGAAGGTGTTGACCTATGGTCCTTGGCTATCTATTCCTCTTTACTCATAAACATTCACATCCAGGCACTGGCTGGAGAGTTTTCCTCTTAGGCCACTGTGATGGTTTGTATATGCTTGGCCTAGAGAGTGGCACTATTTGGAGGTATGGCCTTGTTGAAGTAGGTGTGTCACTGTGGGTGTGGGCTTAAGACTCTCACCCTAGGTGCCTGGAAACCAGTATTCTGCTAGCATCCTTCAGAGGAAGATGTAGAACTCTCAGCTCTGCCTGAACTATGCCTGCCTAGATGCTGCCCTGCTCCCACCTTGATGATGATGGACTGAACCTGCAAGTCAGCCCCATTTAAATGTTGTCCTTTATAAAACTTGCCTTGGTCATGGTGTCTGTTCACAGCAGTAAAACCCTAAGACAGCCACTTACTGGTATTATTTTTTTTATTAGTGCGTATGAAATATACAGAATGATTGGTCTCATTGTGACATCATTATACATGCATATAAAATGTTTCGATCATATTCATCCCCAAACCCTTCTGCCCCTCTCCTCCCATCCTCATCCTTCTCTTCTTTTCCAAATCAAATACTGCCATCATTGTATTGAAAGATAATTGATGTCTTATATGAATGCTTAATGAAATATTTAGAATAAAAATAGGACTGGGTTTACTTCACAATAGCATGGGGAGACAGGGAACAGAAAAGAGGATTGTCAGCAGTCCTCATGGTGGGGTGGACAGTGAAGAGAGTGCATGGTAGAGTGCTGCGGTACCCTTTTCTCGTACCTCTACTTACAACGCCCTGTAGAATTGTCCTAGGTCCTGCCTGGGTGAGGCCTTGGGACAAGTCCTAACAGCACTGAGAGGCACCATGGGCGGCTACAGCAAGCTCCCAGGCTGCTGAGTGATAGTTTTAAAATTTGAGGGAAATACTTCAACATCTGTCAGTCAAAGATACTCAGGAGCAATTGCTTGGGGTTTTAGAAGACCCAAGGCCTGCTTTTGCATACATTCAATGTGTTATTAATACCAAATTACCTTTCTTTTTTTTTTCTAAAGATTTATTTATTTATTTTATGTATACGAGCACATTGCAGCTGGACAGATGGTTATGAGTCATCATGTGGTTGCTGAGAATTGAACTCAGGACCTCTGCTCACTCTGGCCCTGCTTGCTCCAGCCCAAAGATTTATTTATTATTATATGTAAGTACACTGTAATTGTCTTCAGACACTCCAGATGGGGGCATCAGATCTCATTACAGGTGGTTGTGAGTCACCATGAAGTTGCTGGGATTTGAACTCAGGACCTCCAGAGGAGTCTTCCGTGCTCTTACCCGCTGAGCCATCCACCAGCCCCCATATTACCTTTCTTATGTATGAGATTTTGATAGCTTCTGGCTTCTCTGTAGTCCCCCATAGTATACACTTCAACCTCAAGATGTTTCCATCTTGGTGTTACAACTCGGTGGGGGTGTCTTAGGGCAGTTGAATCTGGGCCAGAGAGATGAGGCTTCTCAGCAAAGAAGGCAGCTGTGGTATCAGTGAGGAGATTGCAGATCTGCAAAGCAGTGGGTGTTACGGGGTGCTAGGTCAGCTCGTCTATGGTGGCAGGTGCTGGAGGCTGGCTTCAGGGAAGGCTTGTAGCCTCGCCAAGAGAAGTCACTTTTTGTTGGAACTAGAGAACAGAGTTGCTCTGGGATGCATCATGTGCTAGGCCTCTATATAGCGAGGATGAGAGCTAGGGCTATCCTTAGTGGAGTGTGACCTTTGCAGGCACACAGGGAGCCATGCTTAGGAAGGCCTGAACTCACTTAATTCTTGTCTGTCACCATCTTTTGTGTTTGTGGTACATGTGTGACATGTGCATGTTTATACATGTGTGGTAGCTAGAGGTTGGTGTCAGATGTCTTTCTTTCTTTCTTTCTTTTTTTTTTTTTTTTTTTTTTT
>NC_034596.1:23484797-23485905 GCF_900095145.1 Mus pahari
GGGTTTCTCTGTGTAGCCCTGGCTGTCCTGCAACTCACTCTGTAGACCAGGCTGGCCTTGAACTCAGAAATCCGCCTGCCTCTGCCTCCCGAGTGATGGGATTAAAGGCGTGTGCCACCACGCCCGGCTACTTTAATATTTTATTTCCTAAGCTGGGTAGTGTTGGCATATGCCTTTAATTCCAGCACTCAGGAGGCAGAGGCAGGTGGATCTCTGTGAATTCGAGGCCAACCTGATCTACAGAGCAAGTTCCAGAATAGTAGCACTACATTAAAATCCCTTTTTCAGAAAAAAAAACCTTCCTTAGGTGTTTGTATAGATTTTCGTACATGTATATGCATGTTCATGTTTGAATGTGGGCACAAGGGTGGCCTGCTGCACCTGTGGAGGACAGAGGACAAGCCCAGGTGTTGGTCTTGTTCCACTTTGTTTATGACAAGGTTTCTTGTTCTCTTCTGTGTACATCAGGCTAGCTGGCTGGCGAGCTTGGAGGGAGGGTCTCCTGTCTGAGTCACATCTCTCCATAGATGTGCTGGAATTACAGATATTCACCACCATACTGGGCTTTACTAGGTTCTGAGGATCCGAACTCTGGTCCTCCCAGCCTCTTTCACTGTTTTTTTGACACTGACCCTACATGTTTTTGCATGGTAGATTGGACTACACTCCATCAATGTGTTCATTAGGCTCTTGGGTTAGTTCCGCTTTGGGCTGGTTATGAATCATGTCCTTTGAGCATTCATGTGCGGGTTGTGTGCTGTGTGGACACATTTTCACTTATTGCTTATGGCTGTGAGATTTTTTTCGCTAGGATGCCACACATGGTGGGTGTCATGGGTCAGCTATGAATCCCCTTGGGCTCGGGTTTCTAATTTGTGTCTTGTGTAATACACATATGTGAAAGGTAAGTCATGTATGCTGTCTGTCTGTCTGTCTGTCTGTTGAACTGGTAGGGAGAGTGTGCTACCAGAAAAGCAGCGCAAATGAGAGCAAGGAAGCCCCTGTCAGAAGGATTGTTTGGAGGAGAAGAGTGATGAGTTGATGAACTCTGTCTTCTTGTCCAATTACTGGTGTGTGTGTGTGTGTGTGTGTGTGTGTGTGTGTGTGT
>NC_034596.1:23485995-23508477 GCF_900095145.1 Mus pahari
TGCGCGTGTGGGGTGTGTGTGTGTGTGTGCGTGTGTGTGTGTGTGTGTGTGCGTGTGGGGTGTGTGTGTGTGTGTGTGTGTGTGTGTGCGCATGTGTCACTGTGTGTGCCCTTGCAGATACACTGGAAGCCAGAAGAGAATATTGGCTGTGTCTTTCACTGCTGTCGGTGACTCCTAATACTGTCCCCTAATACTGTCACTGCAGGCACATACAGCCATGCCCAGTTTTTTTTGTTTTTTGTTGTTTTTTTCTTTTGTGGATGCCGGGGATGTGAACTCAGGTCCCCATGCTTGAATAGGAAGCTGTCTTACATGCCGAGCTTCTTTCCCCTCCCCCACCTCTTCCCCAGACAGGATCTCATGTAGCCCAGGGTAGCCTCAGAATCACTCTGAGCTGAGAATGACATTGACATTGAACTTTCTGACTCCGCAGTCTCCACGTCTCAAACGCTGGAGTATCGGGTGTGTACCGCCGCAGTGCCAAGGGATCAAAGCCAAGGTTCTCGGCATGCTCGGCAAGCAGTCTGCCAACTGTGCCACAGCTTCAGGTTCTCCCAGCTTTCTTTGCTGAGGTGAGACACAAACGAGCAGTGTGTAAGGCTGCCGGGGCTCAGGCCTCAGACTGGCACAGCCTGACTTGGGAAGTCGACATGGAAACGTGCCATCTGACTCACGGAGCAGGGCTTACCTTCCGATTGTCCCATGGCCCTGCTCCAGCAGCAGCCTGGAACTCCTGCCTCTGCATCTATTAATTATGCAGCCGCTGCCGCTGCCAGGGACCTCACCCAGAACTGAGAAGATACACCTGCCCTGTTGTATATCTTTTTATAGCGTATCCTTTGTGTCAGAATGATGGACACTTTTTGGTAGGAAGGATCCTAATTTGGCCAAATCGTTGAGATTGCTCAAACAGTGCTTGGCAGAACGGGAAGGGAAGTCACTGTTGAGTCAGACACATTCGATCCAAACTGTACAACTGTCACTCACTAGGAGGAACATAACCTTCCAAGTCACCCCTCCCTCTGAGCCCTGTCCCTCATATCTTTGGAATAAGGATGGTGATTATGCAGGATTATTGTGACAATCAGATAAGGACCACTATGTGCTTGTGGATAGGTGGCAGTTGCTAGGTGGTAGGTCTTGTGACAGCGATACCTGGTGGCCTATCCCAATGCCTGGCTCTACTTGCTCAGTTACAACCTGTGGGTGGAAAGCAGAGAGCAAGGAGGCCAGGCTGTTTTCCCTCATGGTGTGTCTCATGCACAAGTGGTCCTTCTCCATGGTGATATGAACTAATGATTTTCTCTTACTTTTTTTTTCATATATATGTTCCCTTTATTTTACGTGCATTGGTGTTTTGCCTGTGTGTATATGTCTGTGAGGGTGTTAAGAATTCCTGGAACTGGAGTTACAAACAGATGTGAATGCTGGGAATTCAACCTGGGTCCTCTGGAAGATCAGCTAGTGCTCTTAAGTGCGGAGCCATCTCTCCAGTCCTCAGACTTACGGGTTTCTGTCTGAAGGGACTCTATATTTTAACTTGATGAGTCTTAGCAAGTCTTTTTTTTTTTTATGTCTGTGTATTCAACTGTGTGCTTGTGCAGGTGCACATATGTGCGACTCTTCTTGGAGACCTGAGAAAGACCTCAGATGTCATATGTCATTCTTGAGGTTTCTGCCCTTCCTTCCCTTCCCTTCCCTTCCCTTCCCTTCCCTTCCCTTCCCTTCCCTTCCCTTCCCTTCCCTTCTTCCTTTCTTCCTTCTCTCCCTTCTCAGCTCTTTCTCTCTCCATCTCTTGTTCTTTTCCTCCCTCCCTCCCTCCCTCCCTCCCTCCCTTCTGTCAGGGTCTCTTACTGGCCTATAACTCACCAAGTAGGCTAGTCTTGCTGGCCACCAAGCCTCAGGGATCTGTCATTGCTTCCTCAGTGCTAGGGCTACAAGTGTGAGACACGTTGCTGCTGTAGCCTCCTCCTCCTCCTCCTCCTCCTCCTCCTCCTCCTCTTTCCCTTCCTCTTCCTCCTTCTTCCCCTCCTCCTCATAATGTGAGTTCAGGGGATTGAATTCAGGTCCAGTAAGCACTTACTGTATCTTTAACTGAGGGTTTAGTACACTTTATTGACTGTAAGAAGCACATTAAAGCTTTTACAAAGCTTTATCTCCATTCTGGTCCATTGTGTGGCTTTCTTACCCAGCCCAGGCCCACCAGCCTGGAGATGTCACTGTCCACAAGGTGTGAGCCATCCTATATTAATTAGCAATTAAGAAAAGAACCCACAGGCTAATCTAATCTGGCCAGCTCTTCAGTTGAGGCCCCCTCTTCCCAGGTGACTCTGTGGGAGGTATGTGGGAATACCTTTAAATTGTAACCGTTTTCAGTATGCTTGTACTGTCCCCTCTGATGATGAGGACAGTTCCATTTCTTGGATGCTCTCTGTAGTGATGGACCCTCTAATTTGCCCTCAGGAGAACCCTGTGAGGTGGGTAAAATTATGCTGGTGTACAAGTGCAGGGGCAGGTATGGGTTCATTCAACATGCTGGGTGACTGACACATCACTGAAGCTGAAACTCTAGGCCACTCAGTGGATCTCACAGCCTGCAACCACGGTTCTAAGCGAACCCCTGATGGAACTTTAGACCCACAGGTCTACGACAGGTCTACGATACTCTGCCACTTTAAACTGTCTTGGAAGTCCTGTGCTGAGCTATTCCTCCATTCTGTTGGTGGCCCTCTCTGCCTTTTGAAGATCTATTTATCATTTATATAGTGTTCTGCCTGTATGGATGCGTGCAGGCCAGAAGAGGGCACTAGATCTCATTATAGATGGCTGTGAGCCACCATGTAGTTGCTGGGAATTGAACTCAGGACCTCCGGCAGAGCAGCCACTGCTTTTAACCTCTGGGCCATTCTCCAGCCTCAAATTCAGAGATCTGCCTGCCTCTGCCTCCCAAGTGCTGAGGTTACAGGTATGTATGCCACCATGCCTGGTGCTAGAAATAAAGCCCCCAAGGTTTTAACCACTCCAGATGAACACTCTGTCAGTGGAGCTACATCCCTAGTGCAATATAAATAAGTTATTAAGAAAATATAGATGCAGGCCATCAAGATAGATAAAATCCTGGCAACCTGATTTCAATTCCTGGAACTCACAGTGGTCAAAGAGAACTGATTCCCCATAATTGTCCTCTGACCTCCATATTTGTTCTGTGGCTTGTAGATGCACATGCAAACACAAATAATACCTTTTTTAATTGAAATGTATAGATAAAAAGGAACCTTGTATTGGAAGGGGTTTGCCATCTGCAGATACAAACTTTGGAGTCTTTGCATGGAAGCTGCATCAATAAACGGGTGAATTATCCAAGGAGGGTGAAGAGAAGGTGGACCATGGGGCTGGAGAGATGGCTCAGTGGTTAAGAGCACTGACTGCTCTTTCAGAGGTCTTGAGTTCAATTCCCAGCAACCATATGGTGGTTCACAACCGTCTGTGATGGGATCTGGCACCCATGGGATTCTGGTGTGGCTGAAGACAGCAATAGAATAGTGTACTCATATATATAAAATGAATAAATAATGAGAGAGAGGGAGAGAGAGAGAGAGAGAGAGAGAGAGAGAGAGAGAGAGAGACCGACCATGTGAAAGACCATGCAGGAGAGAGGGAAAGATTGAAGCAGAAGCAAGCAAGACTGGTCAGACAAAACTCCAGGCTGCGGATGGTGGCCCTGAGCTGTGTTGAGCTCAGCCAGGATGGTCCAGGGTACATTGCACAGGAGAGGAGCGGGCAGATCAACAGGATGCTAGTGACTCATTCAGGTGTTGAGTTGAGTGTGAGGAAGGGAGGTGGCACAGACAGCAGCCAGGGCATGTGAGAGGAAGGTGAGACTGAAGTGGCTCTGGGTGTAGATAAGAGAGGAGCCAAGGCAGCCATGCTGGGAACTGAAATCCAGATCCCTTGTAGCTGTGAGTATCTCTTGTAGGCCGTTCTGGGTGTGGAGGCAGAGATGGAAGCCTGGAGGGTTAGCTTGTGAACATCTCTGCCGTCAGACTCATGGTCACGAGATAAGCAAGACACAAAGATAAGAAATATTACCAGTATTGCAGTGTCCTTGCTCCTGACAGGCAGTGTTCTAAATCTTTTGTCTTTTCTTTTTTTTTAAACAGATCTTACAGAACCCATGTTGGCCTTGAACTCCCTATGTAGTTGTGGGTGGCCTTGATCTCCTGATCTTCCATCTCTGTCTTCTAAATGCCTGGATTACAGGCATGGACCACCACTACCACACCTGAGTCATAATTTCACACACACACACACACACACACACACACACACACACACACTACACACACACACACACACACACACACACACACAATCTTTATGTGTATGGCTGTTTTGCCTACATATATATCTGTGTATGATGTGTGTGCCTGGTGCTTATGGAGGTCAGTAGGGTGCACTGAATCTCTTGAAAATGGAACTATGGATGGTTGTGAGTCACCATGTGGGTGCTGGGAATTGAACCCAGGTCCTTTGTCAGAACAATCAGTGCTCTTCAATGCTGAGCCACCTCTTCTTCCCTGATTCTAAATATTTTAAATAAATACCCATTTAGTTTATACAGGAATGGATACAGAAAATGTGGTACACTTACACAATGGAGTACTACTCAGCTATTAAAAACAATGAATTCATTAAATTCTTAGGCAAATGGATAGAACTAGAAAATATCATCCTGAGTGAGGTAACCCAATCACAAAAGAACACACATGGTATGCACTCACTGATAAGTGGATATTAGCCCAAAAGCTCAGAATACCCAGATACAATTCAAAGACCACATGAAGCTCAAGAAGAGGGAAGACCAAAGTGTGGATACTTCGGTCTGTCTTAGAAGGGGGAACAAAATACCCATGGGAGGAGATACAAAGTGTTGAGCAGAGACTGAAGGAATGGCTATCCAGAGAGAGACTGCCCCACCTGGGGATCCATCCCATATACAGTCACCAAACCCAGATACTATTGTGGATGCCAACAAGTGCTTGCTGACAAGAGCTTGCTATAACTATCTCTTGAGAGGCTCTGCCAGTGCCTGACAAATACAGAGGTGGATGCTTCAGCCATCTATTGGTCTGAGCACAGGGTCCTCAATGGAGGAGCTAGAGAAAAGACTGAGGGAGCTGTAGGGGTTTGCAGCCCCATAGGAGGAACAGCAATATGAACCAACCAATACCTCCAGAGCTCCCAGGGACTAAACCACCAACCAAAGAGTCCATATGGAGAGACTCATGGTTCCAGCTGCATATGTAGCAGAGGATGGCCTTGTCGGACATCAGTGGGAGGAGAGGTCCTTGGTCCTGTGAAGGCTCAATGTCCCAGTGTAGGGGAATGCTAGGACCAGGAAGCAGGAGTGGTAGGTTGGTAAGCAGGGGGAGGGAGGATGGGATAGGGGGTTTTCAGAGGGGAAACCAGGAAAGAGGATAATATTTGAAATGTAAAAAAATATCTAAAAAGAAAAAAAGAGGATAGAATTAGTATTATAGACTTGTTAGTATTAAGGATTAGTTAGTATTATACCATTTTTTACACATTAAGACATCGAGGCACGGGGCTGGCAAGATGTCTTAGTGGGTAAGAGCATGGACTGCTCTTCCAAAGGTCCTGAGTTCAAATCCCAGCAACCACATGGTGGCTCACAACCATCTGTAATAAGATCTGACGCTCTCTTCTGGTGACAGAAGACAGCTACAGTGTACTTATTTATAATAATAAATCTTTGGGCTGGAGCGAGCAGAGGTCCTAAATTCAATTCGCAACAACCATATGACGGCTCACAACCGTCTATAAAGCTACAGTGTACTCATATACATAAAATAAACAAACACATATTTAAAAAAAAAAAAAAAGACATCGAGGCACAGAGAAATCAAGAATCTGTCCCCAGGCACCCAGCTCCTGAGTGTCATGGTCCTAGTTCAGGCTGTTGGGCTCAAGACCTGCCACGCTGTGCCTGGCACTGGCCCCCCTTCATTTTCCTTCCGTGGGTCAAGGTATCTGCTTCAGCCCCCATCCAATAAAATGGCAAGAACTTAGTCTCAAACGGTGTATTCCCCTCCCCCACAATTCCTGTGACTGCCTGCAGCCTTTCTTCGTGGTTATGACTATACCCAAGAAACTTGTGTGATAGGGTGTGAGTTTGGGGTGAGGGGATGTGTGCATACTGGGTAGGCATGGAACGCTGAGATGTCCTCCACGGTCCCTGTGCGTCACAGTGCTCTTCGGCCCTAACCTCAAAGTATCTGCATCCTGACAGAAAGTCCAGCTTCCTGCTTCCCTTGTCAACATCTCTCCCTTCCCCCTCAGTATTCTAGAATTTTTAACCCTTTGTGTCTACTCCTGTTCATGGGCATGTCTGCTTTCCTGGCCAATATCTGGGTAGAGTTGTGCTTCACCTCTGACCTGGGCCTGGGATAGGCTTTGGTTTATGCCGCCAAGGGATCTGGGGCTCCCGGGCCACTGTGTGCCATTGGGATTAAAGTAAAAGCCTTCAGGAGCCCCATCAGCCCAACCAGGCCATCCTTGGCTACAGACTGCCACTGCTACAGACTGCCACTGACTTGGCTCCTAGGGGTGTGGGAAGGCCCTGATGCTCCTACGCTCCTGGGCAGTGTGGTCTGAGAAGGAAGGCTCAGGCTGGTGCACTCTCGTGTGAGCATATCTGGGACTGGGCATTCAACAAGGCCAGTCAGACCCCAGAGCTCCCAGGGAACATGGCTTGAACTGAGACTCGGCCACCATCTCCGCAGGACTGAGTGAGCCCTAGAGGGTCAATCAGGGTTAGTGCTGGCAACCAAGAGGACAGAATACCACCTAGTAGTAATACAGCCAAGGCCTGGATTTCATACTGGGAGAATGTTCTGGAATCTGAAGACCTGATGCGATCCACCCTAGTCTTAGGATACCTTCTTTGAGTGCCAAGTGGCGGTGGTGCACACCTTTAATACCAGCACTTGGGAGGCAGAGGCAGGTAGATTTCTGAATTCAAGGCCTGGTCTATAGAGCAAGTTCCAGGACAGGCAGGGCTACACAGAGAAACTGTCTCAAAACAAACAAAACAAAACAAAACAAATCCAAAAACCAAAACCAAACCAAACTTTCACTGCAGTGAAAGTTATGTCTGCTCAGAGGTCCCAATTAAGGATGGGCTATTTATGCACTAAAGTGTGTTGAATTGTAGCCACCACCCCAGCACTGCTGTGCACACCCTGCCTCAGTTTCTATAGCTGCTCTGGCATGGGAAGATGTGGCGGGGGCAGGGCTTTCATTGCTCTGGCTCTAAGGTGGTTCTGAGCACCCGGGAACATGGAGACTCCCCACATCCAGGCTCCTCACAGCTCACCTCTGCCCCAGTGTGTCTGATTCTGTAAAGTCAGACTTACATCCCCCGTCTTCTCCCTCTCCCTCTCCTTCTTCCCCTTCTTCCCCTTCTTCTTCCCCTTCTTCTTCCCCTTCTCCTCCTCCTCCTCCCCTTCCCCCTCCCCCTCTTCCTCCTCTCCTCCCCCTCCTCCTCCTCCTCCTCCTTCTTCTTCTTCTTCTTCTTCTTCTTCTTCTTCTTCTTCTTCTTCTTCTTCTTCTTCTTCTTCTCCTCCTGATGGGCCTCAGGAACACAAATCTGATAAAATTACAATCATGGGCTTATGATTTATTTTTTATTATTTTGCTACTACAAGCATGGCTCTGCCTTGTGTTAAAAGTAAAGTAAGAATATCGCATCTTGGCCTTTTGGCCAAGACCAAGTATAAAAAGGATTTAGGGGCTAGAGGGACACAGCTTAGTTAGTAGAGTCTGCTGCATAAGGTTGAGGAGCTAAGTTTGGACCCCTCCACCGTCGGTCATGTAAAAAGCTGGGTATGATGGTCCATGTCTGTAATCCTTTTGCGGGAGATATGAGGTGGGAGAGATAGGTGGATATCCAGAAGCTAGTCAGTCACTAGGCCATGTGAGTGTTTGATGACTCCAGTCTCCTCCCCTTGACTCTGCAACATCAGGCACATACCATATCCTTCTAATTCTGCCAGAAGGGCTAAGTACACAGCGTTGCACATCTCTGATCCTTCAGTTAGTTAGTGCTGATCGAACAAGACAGAGTTCATATTAACAAAGATCAGGGAAAACATACCTCATCTGTGAGGGAGGTAGCTGAGTCCCTGAGTCCTCTGGAGACTGGGATATTAGACCACCGGCTTGTGACTGCATCTTAGAGTGGGAAGGGAGAGACCCTAATTAGCTACCCTCTGAAGGCCCTTCAGTTGTGTGGTTATTTGGAGAGTGGCTTTTCCCAGTAGGCTTGCTTGGGGCCTCTGGGGTTTGAGCTATGTCATGGGTCAGGAACTGAGGCTTTCCCTGGAGGCACAAACTTGGCTTTAGTTTGGAGGGGATTAAACCACTACTTCACTGGGGGTGGGCTCTGGGCACAGTCTGAATGTTAAGAGGCATCAGAAGCTTGAGGCTCTCAACAGGGAGCCTAGAGGGTCTTCCAGAATGCTCCGGATATGAACTCAGGCGCTCCAGACACGTGACACCATCCGTGTGCCAAGACACCTCAGGTACAGTGTGCCAGGATAGATAGTGAGGCAGCAGCAGACGCTCCAGGACCCGGACAAGGGTTACAGGATCTCTAGCCTATTAAAGCCTGAGTGAGTGCTTTGTTTCGAAGAAGAAAGATGGTGGCCAAGTGGAAGCAAAGACTAGGTCAAGATTGTAAGCACGCCTACTCACCTTCCTTCGTTGGTCATTTGGAGATTTCTGCCAAGATGGGGGCTCGTGGAGTTGATTCCATCTGGCCTGAGAACCTGTCCCCTGGAGCCAGACCTGGTGGCAAAGGACTGTAATCCCAGTGTCTTAGTTAGGGTTCTCTAGAGTCACAGAACTTATAGAATGTCTCTATATATCAAGGAAATATATTGCTATGACTTACAATCTATAGTCCAATTAACCCAGCAATGGGCAGCTGTGCAATGGGAAGTCCAAGAATCTAGTAGTGGCTCCGTCCCACGAGGGTAGTTGTTTCAGCTGGTCTTCTGGATAAGCTGAAATCCTGAAGAAGTGGGTTCCAACAGATGTGTTGGCAAGTAAGTGCAAGCAGGTGAAGAAGAGTGAGTCTTCCTTCTTCCGATGTCTTTATGTAGGCCTCCAGTAGATGTGGCCCAGATTAAAGGTGTGTACCACCATGACTGGATTTGGAACTTGCTTTGTCCCAGGCTGGCCTTGAACTCAGAGGTCTGCTTGCCTCAGTCTCCTGGGATTAAAGGCGTGTACTACCTTGTCTGGGCCCAAGCTTTTGCTGGCCACTGTGCCTCAAGATCTGGGTCAGAAGCCTGTGTCTTCTAGCCTGAAGATCTGGATCACAGGTGATTGTAGTACATTCCAGATGTAGTCAAGTTGACAACCAGGAATAGCCACCACACTCAGCTAGAGACCACATTTGAGGCAAGGGCATAAGTCAGGTCTGGCTGGGCTACAGAGTCAGTTCAAGATGAGCCTGGGTAACTTGATGAGACCTTGTCATAAAATACAAACAAACGATGAATACCTGTACACGGGAAACAGGTGGGAGAAGAGGGGACAGCTCCAGATCTGTCCTTCTGAGCATGGAATTCCAAGGATTCACTGGGTTCTTCTGTGCCCTTTGTTCCTTAGGAAGCCCAAGGGGGAACCCGGTATCTCCTGTCCCAGCATTCTCCCTGTAGTCTCCTTTTCATATTTTCAGTTTAGTGTAAGCGTGTGTGTCCATCTGTATTCTGTTTAATCTTGCTAAGATTTCAAGTTTCCTTGTGGATCCTCAGCCTGAGCTCTGCCTAAGTGAGACCCAACTGTTTCTGATGGGATTCTCTGTCATGTCCAGTCCACCCTATAATGAGAACAAGCATGCGGAGAGTCAGTGTGGGAGGCCAGGACACACCCAAGAGCGTTGCAGGAACCTGATGTGCTTTTTCTAACACTCGGAATCACCAACCTGCTCTAGGCACTTCTTCAGTTTACTTAAACACGTGGGCTCCATGTGAGAGACACATATGGGGGAACAGAAGCCAAGCTAGGATCTTGCCCTCTGGTGGCTTAGATGCTGGAGAGACACAGCTCCCGAGGGTACGAATTCAGTTTGTCTACACTCATCTCCTGCCTCAAGACCAACTCTGCTTATGACTAGCAAGGTGGCACTGGCTAAGTGGCCTAAATCCCCTGCTCTTTAGTGTGCTCGCCTGTCAGGGATGAAGGGAGAGCCATGTGTCATGGGCCTGCTGTGTGTCCGTTGCTTCACAGTTATCACAGTGGACTCTCATAGTGCAGCCAGAGGCCACCACCACCTCCACTGAATGGAAAGGCTTGAAGCCCAGAGGAGCAAAGCGCTTGCTTGGCTTGCCCCACTTGTGCACACTGAGAGGCAGAGTAAGCTACTATGTCATTAAAGCTTGGCTTCTAAGTCCCAGTTTCTCCATCCCTGGATTCTGCCTCCAGAGCCCCATTGCAAATGCAATGAGATTTCTTTTTTCATGTCAAATGCCTGGAACCAAGCCTGTACCCCTGTAGGTTCCTGACAAGAGGCAGCTAGTGTGGCCCCAGGGAGTCATCTCCTGTCCTCTTTCTCCCTCGCATCTCCCTGCTACCTCACATTACCTCCCAGATGAAGCATAGACACCCATTTCCCCTTTGTAGTAATTATTACGTGTGCCAGCCTGTTTATGGAAAGTTAGCTTGGTCTGAGTCTTCCATCTCTAAGGACCCAATCACGTCTGGCAAACAAACTCCCAGATGCGAGGCCAGGCTCTGTCAGCCAAACAAAGGGGAGGAAATGATCCAGGAAATTCTGACAAAGAAAGCAATTACTTGGTCTGACGTACTCGGACTGCTCCTGCCAAGACTGGGCCTCTTTGTTGCCATCACCTGAGTGATTGTCTCTGCAGACACGCATAGGTTTGGTTATTTATCTTAACAGTTGTTTAGCTGTGTCAGCTTTCGAGAGCCTTAATTTTAGGTGTGGAAGCTGAATTCAGCTGAGCAGCAAGGCCCTCAGGTGTTCAGGTATATGCAGCTCCTTCCCAGGCCAAAACTTTAGCAGTCATGCCAGTAGTCATGCAAGTACTCTCGCCCTTTTTCTTTTCTGGAAGTTTCTCTCCCCTCTGACACCCTCCTGGGCCATCAGCTAATCCTGACTGGGATTAATCCAGCCTAGGACAACTAACATTTAGTAATAATTGTCCCTCTTACATTCCCTCAGCCTCCGCATCCATTATCCTCTCATCCGCACTCCCAGTGGCCCAGGGAGATGGGCATTAGTGCTGCTAGTTTAGAGAGGGAGACAGGGAGAAGGGAGAGGGGGAAAGGGAGGACAGGACGGGTTTATCGTAGGCTAGTAAGAGCACAGCCAGCAGCTAGCCAACACAAGAGCTCCAAGTTCATGGCTCCCCCTGTCCCTGCTGTGTGTGTGTGTGTGTGTGTGTGTGTGTGTGTGTGTGTGTGTGTGTGTATGTGATCGCACGTGCACATTCATGTGTATGAGTGTAGTTGCTGTGGATGCCCAGTGCGCATGTGGATATCAGAAGGCGACACAAGCTGATGGTTCTCCACTTCTACCCTGTCTTACTTAGAAAGGGTTTCGGCTGGGCGTGGTGGCGCACGCCTTTAATCCCAGCACTTGGGAGGCAGAGGCAGGTGAGTTTCTGAGTTCGAGGCCAGCCTGGTCTACAGAGTGAGTTCCAGGACAGCCAGGGCTATACAGAAAAACCCTGTCTCGAAAAACAAAAAAAAAAAAAAAAAAAAAAGAAAGGGTTTCTTCTCTATTGGTTGTGGCTATGTACATGTGCCCATGGATTTCCAGACATTCTCTAGTCTCTCTTTCCCATCTGGCCGTAGGAGCTCTGGGATCTTAGACGTGTATTGCGTGTCCAGCTTTAGGTAGATTCTGGGGATTCCAACTCATGTCCTCTGCTTGCACACTACGCACTTACCTGTCAACACATCTCTCCAGCTGCTGGAACTCTCAGACTGATGATCTGATTGACTTCCCACAACACCCTGAGCTCTTCAGGAAAGCATGTGGGCCCCACAGGAGTGACTTTTCCTTTTAATGACAGAATTCCTGGCCCCGATGAGAAACAGAAGGAAGTTGACTTGGCAGCAGAAGGCCTTTCTGGAGTTTGCCAAGTTATGCTGACTCCCATGGGTGGAACTGGGGGGACAGGTCTAGTGTCACGAGCTCCCTAAGCGAGATAGCATCTCCCTGATGGGGCTTGGAATCCTGGCAACCGGTGAGGGTGTCAGAGGAGAAAGGTGCGCAAGCCAGATGCTGGGATAGCTGTCTCATGTGATGTCTTCCAGGGGTGGAGGTGACGGTGGCATTCCTATGACCCTGAGCTTTTGACAAAGATAATATACGTTAGCTCATTCTCCCCACCCCGCAAAGAGACAGAAACTGTTTCCCACGTACATTGATAGGTGGTGGCTTCTTTGTCATTTCACAATCGACTGGTTCTCTCCACGCCTGCAGGGTCTCTCTCATCAGGAGGTGATCAAACCACCTAGGGGCATCTTGTCTGACCAGTGAGCTCCCCTGCCTGATCCACTGCCCCAAGTCTCCCATACCCAACACAGGGGAGGGTTCGTCCCAGCGTGTCTCTTAAGGGAGGCTGGCTGGGCCAAAGATGCAGGGCTTCTCTTCCTGCCCCTCTTCCTGCCCCTCTTCCTGCTCCTCTTCCTGCTCGTCCTCCTGCTCGTCCTCCTGCTCCTCTTCCTGCTCCTCCTCCTGCTCGTCCTCCTGCTCGTCCTCCTGCTCGTCCTCCTGCTCCTCTTCCTGCTCCTCCTCCTGCTCCTCTTCCCCATGCTTTGCTTTGGTTGACTTTTCCTTTTCTTGGTCATTGGTGAACTGGAAAGGCACTGTGAAATCAGAATCCACATTTTGCTTCTAAACACATTTCTCATAGCCAGTTTTGTCTCCCTCAAAGCCACTGGAATCTCAACAAAAGTGTCACAAGCTAGTGTCACTGAAGTGTCACTATCAACTGAAGTGTCACAAGGGTTCATGATTACCACCCTTCTGTCCATCAGAATTGCTTTGCATGACATCACCTAAGGAACTACATGATGACTTAAAACACTGTAAATCAGCCGTTGGGTGGTGGTGGCTACACCTTTAATCCCAGTACTCAGGAGGCAGAGGCAGGTGGATCTCTGTGAGTTTGAGGCCAGCCTGGACTACAGAGTGAGTTCCAGGATAGCTAGGGCTACTACACAGAAAAACTGTGTTTACTACAAAACTAAAACAAGACAAAACAAAATCAGTAATGAATAAAAACTACCATAAAACAGTAAATTAAGTATAATATGAAATTACAATGCTAAAATGTAAATATTTTAGGAAATTACTTTCTTTACTGTTGTAAATGACTAGCTTTGGTGCGTGTATCTTATGATATTCACATATTATATTTTATTGACTTAAACTTCAGCAATGTCAGACAAGACCTGCGGGTACAATGGTCATACCAGATCAAGCCTTGTCCTAGACTCTCAGCCTTCGGAGAGAAAGGAGTTCCAGTGACCAGTGAGGGAAGGGGACAGGCTCTGTACTCTCTAACACAACTTCTCTTCTGCATCTGGGGTCTAAATTAGCCGACTCGCCTCCGGCGCTTCTCCACTGTGCTCCAGCAATTCGAACATCACTGAAATCCAGGGTTAGCCTCTAATTTTCCAGATCTGATGATTTCCAACTGTAAGTGGACAGACTCTTTCAGGTTCTCATTTAATAGGGAAACAAACAAACAAACAAACAAAACAGCTCCCAAGACTGACAACCAACTCTCCAACTGCAGATGTGCCTACGGCAGTTCCCCTAGACTTCCCAGCATCTGGTGTAGTGTGGACCTGGGGCCTCCAGCTTGGCTCCCTGGAACCCAGTCCCTTCCCAAGGCCAGCAGGAAACAACCTTCTCCACATCTGAGCGGTGCATGGTCAGAGGTCAGAACCATCTGCTCGCCTCCTGCTGGCTCATCTGGCCTTACTCCAGAGCCTCCTGCACTTGCACCAAACACTGAGGCTACCTGGGCCTCACATCTCTATGGTGACGATCTAGCTCTTGGTTGCATGAGATGTCCAGCTGAGTTAGTGCTCTGCCCAGCCAGCAGCTTTTGTCAGCCCCGTGTTGGCTCCTCTCTTCCTGCCTGGCAAACGTTCCCACTCAGCACGTCAGTCTTCCATGAGAATTCATCTTTGCTCTGTTCTCCCCGAATCCCACCTCTAGGCCTAACTGGACAGTGCTGTATGGGTCCCAGAAGCTTGCCCAAAGGAACACGACATCCTGTAGGACTTACACAGCAGCAAGCATGGTGATGTGGTCTTTCTGTAGCATTTGCAACACACAGTGAAGAATTTGTGCATCTGTAGTTTTGCTTTTATGTTTTAGAGACAGGGGCTGATCTATCCCAAGATGGTGGTGAACTTGCTTTTTAAAAAGGAATGAACTTGAACTTCTGACCCTCCTGCCTCTGCCTCCCGAGTGCTGAGAATACAGGCATGTGCCGCCGTGTAGTGCTGGTGGATCAAATCCGGGGCTTTGTGCATGCCAGGTGTGGCAGTTTGCATATGCTTGGCCCAGGGAGTGGCACTATTAGGAGGTGTGGCCTTGCTGGAGGAAGTGTGTCACTGTAGGGCTGGGTTTTGAGACCCTTCTAGCTGCCTAGAAGACAGTTGTCCTAGTTAGGGTTTCCATTGCTGTAAAAAGACACCATGATTAAAGCAACTCTTTTAAAGAACAGCATTTCATTGGGGCTGGCTTACAGGTTCAGAGGTTCAGATATCATCAAGGCAGGAAGCATGGCAGCATGCAGGCAGATATGGCGCTGGAGGAGGTCTTTCTCTCACTTTTGTTAAGTGACTTGATAACCTTGTAGGGCTGGGTTCTCAATTTTCTTAGTGCCATGACCTTGTAATACAGCTCCTCATGTTGTGGTGAACCCCAACCATAATACTATTTCATTGCTACATCATAACTGTCATTTTGTACTGTTACGAACCAGAATGTGAAAGTTTGATGTGTGACCCCGAAAGGGGTCATGACCCACAGGTTGAGAACCACTGCTCTAGGGTAGTTTGTTCTGGTTAGTTTGTATCAATTGGACACAAACTAGAGTCATCCAGGAGCGGGAAGCTCAACTGAAGGATTGGGTCCACGAGCCTGACCCATGGGTAAGTGTGTGAGGCATTTTCTTGATTGATAAATGATGTGAGAGGCTCCACCCACTGTGGCAGGTGCCATAACCCCCTCCCCCCATCCCGCCTTCCCGCCCTCCCACCCCCCCACCCCCCCACCCCCCACCCCCGCAGTTGGTCCTGGCTTGTGTGAGAAAGCAAACTTGGGAACTCTATTTTAGTTCCTGCTTGTTTCTTTCAATAATGGACTGAATACCTCAACCAATGGGAGCAGGATAAGTATACAACAAAGGCAAGTTCCTAAAAAGCAATCCCCTGGTACTGGAGAGATGACTCAGTGGTTAAGAGCACTGACTGCTCTTCCAGAGGTCCTGAGTTCAATTCCCAGCAACCACATGGTGGTTCAGAATCATCTGTAATGAGATCTGATGCCCTCTTCTGGTGTGTCTGAAGACAGCTACAGTGCACTCATATACATAAAATAAATAATTAAAAAAATTTTTTAAAGAATTCCCCTATACCTAAATCTAGATTGGTGGAATAACTTGGTACAGGTGTTTGTGCATTTTAGGCATAAACACCCTGTAGGATCTTCATTCTATGTCATAGTTCAGCTCCTGAACTTGAATTGTGGCCCTGGTCAATAAGTCCTGGGGCATATTGTAACCAGTGAGCCAAAACCTTCCCTCCCCAAAGCTGGTTTTGGTCTTGTGTTTATCACAGCATCAGGAAGCAAACTAGGACAGAGGGAGGGGACGCTCTTTTCCATGCTAGCAAGCGGAGGTTTGAAGCGGCTGACTAAACAACCCAGTAGCACATAGCCACCTATCAAGCCGGGTCTAGGTTTATTCTCAGTGCACCTCCCCTGCCGGCCTAATCTCTACTCTCCCCAGCTCCTCTTTGCCAGTTCCTGTTCATTCACTGAGTTCTCTGGTGCTTAACTGCACAGGAGTTCTTATTGGAGAAAAGAGGAAGGGACCCTGAGCCCAGGGAACCTGAGGGGCCCTGGCATGTGGAGGAGGCTTGCGCGCCCCTCAAACCCTTCTGTATCGGCCTTTCCTCTCCTCCCAGCTATCGAGATCTAGAGGAGTGGCATGTGTGTGCCTGGGTCTTGTCTCATCAGTGACACCTGCTAGCTCAGGGACCATAAACAGCTGCATCTCCACTCTGCACCTCAGCTCTCTCATCTGCAGCTCAGGCCTGAGGGTGTGTGCATGTGTGTAAGGGGGTCACTGTAAGGGTCGTGTAGGCAAAGGGAGGCGCGTGGAAACTGTCCTGCGTTGCATGGCTACATCACTGTAATGGAGCTAAATATGGGGAATTAATTTTTTTGAAGGGTTTTGTTTGGTTGGTTGTTTGGTTGGTTTTTTGAGACAAGGTTTCTCTGTATAGCCCTGGCTGTCCTGGTGCTCAGTCTGTAGCCCAGGCTGGCCTTGAATTCACAGAGATCCGCCTGCCTCTGCCTCCCAGGCTTCTGGGATTGAAGGCCCAGCTGAGCTTCCTTTGAGGTTTATTTCTTATTGCTTTTAACCATAAGTCTGATCTATGTGAATGCCAGAGGAAGCCAGAGGCGTCAGAGCCTCTGGAGTTAGTTACAGGCAGGTGTAAGTCACTCCATTCCGTGTGGGTGCTGGGATCTGAACTCGGGTCCTCTTTAAGGAAGGGCAGTGCATTCTTTTAACCATTGGACATCCCTCCAGCTGCAGCTTGTTCTCTTTGTGATAGATTCTGTTTGGGTAGCGCAGGCTGGCCCAGAACTCTTGATCTTCTCATTTCAGCCTTAGCTAAGATTACAGGTGCGTGCCCTTGTGCTGGGTAGAGGACCCTGCGCTACAGTATGATGTCATCCCTGCATCCAGGTGTCTCTCGATCTGGATTCTAGCGTGTGGCTACAGGGGCTTCATCATTCTCATTAACTCCGCAAAGGGAAGTGACAAGAGTAGAAAAGAACACAGCAAGGAGAATTTCTTGGCTTTTTTTTTTTTTTTTTTGCTCTAGGTTATTTCCTGGAGGAAATTTCTGTGCTACTAGGAATGGTTTACATTCTAATAAAACAGAATACAAAACACATTTGTACGTGTGTGTGTGTGTATGTGTGTGTGTGTGTGTATGTGTGTGTACACAGTGTATTGTGTGTGGATATGTGTGGGGGGGCCAGGTCTACATGAGCTGTCTTCTACTACCGCTGTCTAAAGGAGCCTGGTGTTCACTGATTAGGCTACAGTGGCTGCCAAAGGCGTGCCGGGGATCCACGGGTCTCTGCATTCCAACCCTAGGGCTGTAGACACCCATGGCCACAGCCAGGCTCTACACAGGTACTGGGGGCCCCAGTGTGAGCGCTGGGGCCTCCTGTTTCTTTGCCAGGCACCTTTGCCTCAGAGCCCTTGCTCCAGCCCTGTGTACACATGCCTCCTAAAAACGCAAGGTGAAACAAACCTTTAGAGCAAAGGTTCTCAACCTTTGGGGGGGGGGAGTCCAACAAAGACTTTTATAGGGAATCACACGTCAGATTTCCTGCATATCAGATATTTATATTACATTCGTAACAGTGGCGAAATTATAGTCAATCTAAGTGACAGAAAGTATGGGAAGGGAAACTGAGACCAAGGGTGATTCGTGTTACATGCAGAGAAGGTCAGAGCGAAATAACAAGAGGCTAATAAACAGCACAGTGGGTCTCTCTGCTGAGTCCCTTTTCCGGTAAACACCGGTGGAGTGATAAGAGAAGAACTGGCAATGTCCTTGCTTCCTGGCGAGGCATATGACAGAGGGAACCTGACATTTGGATTCTTTCTAATCTTGGCTCCTCAGGTGGTGAGAATTTAGTTGTCAGTGTGGTTGCTTGGACATTTAGCAGGAGTGACCCCCATGTTGACTTTTAGCTGGGCTAGGGTAGCTACAGACACTGCACCCAATACGATGGCTAAATGCAATATGTTTTAAAACACCCCGTGTATGCCTGTCTTTTAATTCTTGGCAGTAACATTATTTGTATCCTCCTATGTGGTCCGCTTCCGCCCCACACAATGGCACTAAAATCTAGGGCTCTGAGCCACACCCACTCACTTTCTTAGAGAGTGGGGGTGCCTTGGGATATTCTCCCTCAGAGACTTCCTTTCTTCTCTGACACCCAGAGTCCCCTGGGAATCATTGCCCAGCTTGTCTTCCGGACGGAGGTCCTGTGCCAGAAGATGTCTGTTGGCTGTCTCTCACAGCCCCTGGGCAGGTTCCAGCCATCAGAGACCCATCTTCACAGGGTGCTGCTGAGGTCAGCTTTGTGCCGGAGAGGATTCTATGGCAGGGAAGTCATGTGTGGAAGCCAGAGCTCTGGGCCAACCTGCAAAGATGTATAGCAAACACAGGCATAGAGTTAAAAGGCTTCATAGACTTGCTCATAGAAGCAAATCAAACCAGTGACAAAGGACTCAAGCCAGATGCCTGTGGCAAGGGCACAGCTGGCTGCTAAAAGCAGCTGTAGGTATGGGCATCATGCTGTCACTCATTGCTGTCACTCGGGCAAGGCCCGCCTCCTCTAGTCAGTATCTTCCCTTTAATATGTTTTACCTTGAGACAGGATGTCATGTAGCCCAGGCTGGCCTTGATTCACTATGTAGCCAAAGCTAGCCTACCACTTTACTCTTCTCTTTTCACTTCCCCATGTTGCCACACCCAGTTTTTATGCAGTGCTGGGGATCAAACCTGGGTGCTACACACACCAGGCAAGGATTATGCCAACTGACCTCAGCTTCAGCCCCAGGACTTCTTCCCCCTATGGACAGGGGGCGGGGGCTTGTGCATTCCAGGATGGCCTTGAACTCACTGAGGATGGCCTTGAATTTCTGATCCTCCAGCTTCTATCTACTCCCTGAGTGCTGGAACTTCAGGCATGTGCCTCTGAGTCTGGTTTTGTGACTTCCCTCTGAAATGCATACAGCATCTACTTCACCGCACTACCGTGGGCTTCAACAAGAAAATCACTTTGTGTAGGACAAGAGAGGACAATCTGAATAAGACCACAGCTGATTTGTTTCCTGTGATTACGATATTAAGACATTAGTCCCATCTAGGGGCATGTGCCTATTAGCTCTGTAGACATGCCTCTGACAAAAAGACATCTTGAGTGGGGCTGGTGAGACGGCTCAGTGGGTAAGAGCACCCGACTGCTCTTCCGAAGGTCTAGAGTTCAAATCCCAGCAATCACATAACCACATGGTGGCTCATAACCATCCGTAACAAGATCTGACGCCCTCTTCTGGACTGTCTGAAGACAGCTACAGTGTACTTACAAAAAAAAAAAAAAAAAAATTTTAAAAAAAAAAAAAAAAAAAAGAAGACATCTTGATGCAGCTGTTCTGTCTGTTTGGCATGTCTGGCCTTCAAAGGTTTCAGTCACGGCAGAGTCCCATTTTCCAGTGTCTTCAAGCCTCTGACATTTCCTTCAGTCATTCATTTGACACACGTTTGCTCACTGGTTCAGGACCACCAAGCATCTATGCAGAAGAACATCACTATCCCAGATGCTAGATCTCACTGGGTGCTCGGTAAGACACTCCCCACCCCCAAAGAAGCCCAGGCCAGCGTGGCTGTAAGTTCAATCCTCCGGAGAGCCAAAGGAGGCCTGGGCTCGCCCATCAGTCCATGAGGTGATTGTGCTTGAGTTCTGTGCTTGACCCAGAGTGCCAAGTAGGGGCTGGAGTCGGACCTGAAGCCTCGGGCTACACCCAGGACCAGCAGTAAGGGACAAAGTCAGAGGACCTGGGGATGGACACAGTGGGGAGACGCAGAGAGTTGGTGGCTCCCTGCTGCGCATGTCGGTGTGGTTGGCAAACCTGCTTGGCCTAGACACTGACACTGTGGATCCTACTGATCCTTGGAGGGTCAGTTATTTATTTATTTATTTATTTATTTATTTACTTTACCCATATCTCTTGCAGCCTTATGGCTAAAATTTCTGAAAGTATTCTCACAGCTTTGAGAATAATGGAAAAGCTGATGGGTCTCAAGTTCTTCTCATCATCTCTCCTGTCCTGGATGGCATGGGTAGATTTGGCTCCTGGCACTCAGCTTCTCTCTGTTCAGCCTGCCCTACACAGTACATCCCATGTAGCACCTGTTTTGGGCGCCAGCCATTTGTCTCAATCTGCCTGCCTCACATTTCTGGCTCCATGCCTCCCTCAGAACATACTCCCAGACTCTGATATATATAATATGCATGTGTAGGTGGATATATGTACATAAAATCAGGCATCTTCAGAAGCCACAAGAGGGTAGATCCCCTGGAGTTGGAGTTAGAGGCAGCTGTGACCCACTTACTTCCGGTGCTGGGAGTCAAACTCTGGTCCTCTACAAGATCAGTACATGTTCTTAGCTGCTAAGTCATCTCTCCAGCCCCTAGTTGTGTGTTTTCCTAATGTTCTAATCCCACTTTTGTCCTGAAGACCCCCCTCCCGCCCCGACCTTCTGGGAAGGGGGTTACTCAGGAGGCAGGAGGCAGTCACCTCTTACCTAGTCTGGGACATTTTGGACGAGTGACAGCATGTTTGGCCTTTAGCACTGAGTCACCAGGTCTTTTGCAAGGCCCTAGCTATCTCTGAAGGGCCTGTTGGGTTCCCTGGCTTTTCATTTCATCTGATAGCAGTGTTTGTTGATCAAGCAGAAACTGGGAGAGGCTGGCACTGGGAACTGGGAGCTGGCCTGCTTGTCCTCCCCCACCCCTCCATTTCTGAGGCCCCTGCCTGGGCAGAACTCTGAGAGGTGAGGCATGTAGTAGGGCAGCTCAGAGGAGGCCCACGGTGTAGACTTTTGCGGGGCTGAGTAGGTGTGTGCCTTTCCCTTTAGGGGAGGACCTCCCTTCTTCTGTAGAACCAGGCTCCACCCATGTGAGGGTGATGTTGAGGCTGTCTTGACCCCTTCATTTGGTGATTCTAATATGGCTTAAGCTATTCTTGTAAGCCTGGACACCCTGGAAATATGGGAGATCACCAGTTGGTTTGGACCCCACCTGGCTCATCTCTGTCTTTTCTTCTGCCTTCCTTCTCCTGGTCTCCCAGTTCAGTGTCACTCCCTGGGTCGCTGACCCTGAGACCTGGATGTCTCCCCAGCTGTCTTTACATAGAGCCATTAGTTGGTGGTGGCTTTGAGGTAGGGTCTGCCAGTTTCTCCTATCACTCTAGCCTGCTTGTTCACGGATGAATCCAAAGTCTGGTGACATAGCCTCCTCTCCTCTCCTGCCTCTACGGCTTCCCCACGGGTGGGCTGGTACAGGCCATGGCATGCCTCTTCTCCCTTGCAGTGAGTGTGACACTTCTGGAGCCTGTGCCCGTTTTCACTTCCTGGCTGTGCCCTCCAGCCTTCAGTGCAGCCAGGCAGGTTCAGCTAAGGATTCTGCCTACTGTGGCTTCCTCCCCGGAATATCAAACAGGCTGTGGGGGAGGGGTGGCCATCCCTTCCCCTTTTCTCAGCCTTCTCCGCTGGGGCTAGGTAGAATAGCGCATAGCAGGGGCCAAATGTGTGGAGTGCAGAGACATTGGTGTGTTCTGAACTAAGGCCAGTATTAGGTGGTATCAGGGCCACAGGACTGATAGGAATTTGTCACTCGGATGGTTTCGGTATATAAAGCTTGGAATGTCACTGGTGACAAAACTAACAGTGTCACAAGCATTCACTGGTGGGGAATGGGCAGGCAAAGCCTGTGCCTGCCAGTGTGTATCTGACAAGGAGCTCCTGGCAGAGCCATATGCACTCATAAACCATCACATCGCCATGGTATGCGCCACTTAAGCACGCGCCGCTTAAGCCTTTGAGCTTCCCTCATTACTAAGAAAAGCAGATATTGGATCCAGAAGAGAATTCAAGTTCCCAAAGCAATGCCACGGGCCTCCCATCTTCATTCTCGAATGTGTGTAAGTCTACAACCTTATGAACATGTCCATACTTACTCATATATATATATTACTCATATACATATACACACACATATATACACACACACACATATATATATATATACATATCATATATCATATATCACTTAAATCATGTGACCAATTAATTTAGTGGTTCACCCCAAATCTGTGAGTAAAACCAACCCATTAGGGAGAAACACAGAACTGGCCCTGTGGCCTCCCTCCACGTGCCTGTGAGCCGGTGGGGAGACTAAGAAAGGCCTTTTTTTTTTTTTTTTTTTCCTCTTTCTTTTCTTTTTGCCTCAGATAGGGTTTTACGCTGTAGCTCTCATTTGCCTTGGACTCACGGTGATCCTCCTGCCCCAGCTCTCTAAGTTCT
>NC_034596.1:23509502-23535908 GCF_900095145.1 Mus pahari
TTTTTTTTTTTTTTTTAAAATATGCTGGCCCGGAGAGGTGGCAACTCAGTGGACCTGGATTTGACTCCCAGCACCCATGGTGTGGCTCACAACTATCTAACTCCAGCTCCGGGGAATTGATGTCCTCCATGGGCACTGGGCATGGATGTGGTTCACAGATAAATGTGTGTAGATAATCAGTATAAAAAGAGGAAGTGGGTCACTGAGGGCGCACTCAGTAAAGGACAGAGTGTGACGTTTAACATGACCAGGTAGGTAACTGAGAAGAAGAGAGAGCTAAGATCTTACTAAAGTTTATGGTCTTGGACTTGCCATGCCTCTGGAGATCTACTAGACAATACAGTGTTCTTAGCCTAGCGGTGGTGGTGCACACCTTTAAACCCAACACTTGGAAGGCAGAGGCAGGCGGGTATTTTGAGTTTGAGGCCAGCCAGGGTTATGCAGAAACCCTGTCTTGTAAAAAGAAAACAAAATACAGTGTTCTTTACGTTTTTGGTGATGGGGGTTTCACTGTGTAGTTGAGGTTTGTCTTGATCTCCGGCTGTCAGGCTTTAACCTCTGGTGCTTGAATTAAAAGTGTATACAACTAAAGAAGAAAGGAGAAGGAGGAGGGGAAGAGAAAGAGAAGGAAGAAGAAGAAAAAGAAGAGAAGGAAGAGGAAGAGGAAGAAGGAGGAGGAGGAGGAGGAGGAGGAGGAGATGTATTAACCACCTACCTGGAGGCATTGCTGACTAAGCACACTTGTTGTGGAGGGGTATACGCCATATTGTCTAGACTCCAGTTTGTTCCATGCCCTCCAGTTCTCCTGGCTGTTGGACACAGGACACAGCCGAAGTTGCTGAGAGAAACTGTTCTCCTTTGACAAACATGAACTATGTATTAGAATGAGGATGAGACCTCATTCCATCTGTGGGTCTGGACCCCATCGGGGGTCCAGTGAACTCTTTCACAGGGGCCACATATGAGATATCCTGCATATCAGATATTTACATTATGATGTATAACAGTAGCAACATTACAGTTATGAAGTAGCAAGAAAAATAAATTTATGGCTGGGGGCCTGTCACCACAGCATGAACTGTAAAGGATGGCAGTGTTAGGGAGTTTGAGAACCATTGATCTAGCTGAATAGGTGAGGTCAGAAACAGGTGGGTGGCTCCTGAGGATCAGCATCCAAGCTTGTTCTCTGCCATCCACCATACACATGTGCACACACATGCACTTACACACACATAATATACACACATGCAAATACTGAAGTGTCATGGCTGAGCAGTAAGGACAAGAAAGTCTTTTTACTGAATGGTTGTGGGTGAAACAGTCACTTGACCACACATTAAAAAGCTGGATATAAAACCATACACGGGGGCTGGTGAGATGGCTCAGCAGGTAAGAGCACCCACTGACTGCTCTTCCGGAGGTCCTGAGTTCAAATCCCAGCAACCATATGGTGGCTCACAACCATCTGTAACAAGATCTGATGCCCTCTTCTGGAGTGTCTGAAGACAGCTACAGTGTAATTACATTGAATAAATAAATAAATCTTTAAAAAACAAAACAAAACAAAAAAAAACCATACACACTATGTGATCCTAGTGGGAAAAGACACAGTAGGCAAAATGAGCCTTGGTCTTAGGACACAGGGTGGTGCTTCCCTTTGGGGAGTGCAGATTCGTAGTTGGGAGAGGGTATATTTGTGGTTCCTACTTTGCCCTGGATGGTGGTTAATAGTGAGTTTACTTTGAGATAAGCCATGTGCATGCACACGTACATATATACACATACAAACACACATGCACACACATGCGTACATACTTTCTTCTGTATACATGTCATACTTTAACATTAAAAAAGCTTTTTGACAATTCCCCACGCCTGTCTTTTCCAACTTGGACCCAGCAGAATGGCTCCCACAAAGAAGGGTGTGGAGAAGAAGAAGGGCTGTTCTGCCATCACTCGAGGTGGTGACCTAAGAATATACCACCAACATTCATAGGAAGTGTGCTCCTCGGGCACTCAAAGAAATCTGGAAATTTGCCATGAAGGAGATGGGAACTCCAGATGTGTCATTGATACCAGGCTGGGAACTTCAGATATGAGCATTGACACTAGGCTCAATAAAGCCATCTTGGCCAAGGGAATAAGGAATGTTCCATATTGCTTCTGAGTACATTTGTCCAGAAAAATGTAATGAGGATGGGATTCACCAAACAAGCTCTATATGTTGGTAACTTACATGCCTGTTACCACATTCAAAAACCTATGGATGGTCAATGTGGATGAGAACTAACCTGCTGAATATCAAATAAAGTTATAGAACTGCCAAAAAAAAAATGTTTTGACTGTGTACTTTGTAGGGTAAATTACATCATCTCTTTAGGTTTCTTTTTGCCATGATATGTTTGTAAACTTAAGGTAGGGGGATATAACGGTTTCTACTTAAGTATTTTATTATGGTAACAGAAAACAGGCTAACACAATCTTTGGAGGACCCATGGTTTCCTGCTCATTTTTCTTTGATGTCCAACACTAAAGCAAAGGTATTTGAACAAAAGCTGCTCTCCCAGTGTGATTGGGGGCTGAGCTAACACTGCAACATTTACATAGATGTGGTTATAAATCTGTGAGCATACACTAGAAAAGTAAACCTTCCTGATAAATTGTTTATACTTTTAGTTATCTCTTTTTGTGTGTGCTCCAGCTAGTTTCTAAAGGATCTAAAGGCTGTGTGGGGTTCACTATGTGAACAGCTAACGTCAGGAGCCAACAAGGAGAAGCTAAAAACTAGCAGGTGATCCTCCTGAGATGGGTCTGCCTTGGATTAATATCTATGACAGATTTGTTCTGGTAGGCAAGGCTCAAAAGAAATCCATTTTAGGAAAGATTCCTGCTAGTAATATGATTTCCTTGTTATTAACAATCATTCATATATATATATATATATATATATATATATATATATATATATGATTGTTATATATATAAAACAATCACTAGGTATTGACCCACCCTTTTGAGCTGATTTCTGCAGACTTACGAAGATGTATTATCTTGTAGTGATGATATATAAACAAATAGATAATAATTCTATAGAATTCCTGATTTAATTTAAATAATTTTAGGAAGAAAGGGTTTTTTGTTTGTTTGTTTTTTTGTTTTTTTCAAGACAGGGTTTCTCTGTGTAGCCCTGGCTGTCCTGGAACTCACTTTGTAGACCAGGCTGGCCTCGAACACAGAAATCCTCCTGCCTCTGCCTCCCGAGTGCTGGGATTAAAGGCGTGTGCCACCACACCAGGCTCAAGAAAGTTTTTTTTTAAAAGATATGGTCTTAGTTGCTAGAAATATGTAATAAAGTCAGAATAAAGAATAGAATATGCCCACTCCTTAGACTAGTAAGTAAAGGCTGCATAATAAGAAATACAATGAGCTCTCATTGTATTCCTAAAAAGAGAAATAAACTTGAGACAATTTTGTGGTCAAGGTAAAACATCCAGGCCCAAGGATAAAGTCACAGGTGTGCACTATGATAACGCAAGGCCATTGAAAAAAATATTGCTTTGAACTTTCAGTGTATAATATGATGAAACACTGCTCTGAATTTAATATCAACATCTTTCTATAACTCCCATTTTAAGTAATATTTTATCTCAGAGATAATTTTCTAAAGAACTGTTTGTCTAAGAAGGTATAAAAAGACCAGAGAAAAGAAATAAAGCTGTTGGTTGAATGGTTTGACTTGGGGAGCTTTGCCCCATCCATCCATCCATCCATCCATCCATCCATCCATCCATCCATCCATCCAAATGTATATGTCTGTTTGTCTATATGTACGTATGTAGGCATATGTGTATGTATGTAAGCATGTATGAATACTTTGGAGTTGATTGTGACAGACGGCCACGCCCGGCCAGAGTGTGGGTGTATGAATGTTTGAATGTATATGTGTCTGTGCATATTTGCCTGTATACAGAATCTTAATTCTTTTTCTTTCCTTTTTCTCTCGTTCAGTAGCCAGAGAGGCTTCTGGCCTATTCACTGAGCACCAGCAGGAAATCTTTTCACTTAATCCCCTGCTGTTTTATGATGAGCTGCTGAACAGTTTCTCTCAGAGGAACTCACAGAAGGCAGGTCAGCTACCGAAGCATAGTGACTTAGACTTAAGACAGGTAACCGATTGATGATTATACAGCAACCCTAAATATCGTATAAGACCAAGTCTTACCCCCTCTGATGCTCTTCCCCCTCTGCTGCCTCAAGAAAAACCAAACAAGGAAGAAGACCCAAGTTAATGCTCTCGGCTCTCACAGTGGCAGGGCTTCTAGGTGTTCTGCGGTTGGAGACTGCTTGGTTCAACCTAGGCTTTTTGATTTTGCCTATAGGATATGAGACCCTTAACACTTATCCTGTGGCAAAACCAAAAATAAAACTGAAAGTAAAGTCTGCTATGAAGAACCCAACTGTTAAAAGGGGAAATTAAAAGGGAAAGAAAAATGAATTAAAAGACACGGACCTGGGGCTGGAGAGCTGATGGCTCAGTGGTCAAGGGCACTGGCTGCTCTTGCGGAGGACCCAGACTTGATTTCTAGCACCCACGTGACCAGTACCAACCATCTCCAGTTCCAGTTCCAGGGGATCTGGCATCCTTGTCTGGCCTCTGCAGGCACTAGGTACACATATATACAAGCATACATGCAGGCAAACATTCATACACACTAAAAAGCAAAAAACGATACAGATCTCTCAAGGCATTGTAGTCCAGAGGAGGAAGCCTTTTAATTGGCTGTCTTCCTAACTTCCTATGGGACAAAAACTTGAACTGTTGAACTTTTCCTAAATAAAATTTGACATTGCCTCCCCCACCCCTTTCCTCCCCATATCCCGATTTGGTTTAGTTCTGAGTTTTTAACCTTTATTATGTTTAATGAGACACCCTTGCCAGGGGGCTGTGGGCATTCATAGATGAGCTGTACATTGCTTACCTCTGCTAAGCAGAAACTCTGGGGCATATTCACAGCACAGCTCTAATTTTATGAGCTGGGTCTCTTCCTGATCTAAAGGAGGACTAGAATATGGCCACAGGGCAGTCAGTAAATGGTAGTGGATTTTTGTTGGTCACTGCTGTCCCCGTTCCATAATATCTTCTGAAGGAATCTCATGCTCCTTCCTCAGTTCCTCAAGCTGCCTCTAAACTAGAGGCCTGTGACTTTTTTTTTTTATATACACAGTCCACCTATGTATCCTTGAGTTCTGTATTCATGGACTCAGCCACCTGCCAATCAAACATATATAGGGACAATCATATCTGCAGTGTTTACATATTGACTGTTTTGTCACTGTGGTCGAATACCGGGCAATAGCAACTTACATCACTTTTTACATGGTCTTATAGATTATAGGTAATCTAGAGGGCATTTAGAGGATGCAAGATGTGGGTAGGTTATATGAAAATACCATGCCATTTGATAAAAGGAATTTTTTGAACACTTACTGACTTTGGTGTCTGTGGGGACCCTAGGAGCAATCTCTCAGATTCTAAGGGGCCACTGTACTTGGCTGTCATATAGCCGATTCATTTGCTGAACATGGAGAGTCCATGGCACCTTAAATATTGACCCACCAAACTGGACCTATCTATGTCTCTAACACGTTCTTGCAAGGCTTTTACATTCATGATCTGATTAGTGATGTGAGGTGAGATTTAAAGACTGCATACTTTATCGATACCTTTGTTAAGGAGACTTCTAGGCAGGGGAAGGGGCTCCGTCTTTGTTCACTGTCCACTTGATGCACAGGATGACCCTCTGCAGCATCCTTGCTCCACGTCATCACAGTAAAGCCCGGCAGCCACTGTTTAGTGTCCTTTATTGCCACCCGTGTCTGTGCTGGATTGTTTTGTAGTTCTCATCACTAGGAGGAAATGCCAGGACAGACATTGCTCACAATACTCTGGCCCTTTGGGACCTTTTAGTATCGAAGCTGTAGACCAGCTTGTCTCTGGAGTTCCCCGGTGTCCCCCTGGTTTCATCATTACACATTACACAGCATTTGCCACGCCCGCACTCATGAATAATGGCTTCCAAGGACTTTCTTCAGACGGCTCCTGTGCTCTGGAATAATGACCAAAAGTGTAAGGCACAGTCTATGTGGGAAGCGGTTTCCCCATCAGCTAAACTGAACGTTGGAAATCTGATAACATACAGGACAATGTTTTTCACTCATTTCTTTGATCTGCTCAGGCTCATCCCTCAAGCATGATGTCTTCCAATGCTGGCATGGATCACCCTTCCCTTCCACAAATCGAGGTGGAAATGAGTGGTCCATATTTGAAGAATGTCTCCTCTGACATGAATTAAGACCGATTTAGAGAAGCAGGATGTCACAGAGGGATGATGGTCAATCTCACGGTTCTGGGATCCAAGGCAAAACAAGTCATTGATCAGAAGAGCTGTTGCCACTGTAGAGCAAAAGTCTCAAAAAGGCCCTGAAGTAGGTGTGTCACACCCCACAGGAGTCCCTACATGTAGCAAAGAGACTGTAGACAGGTAGGTGGGTTCACCTGTCATTTGGGCTAGTTCAATGTTCCCCTAAAAGCAAGAAAGTATTTAACTTACTTTTGATTTTACAGGAGCCCACAGTTGAGAGACTAGAACTTTTAAAAGAGATTTTGGAGTTTTATCAAGAGACTGACTCCCCCATCCCCCAACATAATATTTTTATTAACTATTTGACAATTTCATACAATGCATCCTAAGTACACTCGATTCCCATTCCTCCCAGGCCTACTTTCCCATCTTTGTATCCCCACAGCCCCCCATCCCCACCAAGTCTAATTTGCGTTGCCCATGTTCTCACTGGAACATGGTCAAACTCCCAGTAGTGAGAGTCTTAAAGAAAACCGAGTTCTTCCCTGCCCCAGTCAGAGCCATTAACTGTGATGAACCACACTTCAGCATCTTTGTCACAGTTTCTAAGGACTCTCTTCAATAGCTTCCTGTCTAGACTGTTTGGTGCAGGGGTGGGGCAGATGGGATGAAGTGGAAACTTAAGGGTTCTTTGGAAAGTCAGTTGGACAGTGTTTTGCTGGGGCAAGTACATAAAAGGAACATTTTGCTAAAACAGACACAGGAGAAAGGATGTTCTACTAAAACAAACATGTGAAAGGACACGTGATAAAAGATTCTTTGCCAACAACACACACGTGTTGGTCCACCTTACATTCCATAGTTGAGCTACATTTGTTGGGAGGCTATAGAGAGAAACGAACCAAATAAACTTCTAGTGATATACTACAGTTTGTTGCCACTTCTAAGGACTTGGGCTGACTGGATGCACGTGCTGAGGCAAGCCACATGGAGGACACGTGTGGTTTGGAGAGTATAAATAGGACGCCACAGAGTGACAGAGACTGAGCTTGGTTTGCTGATACAGCTAGATGTATAACACTGTGGGACTCACATCTTTGCTGATCTTCGCTTCCCTGAGGGTGAGACAGCTGAAAACTCCTGGTGTTCCTGTTGGTCCCTCCTGTTGACTCAAGCCGAGACTGAGGCCTGACTATCTTTGCTAGGTCGTGTCACCACTGTTGTTAACTGCCTTACCGGATTGGACTGCTGGTGTATCCATGAAGTATTTGTGAGTGGATCAAGCTGTCTACTAACCTGTGAACTAAATTACTGATTTCCAGACTACACAGACAGGAATTGCTCCAAAGAATCTTTCTAAACAGTTCCACTACCCTCCTCCCCCCGTATCCTTTCTTTTCCACTACCTCTGGTGGGTGGTGGGTTACAAGGAAGGTTAAAGCATTTAGGATTTAAAAAAAAATTAAAGTTATGGGGAGGGTAGGGAGTGGGAATAGGGGTTTTGTCACAGAATCCCTCAAAGTCTTTCATTCTCATTTAGGTGTCTGCAGTTATTCATACCACTACCAAAGAAGCATCCTTGCTCATAGCAGCCAGTAGCTGCACGGACCATGGACATCAGGGCACTAGCCTTCAGGGACAGCATGAGCCACGGACACCAACATGGCCTCTGGCAGCAGCATGGACCATTCTTCACCTTCATGGTGTTTGTGTGGCTGAGCAGCATGGGAGGGTGGGGGGAGTGGGCAGGACCTATGTGAGCTCCAGGCTGCTGTTTGCAGCTGGAGGGCAGCTCTGCAGCCCCATGCACTCCTCCCACAAGCAGGGTAAGCAGCATGAGTACCAGCAGCAGCAGCTGAGAATCCATGCATATTATTTTGCCCAAACAGCTTTACACGCAAAAACTGCGATGAGTCATTGGTCTCTTAAAGGTTTCTGAAGAGCCACAAATCCTGGAGTATCAATGAGACTCACCATGGATATTCTGTTGCTGCCCAGAGTCAGAGTGACTGTGGGGTTGAACAGCTTGTCTGGGGGCAGGACCCCAGTAAGCTCCAGGCTGCTAAACACCACCCAGCCCTTGGCTTGCAGACACTGGGCAGCGCTGTACTGATGCCCTCCTCCCCCCAGCAGGGTGAGCAGCATGGAGTGGTGGCTCTATGTCACTGGCCAGTCCCTGTAGGCCTAGTGGCAGCACTGGCCTAGAGGACAGACAGGGGGAGGTGGCCCAAGCCTTGGGGCAGTTGGAGGCTGTGTCCAACTCTGCAACGATATGATCCTTTGTCCTCTATGTCTCTAGTTCCGTTCTTCTGGGTGTAGATGCTACGCCCTTCTGCTATCCTTTCTCCCCCAATGCCAGGAAACCACCATTTAAAAGTATCCTCCCATAAGACCTGCTGTTTTCAGTTGATCTGGAGATACAGAACAATGAATGCATCCTCTCCATCTCCCCTCGAAGCCTCTGTGAGTCTCTCAGGCCACTCGGAGTGGTCCCGTCGCCCCGGAGGTGCTGGAGGCTGCTGCCGTCTTGAATCTCTCTGAAAATTTAATGAGTTTAAATCTGTAATGACTATGAAGCTTTTAAATTATGTATGTTATTTTATAGAGGGTTGTTTTATTTTTAAGATTTAAATTATTTGCGTCATTTATGTATATGAGTGCTCTGTCTTCGTGCACACCAGGAGAGGGAATCAGATCCGGTTACAGGTGGTTGTGAGCCACCATGTGGGTGCTAGGAATTGAACTCAGGACCTCCAGAAGAGCAGCCAGGTGCTCTTAATTGCTCTTACTTGCAAGTAAAGCTGTTTGGGCAAAATAATATGGAGCCTTGGCTGCTGTTGCTGTTCCTGCTGCTTGCTCTGCTTATAGGAGGAGAGCACAGGGCTGCAGAGCTGCCCTCCAGCTGTAAGAGTTAAGAGAGTGGGCCGTCTCTGCAGCTCCCGGTTATTTATGTATTATATTGTGATATTAATATTTACATGTCGCCTTGGGGATAAAGGAGAAAAGAAAGGGTCTAATTGAAAAGCGATGTGTTTTTGTCAAGGTGATAAGGGGTCAATTGTGCTGGCTAGTTTTATGTCAATTTGACACAAACTAGAGTCATCCCAGAGGAGGAAGCCTCATTTGAGAAAATATCTCCATAAGATTGGGCTGTAGTCAAGCCAGTAGAGCATTTTCTTAATTAGCAATTAAGATGAGGGAGGGGCCAGCCCATGGTGGATAGTGCCATCCTTGGGCTGGTGGTCCTAGGTACTATAAGAAAGCAGGTTGAGCAAGCCATGGGGAGCAAGCCAGTAAGCAGCACTCCTCCATGGTCTCTGCATCCGTTCCTGACTCCAGGTTCCTGCCTCCAGGTCCCTACACTGACTTCCCTTGGTGATGATCAGCAATGTGGAAGTGTAAGCCACTCAAACCCTTTCCTCCCCAGCTGGCTTCTGTGTTGGAACCCTGTGGAGTTCAAGTGGTGGGCCATCAAATCTGATGCATCTTCAAAGGACAGGAATAACTTTCAGTTTCCCCAGGACTCTAAGGGCCCTGTACATAGGGGGACTTTTCCAGAGTCAGTTTCTGAAATACATCAGCAGAATGAATCACTGCCGTTATTACAATTCTGGATCTCTGCGGTCACTTTGCCAATGGTGTAACTTCCATATAACCCAGATGGGAGGAGTAATTTATGTCTTTTCCTCTGTAGATAAAATATAGGCCTTTCAATGCAGTGAGAACAGTTTTATTCAGTTCATGGGAAATTACATTGGCGCATGACCCAAAACTATCTGTAGGACAATTTCAACATCACCCATGATGATATTTAGCGTATCAAAGTGAAAAATTGCTCTCGAAACCTTGGAAGGGCTCCACACAGAGAACTTTGGAGAATCAGGCTGGTATGAGGTGACTGCACTACTTCGACATTTCTTTCAGACCTTTCCAGCTGCCTTCTAAGCTTGCTGGTCACACGGGCAACCTAATTCTGTGCATAACATCTCGAGGTGCCATGGATGCCAATAGAGTTGGGGCTGGTGGAGCTGGCTATCCATCCAGTAAGCACCCGCCTTTTGGCCAGGGAATAGATGAAAGAGTTATTTGATATGCCTGGCATAATCTAGAACCAACAGGGAGCTGCCTACCAAGACAGAACAAAGGGAATTCAGGCTCAACTACCCCAAGCCATTGAGCCTGTTTCTAACTGTAGTCTACACCTTAGCATTCAACTGTATCACACAGTGACAGCAGTGTGCCTGATGGGAAAGTATGGAGAGGAGAACACACGAACTTAATGTCCATTGGTTAAAGCTGCAAATAGAGACTAAGTCTGAAAGTACTGTAGTAGTCACTTGGATTACTGCTGCACTAAACATCTGGCCAGAAGCAGCTTAGGGGAAGGACTTATTTGAGTTCAATTTCCTAGCAAGGGAAGCATGATGGCTGGAGGTCTAGCCTTGGTGGGAGAGCTTGTAGCTGGTCACATAGAAGACACAGACAGGAGCCAGAGCCAGTCTCTTGTGAGTTACTTCTGCCAGCCAAACCTCATCTCTTAAAGGCTCCACAACTCCCCCAAACAGTGTCACTAGCTGGGGACTATCACTCAAATGCTTTGAGACCCATCATCCATGCTGGGTGAAGACTTGCATGTGTGTCTGCTTTGGAGTCCCCACTAACTTCAGTAACTCACCCTTGTTCTGTATGTAAGCCCAATACACTCAGTGGTTCCTTGGGTTGAACTTTGGTGGAATGAAACTTTGGTTTGCTGTTAGTTCTTCAGTGGGAGGGGGACAGCGTTTATATCTCCCCAGGGAAGAAGGCAGCTACTCAACAACTTTGGGTGAGCGCACGGGATGAAAAGAGCCATAAAAATAGCTGCAACAGCTACCACTGCCAACCCATAGATAAATCTGGATTAGAACATTCACAAACGCCAGGTCCTGAGAACAGAAGAGTCTGTGTCTCTCCTTATCTGCAGAAATAGATGGCTTCTAAGACCCCAAGGAAGGTAGAAGCACAGATAACAATGACTCCTATGTATAACATGCACCTTGATACATTTAATTGATAACAACCACAGAAGAGATTAGAGAGCTCCAAAAATGACTACCACTGATAGAGAGTATCTGTAGCTCCGAGTCACTCAAAGCTGACAAGCAGATTATCTCCACCTTTAGCATTCACTGGTTTTAGACTGTGATTGGTCACAGACAGCTAACACCATAGGTTAGGGTGCAACTCTGAACCACTAATAAAACCTTGAAACTGTGGTTGTCACCTGAGGTTTTCATAGACAAACCTGGTTTGTAGGGACAGCTGCCAGACTGTAGACCAGCTGAGAAAGCACCTGTTTAGCAATAGAGTTTTGAAGCTTTGGAGAAAGTTTAGTCAATAAAATTGCTGAGGACCCAAGTTTATGCCCCCCAAACTCATATATATCATATATGGTGGCATGTGCTTGTAATCCCAGAACTGGGAGGTAGAGACAGGTGGATTTCTGGGGCTTGCTACCAGCCAGCCTAGCCTAATTGGAGAGCCTGAATGAGAGACCCCGTGGACAGCATTTCTGAGAATGGTACCTGAGGTTGTTCTTTGACCTCTACATACATGAATACTCACATGTATGCATTGCCTTGGAGTCCTTCTGAACAAATAGTATAGGGAGATGATTTGTCTGCAGCTCTATTTGCAGGTATTTGCCTTTTGAGGAGCATTAGTATTGATTACCACAGTGGCTACACACACTTCCAGCCCCATCAGTGGTGAGCAACGCTGAGTCTTTCCCAAACCCTGGCAGTATTTGCTGTCTTTTGTTTCTTGCTACCAGCCATTCTGACTAGAGTGAAATGCAGTCTCCAGTTAGAGTTAACGTGCATTTCTCTGCTGGTTATGAAGGGAAATGAAATTTAAGATAAAATTTGAGGCCTGATTTATGTAACTTATGTCAAATAGACCAAAGAAAAAGTTGTTTGCAAGCTTAGAAGCCTGAGGCTGAGAATATAGTGGAACAGGCCTAGATACATCCAGGCAGGCCCGTTGTTAAAACATTCCTGGGGCTGCCTGGCCTTAAAGACAAAAAAAAAAAAAAAAAAAAAAAGGAATGCAGGAACTTGTCTGGGCTATCTTGGCTGAGTCATCAGCCACCTAGTTTGAAGTTATATGTTAGCCAAATGTTCCACTGACCTAGATAAGCGTCTGCCCCTCAGGTTTCCTGACATCCTGACTTGCACGTACTATTCTGCTGATGTGTAATCGTTTTCTGCTGATGTTTAAATGAGCCAATTGTGTGAAACTGCGCCAATTCCCCCTAGCCCCCGACCCTCTCCCTATAAAAGCTCCTAGCTTTTGGGCCTCGTGGTCAATTCCTCTGTCTCCTGCATGAGATACGTATCAGCCCAGAGCTCCGTTATTAAACTACCTTGTGTGCTTACATTCATGGTTTTTGGGTGCCGCCATTTTGAGACTGAAGTGGGGAGGGCTCCCCAAGGAGGTCTTTCAGTTAAGGATGACGAACACCTTTCCAGTACTTATTGGCCATGTGTATTTCTCCAGTTGATAGCTGTGTGTCCTGTGCATTAGCACACTTATTGCCTGGACTTTTCAGTTTTAATTCTTGTAGTTCTTTACATATCCTGGATATTAATTGCCAATAGGGCTGATACTTCATTCTGGTAGTTGTTTCCTTTACAGTGGATCTATTGCTGTGTCCTCCTCCTCCTCCTCCTCTTTTTTTTTTTTTTTTTTTTTTTGAGACAGAGTTTCTCTGTGTAACCCTGGCTATCCTGGAACTTTCTCTGTAGACCAGGCTGGCCTCAAACTCAGAGACCCACCTGCCTCTGCCTCTCAAGTGCTGGGATTAAAGGCATGTGCCACCATTGCCCAGTGTTTCTTAATTTCATTCAATCTCATCTGTTACTCCTTGGGGTTATTTCTTATGCTCCTGGAGTCCTGTCCAGAAAGTTCTTGCTTGTATGTATGTAGTAAAGTGTTTTCTGAGTTTTGGGTCTAAATTAGGTCTTTGATCCATTTTGAATTACTTTTTGTTCGGTGTGAGAAACATGTGACTCTAATTCCATTCTTGTGCACATGGACATCCAGCTTTGTTGTATTTAAATGCCTTTGTCAAAAGCTATGGGGCTGGGACTGTGTGGATTTACCGCTGGGGCTTCCACTGTATTCTGTCAGTCTGCGAGTTGTCTTCAGATGGACACCAGCTGAAGGCTGCAGCGTTTGTATGGTGTTTGAGGACGCCAGATCAGTGAATCAAAGCCCGTGAAACTCAGGCCATTTTGGGTTTACTTCAACACTAATCAGCTCCTCGGCCTTTCAAGGACGCTCCCTTTCTTTGGACCTCAGTTTTCTCATCCACAAAATGTAGAAGTAAAATAGATCTGAATCCTATTTGGAGTTTAAAGTCTTCAGGGAGATAGGACTCCTTACTTTTTTGTTGTTGTTATTCTGTTTACTTATTTTGCATGTCTGCGTTTGTGGGTGAAAGGGCAGGCTTTTGTCTTGAAATCAGAGGATGACTTGAGAGACAGTCTATTTTTTTTGCCTCCTACTATGTGAGTCCTGGGATTTGAACTCAGGCTCTTGGGCTTAGTGGCAGACACCTTTACCTGCTGAACTATCTTGTAGGCCCAGTAAGAATCTTTTTATTTATTTATTTTTTATATTTTATTACTATTTTTTATGGTGAAAAAAACAGTGTATATTTAGAATTAGCCATCTGGACTCAGTTTAGATGATCCCAATCTTGTTGGCAACATCTGGGGCATCATAATCAGGAGCCAAGTGAACATACGCCTTCTTTTCATCAGGCCTTATCAGGGTATTGACTTTGGCCACATCAATGTCATAGAGTTTCTTGACGGCCTGTTTGATCTGATGCTTGTTGGCCTTGACACCCACAATGAACACAAGCATGTTGGTATCCTCTATCTCCTTCATGGCTGACTCGGTCGGTGGTCAGTGGGAATTTGATGATTGCATAGTGGTCAAGCTTGTTTCTCCTGGGTGAACTCTTTCGAGGATATTTTGGCTGCCTCTGGAGCCGCAGGGTCTTGGGCTGCCAGAAGGTGGGTGATGTTGGGATCTTCTTTTTTGTGACTGTGGACACCTTTCAGCACTGCCTTCTTAGCTTTCAAGGCCTTTGCTTTGGCTTCAGCTTTGGGAGGGGCTGGGGCTTCCTTCTTCGCTTTCAGCTCCATCTTGGCGAAAAGCCCAGTAAGAATCTTAAGACATGTTTTCTTTTAAATTCTCAGAGCCATTGCCCCAGTGTTAATAAGTCAGAATCCCAGGCAGTGGGACCCTGACAGGTAAGGTTTGCAAATCCCTAGAGAGTCCAGTCAAACTGTGGGATGCCTGGAACCAGCTAGTCTTTAGGTTCGCTCACTTAGGCCTTCAATTCATTTTCTTATATGAGATCACTTTTGGTCCTGGGCCTATCAAGAGTTACAAGGAGTGTCTCCGTAACCTCATCCCAGTCCATCTGGGCTTAAGCCCTTGTCACAAATAGCTTTCTGAGAAGCAGTGAAGTGTGTGTGTGTGGGGGGAGACACACCACCCTGTTTTTGCCACATTTCCTGTGAACACAGCATTCTCACCTCACATAAGCCATGTTTCAGAGAAACCGGAGGCTGCTACCTTCCCATAGAAATGCCCCACGGTGACTGTGAAATACAGGAGGTGGCAGACACAGGATCCAGTGACACTCTGGATCCAAATAGTCTGTGCTTTTCTTGGCCACTGTGGGCCCAGGGCCTACCCTGTAGTCTAACTCCTCTGGGCTGTCCAGGCTGCCAAGGGATCCTCGGAGCAGGGAGGGTTGCCGGACCTGCCCAGGTGCATAGCTAGGCTTCTTGGGCAATGTAACCCATTGATCTGTGCTGGTCAGCTGGAGACACATTTTCATCTTGCTGCCAAGCATATGAGCAATTAGCCTGGTATGAACCCAACTGCCATCTTGCTGGTTTCCCGTCTTTTCAGCCCCTTGCAAAATCAACTGTTCTAGGATTGGTGACAGAGGAACTGAAGGAAGTCCAGTGATTAAAAACCTGAGGGTTACTGCCTGTTATGCCACATATCAGCCTGCTGACAGGTGACAAGTTCTAGGCAAGTTCCTCTCTGCCCTCTTTTTTAATGAATTAAGTAATTACTTTATATCCCAATTGAAGCTTCCCCTCCCTCCTCTCCCCCCAGGCTCCCTTCCCCTCCCCTCATCCTCCAGTCCCCCCTTACTCTTCAGCAAAGGGGATACCTCCTATGGACATCAACCTGCTTTGATACATCAAGTTGCAGTAGGACTGGGTGCATCTTATCGACTAGACCCGGCAGCCCAGTTAGAGGAAAGGGACCAAAGGCAGACAACAGAGTCAGGGAGAGCCCCTGCTCCTGATGTTTGAAGTCCCACACGAAGACCAAGCTGCACCTCTGTTACATATGTGCAGAGGGCCTAGGTCCATCCCACACATGCTCTCTGTTCGGCGGTTCAGTCTCTGTGAGCTTCTATGGGCCCAGGTTAGTTGATTCTGTAGGGTTTCTTGTGGTGTCCTTGACCCCTCTTTTTTAAAACAAACAAACAAACAAACAAACAAACACAAAACTGGGCCTCATCCTTAGGGGATCTGCAGCATGCCTGGCCCAGTTTTAGCTAGCATCTTTCTCAGGCGGTTTACTGAGACTTAGCACATCTTCAGTGTCTGACCACCGTGGGCTTCCAATGCTTCCTCCTTTCTACCCACATACTCCTGATTCTCCTCTGCTCTTGCCCATCCTGGTCCTTGCTTGGGTCAAAATTAAGCCCTGTATTTACTCACTGTTACCACCAACCCTGTATTGATAGCGTAAATAGTCTTACTTGGTTTCTAATAGAATGCTTTTTTTTTTTCCTTTAAATTATCTTCTGTGGCTTGAATATGGTTGTCCCCCCGAATCTCGTGTTGGAGTTTAATCTCCATCTTCAGGGCACAATCTGCATGATGGATATGGGAGGGTTTAAAGAAGCGAAGATGGAGGCTGGTGAGATGGCTCACTGGTTAAGGGCACTGACTGCTCTTACAGAGGACCAGGGTTTGATTTCCAGCATCCACCTAGTATTTTACAACCATCTGTAATTCCAGTTCTGGGGGGACCAGTCCCTCCTCCTTCTGACCTTCATGGGTATCAGGCATGCATGTGTTGCACATACATGCAGATAAAACACACATACACCTACAACCAATTAAGCCAACGGAGGCTCTTTCCCCACGGGGTCCTGGTGCGCAATGTTCACAAACGGCAGCTTCCTTGACGTAGAGCCTGCCGCCGATCTGGGTTGCCCTAAGAGAACTTGGAGACAATTTTCCGGCAGCTATCCAAGTCCCTGATCTCAATGTTGTCCCCAATCCAGGCTCTAGATAGGTGTGTGGGGTGCCTTTGGGACGCCCCGGGGCACAGTGGCCAGGGTTCACATTGGCCAAGTCATCATGTCCATCCACACCAAACTGCAGAATAAGAAACACAGGGCTGAGTTCAAGTCCCTCCTGCCAGAAGGTCCACAGTCCAAAGAAGTGGAGCGTCACTAAGTTAATGCAGATGAATTTGAAGATGTGGTTGCTGAGAAGTGGCTCACTCCTGACAGCTGTGGGGTCAAATATATTTCTCCACAAATATGTCTCCCAGTTCCAGTCCCCTGACTACTGATGGGCCCTGAATTCCTGGGAGTTCTACAGTGTTCTTCTGTACCTGACCAAATCAAGTTAGGTAATAAGTTTCACATGCAGTCAGAAAGATTAAACCTCATACTTGTAAAATAAAAATATATCTAAATTAAAAAGAAGAAGAAGAAGAAGAAGAAGAAGAAGAAGAAGAAGAAGAAGAAGAAGAAGAAGAAGAAGAAGAAGAAGAAGAAGAAGAGCGCCTACAAGAGACACACATGCTCTTCCTGCCTCTTGCCATATGGTGATGCCCCAAGGTGCTTTGGGACCATTTGGCAGATGTGACTCCTTCCTTTCAACCGTAACTGTAATCCAAACAAACCACTTTGTCTTATAATTTTCCACGAGCAGTGACGCTGGGCTGGGATATTATGTTATTAGTAACAGAAAATGGCTTATAGCAAGTGGAACACAGCAGCTCAGACAGGCACGATCTATGAAACATATGTGGAGTGTTAGCTTCTCAGGACCTGTCAGCATCCAGGCTCTGTATTCCTTGAGCTTTGCCAACGTCTGGCAAAACCTACAGTTGGCGTTCATGTAAGACTTACTAAATTATTTAGAAGGCTGACGGGCCTGGGGCCTTTTCAGTGATGGAAACAGACTCAGCATTCCCCAACTTTGACCTCTTTCCTGGGGTCCTGGCTGTCTGAAAATTAAAGATACATAAAGCACCCTCAAAAAACCTGACTGTTCCTCAGTTGACGAGTCCAGTGGTTTTACGAACACCTGCTCAGAACAAAGGGATGAAAGAGGAGCCAATCAACCCCCTTCATCATATTAGTAAAGAATCTGAGTTCCCAAGGAGTCCTAGGAAGGCAGCAGAGCTGGTGGATGGTGAGGGACTGATTAGAAACTGAAATTCAGAAGTGCACGCTCATTGAAATCAGCAAAGCTGCAGGATCTCCATGACGCAGGGCAACAATAGCAGAGCCAAGAGGAGTCCTGGTGAGGGTCCAGTCTTGAGGTTGCAGTGGAAGCCAAAAGCCTCGAGCCAGACCAATGACTGACTCACTGCAATGCACATTTGCAAGTAAAGCTGTTTGGGCAAAGGGTATACTGTGTGTACACCATGGCACACTACACCTTCCATGGATAGGTTTTCTGGCTGGTTGGTTATTTGGTTGGCTTGGTTTTCTTTTCTGGGGGTGAGGTTGCAAGAGGGCAGCTATGCAGGGATGGGGAGAAGATGAGTGGGTTTGGGGTGCATGGTGTGAAATTCACAAAGAATCAATAAAGAGTCAAACAAATCCAGCCAGACTAATGTTTACACAGCCCAGCCCCTGTTAAAAAAAAAAATCAGCAAATATTAAGCAACTTCCTGCTTCGGTGTCTGCATTGTTGCATCTCCCTGGTTTGGGAGGGGTGTGGTAACGCATTTCCAGAGAACAGGGCTCTTAAACAGCAGAAGCACAGACGCCTGCTCGCAGCCCTGGGCTCTGGGTTTCTGAGTCTTCCTCTTGGTTTGCCGAGAGCCTCCTTCTCCCCACATCTTCACACTTTGCTCTGAACCTAATGTCTTTTTAGGAGGACGCCCATCCTAATGACCCATTTAACTAAGATTACCTCTGTTCAGACTCCATCTTCAAATAAGGCACCTTCTGATGTGTTCCTGGTTAGGGCTCTTGCAGGCATTGAATTCTTGTTGGTGGTGAGGGAACATACATGATGCTGAACACTTGTGCGGCATAGAAATTCATTTATAATTTAACACAGGGGAGAGATTTACTGATATTTGCCTATGCTTTCCCCCCAAACCCCACTATAGACTCATCTGAAGAAAACTAAGGTTTAACAAATTCCACCCCGATCCAGCTTCAGAAAGCCTGACATTTCTTCTTTCTGTTAGAGAAAAGTCTTTTTGTCTTCCCTCTTTAAAAAAATTATTATTATTATTATTATTATTATTATTATTATTATTATTGTGTTTGTTTGTGTGTGTGTATGTTTTGCAAGCACACATGTCTGTGCACCACATGTGGGCCTGGTGCCCTCAGAGGCCTGAAGAAATCATCAGGTTCTCTGCAACTGGAGTTATAGATAACTGTGAACCCTGGGTGCCAGGGTTTGAACTCAGGTCTTCTGCTCTCTCTCTCTCTCTTTGTTTTGTTTTTTTCAAGACAGGGTTTCTCTGTGTAGCCCTGGCTGTCCTGGAACTCACTCTGTAGACCAGGCTGGCCTCGAACTCAGAAATCCGCCTGCCTCTGCCTCCCGAGTGCTGGGATTAAAGGCGTGTGCCACCAAGCCTGACAAACTCAGGTCTTCTGAAAAGCAGTCAGTGCTCTTAACCACTGAGCCATGGCTTCAGCTCCTGTCTTCCCTCAAGAAAGCCATAGGAAAGAATATTCCAGAATGAAGTAGAACTTTCTGGAACTGAACCAGCCCAGACTTTCTGAATGATGTACCCTGAAGGAATGAGCTACATTTTCCAAGAAAGTCAGGAAAAGATAGTTGTTTGGAGAATCAAGAGGCTTTGTCTGTGTGTGACTGGGGTTGGAAGGGGCAGGTGAGAAACAGGGCTGGGGAAAGGGGAACATTTGCCTACCTGTCAGAGTCTCTCCACAGGTATCTGCTCTGAGGACTGGCCTGGGGTTTTCTGGGGACTGACACCTTTGGCTTTGCTTTCTGGCCCCATTTTCCTCATTCTGTAAACAATGAGGAAAGTCATTCTAAAGAGAGATCGTTGTGCCCCTCCCTTTGGCTTTCTTCCTTTTTTGTTTTGTTTGGTTTTATTTTTTGAGACAGGGGTTCTCGGTGGAACCCTGGTTGTCTGGGAACTAGCTCTGTAGACCAGGCTGGCCTCAGAAATCCCCCTGCCTTTGACTCCCAGGTGCTAGGATTAAAGGTGTGCGCCATCATGCCCAGGTGGCTATCTGACTCTTAAAAAAATAGTACCTAAGAAAGAGGGATTTCTCCAGGTGTCTCACACTGGGGGTGGGAAGATGCTGAAACATGGTACCAGCCAGAGAAGGAACCTGTCTTCCAGGAAAAGGTTTCACGATGTCCTGACAACTTGTTAGATCGTCTCACAGAGAGACAGTGATGAGTGGAACCATACCATGACCAGGATTACATTTCTCTGACATGCTATTTAAAGCAAAACCTCATTTCAGGACCCTGAACATAGATAGACTTCAGGAGGTTATTTGATCCCTTTGTTTCTCTTCCCAATGTGGCCGCCTTGAATGAATCTCGTTTTCCTGCATTTCTTAATTACTCATCTCTCAATAAACCTTTTTTTTTTTTAACTTTCTTCACAGGTGATTGAAGGTTATTTTATTTTTTTATTTATTATTGTTTTCTTTATTTACATTTCAAATGCTATCCCGAAAGTTCCCTATACCCCCCCTCACCCCTGCTCAATAAACCTTTTAAAGATAAATTGCTGCATTTGTTACAGTTGTACAGGTCCAGACTTTGACCCCAACAACTCTCCTAACAACCTCATACTTGGGAGCAGAGTCTGAGTGTGTCCACAAGACACACAACCACGCAGTGAGAGCCTGTGGCTCCTAGCTCTCTCCAGTTGGTAGAACATAGGAACAAGCCTGGCTCATAAGACATGAATAGAAGCAATCCACAAGGCTTCTGAGGTGTCCCCCAGGCATAAAGTCACAAAGCCAAGCACTCCTCTGTCCTCAGTTGCTGTGGGTCAGAACAGAGATGTGAAGGAGGCTGATCAGCTGGAGATGCAAATAGGGCAGGCACCCTGGCCTGGGAGGTGAAAAACAGAGGCAGGCTCACTGTCATGGAAGGACCTCAGTGCAGTGCCACCTCCCCATCCTGTGCCTACACCCCTGGCCTGACACTTGCAAAAGAAATGAGGCTCTCACTGCTTAGAGTCATTTCATTGCAGTAAGTTAGTTTGCTCTCAATACTTAACCTAACAAGTGAGACCTGAAGTTGAACTCTGTGTCTGGGAGAAATTCAAGTCCATTGCATAAACCAATGGAGAATCATACATGTGCTTCCTATTTTGTTGTGTTTACTACTACTACTGATACTACTACTACTACTACTATTATTAAGACACAGTCTTTCTGTCTCTTTCCCTGTCTCTTTTTCTTTCTGTGTCTGTCTCTCTGTCTCTGTTTCTGTCTCTCTCTGATTCTCTGTCTCTCTCTGTCTCTGTAGTCCTGGCTGTCCTGGAACTCACTATGTGGACCAGGGTGGCCTTCAATTCACAGAGAGCCACTTGCCCCTGCCTCCCCAGGGTTAGGATTAACAGCAGGCACCATCATACCCAGCTGCTTCTTGCTTTACAGTCTTTTATAATCAATTTTATTTTTAGACCAATAAGAGCCAGGAATTTTAAGTGGATTTTATTTTAGAGGGATGATTCTGATTTTTTTCTTTTGATTTGTGCATGAAAATCTTTCTGGAAGAGGGAAGAGAATATTCCATGCTTAAGAAAATAATGCATTATAGCAAACTTGAAGATTAATCAAGACCTACAATTTAAGAACAGTTTAAAAATGGCATGTGCTGGCCTGCTTCTCTTAAATTTTCTTTCCTTTTTTTTTTTTAAAGATTTATTTATTTATTATATGTAAGTACACTGTAGCTGTCTTCAGACACTCCAGAAGAGGGCATCAGATCTCTTTATGGATGGTTGTGAGCCACCATGTGGTTGCTGGGATTTGAACTCAGGACCTTTGGAACAGCAGTCGATGCTCTTACTCGCTGAGCCATGTCACCAGCCCTTAAATTTTCTTTTACAAGTGAATCTGTAAGGTGGTTTTCTGAGGTGGCTTTTAGATCTAGGGGTGGCAGAGGAGGGCTAATATGGTGAGATTTGAGGTTATAAATGTTCTGAACGTAAGCACGCCATTTGTTGTCCTCGACATCCTTGCCTGAGATGGCTTTAGGAACACAGGTCTCCACGGACAATTTTGGTTTTATCAGCGATGGCGAGGTTTCTGTACCCTGTCACGGTTTCCTTTCTCACTACCCTTTCTGCTTTGCACTCCTGCCTCAGGGCCTGTGGGGTGTGAAGGCCCTGCATGCCTGGCTGAGTACTTTGTCTCACAGTTCTCCCTGACTAGCAAATGGCAGGCAGGAAGTTGAAGGTGAGGTGTGTCAGCCTCCTGCAGGACTGTCTGTCAGGTTGCTCCCCTGTGAAACTGGTCAAAACCGGAACAGAGCTGAAAACTGAGAGAGTGGCTGGAGTTCAGACTAGAGTACTGGAGGCGATAGGTGCAAAGGGATTCCACATCATGGCGAGGATTTTTGTCTTCATCTAATGCCGCTAATGTTGTAATAATCTTACTTAATTTTTAAAGATGTCACTAGAAAAATTGAGCAAGCAAAATACTTAGGAAGTCTTAAAGATTAAATTAGACAAAACTAATTTATAACAAAATAAGTGTTTTAATGCCTGGTTAAGCAGACATATGTTTGGTTTACTAAAGCTGTCAAAGACGAGCTTTGGCTCAGTTGTGAAGTACTTACCTACCACACTCAAAGCTACGCGTTAGAGACCCAGTGCTGGGGTAGGGGAGCGGGGTTAGAAAGAGAACAAGAAAGAAAAAAAAAAAAAAAAAGACCCAACTATAGAAAATCAGAGCAATCATAACACAGCACAAGACAGATGTTTTATAGATACATTTCTTTTTATAATAGATAGAAAAATCATTCTACACCAAGCCAAACAAGTTTAAAGAAAATCTGAACAAAAGTATCCCAGACAATAGAAGATAACTCTGACTGGACACCTACAGAGGCAGATACCCCAGAACTGCTTTAAAGAGCCCCAAGTGAGCTGATGCCACCTACTTCTCCAAAGAGAAAAGGAGAAAAGAAAAGCAGCCAGCCAGGTATGCTCTCTGGGCTCCGACAACTTGGGTGCCCTGTGGCTTTGTTCACACATCAGGAAGATGCAGAGAACAGAGCCCTTGCTGCTGACCAGCAGGGGCTTGTTGACACAGCCTCAGAGAAAGCCTGAATTACTGCAAAAGTCTCTGGGCAAATCAGGATCCCAGTGTGATGTGTCACCTCAGAGAAAGCAAGTCAGATCCAACTGAGTCACAGCACTGGCAAAGAGGAATTTACAAAAAGAAAACAAACCTGAGAAAATTGTTCAAGAAGGTGTTGATCTATTGATATAGAGAGGTGTTTTTCTAGAATACATAGGAAGGCGGGCAAGAGGAAGCACCAGGTGGAGACATTAAAGCTATACCTCTCAATACTATACCACGGATTTCCTGTGTCTAAAGTCAATACCCTGATGAAGGGTAGACAATCAGGTAAATGACCACAGCTACTTGTATGAATATGTGAGGTATGGATTCCTGATAACCCAACCCTCCAAGACATTTCTACATGGAATTCAGATGTAAAGTGTGGCTATGAGTAAAACACAGTCCTCGGCCAGCATCACCCGCTCTCCTCCATGTTCTCAGGCTAACACTGTCAGGAGGACAGTGCTGTCAAACAACTCTCGACCAGATTGTGATGGAAGAACGGGAGACAACGAAGGCTGTGGCTCCTACTTCTTAGAATAGAGAAATAACTCAGTAACATCAAAGGTGAAGTCTGTGTATTTATACAAGGATTTGTTATTTTATTCTGGAGTTTGGTTTGTTATCTGTGCCATACCTAAGCCTTGTAGTGAATTCACAAGTGACTTTATACACAAAAGATGTAGGAAATATTTTCAGAGAGCTAAAACGTGTATACGATCATATAACAAGAAATAGCCAAGATTCCAAAACAGCTCAAGCCCGCATCAGAATACACCTGGACCACCATCCTCGAGAGCAATGGCCCTCAACCTTCCTAAGGCTACGACCCTTTAATACCTCATGCTGTGGTGACACCCCCCCCCCAGCCATAAAGTTGTTTTATTGCTACGTCATTACTGTAATTTTGCTACTGTTATGAATCGTACTGTAAATGTTTGATATTCAGGGTATCTGATATGTGACCCCCAAAAGGGTTTCAACCCACAGGTTGAGAACCATTGCTCTAGGGCCCACGGAGGGCTTTAGATCCATATAATGAAATTACTGGTGTAACATATAGCAGGGATCGTCCCAAGTGTTACTGATGGACACGCTACTCTTGTTCTCTAGAAATGCGATCCCATTGTTGTGTTGACAGTGTACATGCTTTAACAAAGGAGATCAGCAGCATCCTTAGCCACTCCACCAACTACCCACAAAGGAGGAAGATAGAAGAGTTATCTTAGGACTATCACATAGGTGCACTCTGTGTGTGTGTGTGTGTGTGTGTGCTCATGCGCTGTCCACACCCGCGCCTCTATGGGGGGGGGGGGAGGTGTCCGGGCGAGGAGGAAAGGAGGGGTGAGTGTAAGTGAGCTGCAAGCTACTTTTTCATAATGCCCCTCTTAGGGATAGAACCTAAGCAAATCTCCCTGTGATTAACATTACATCGGGAAGAGAGTCTCAGTAAATTGATGCTGTGAGAATGTTCTGGATTGTTCTGTTTGTTTGTTTGTTTGTTTGTTTTTAATGTTGCTGTGATAAAATACTCTAACAAAAAGCATCTCAGGGGAGGATGAGAGCATTTCAGCTTACATGTTGCAGACATCATGGAGAAAAGTCAGGGCATAGACCCCAGGCAGGAACTGGAAGCGGGGACCATGGAGGAATGCAGCTTCCTGGCTTGCTCTCTGCTTTCTCATAGACTCATGCTTAGCTAGCTTTTTAATACAGCCAGGACCACATGTCATGAGAAATGGTGCTACCCACAGTGGGCTGGGCCCTCCCACATCAATTAACAATAAAGACAAGCTGTCACAGACAAGATCACAGACCAGCTTGATAAAGATTACTCAATTGAAACTCTCTTTTTTTCCCAAATAAGTCTATGCTGTGGGCATGGCCCAACTGAAGGCTCAGTGTCTGGTGCTGTTGAAGATCCCTTGGTATTAGCTGAGTTATCCTGGCTTTCTTCTTCCATGGTGGACCGCTCACCATTGTATAGTCTCCCTGACCAAGTCTGTAGGCTTCACTTATCACAAGGTTTTTTATTCCTCATCGAATTCTCCACACAGTTCCAATTCCTATAGCTCCCTCATTTTCCCTTCTCTTTTGCTTTTTTATCCTTCAGTGGAAATTTAACCAATGCAGGCAAAAATTTATGCTAAACTCTTTCCATGGTTTCTGTTTTCCTGACTAGAATCTCACAGTAATGGTAAACACAGTGATCAAGGAGGGAAAAAAATAAGTGCTATAAATATAGGAAAGTAACAAGTTGTATTTTTAAAACATGATTAAAGAAAATCTACCAGAAATTGACCAAAAAGAGTGAGTGAGTGGGCGGAGCTTGAGACCATCATGTCAGGTGAGATAAGGCAGAATGGGAAAGACAGATGCCATACATTGCCTCTCACATGTGGAATCTACTTTAAAAAAGAGAGAGAGGGAAGAACAAGATTCTCTGGGAAAAGAAGGGGGATGAGAGAGGGTAAGAGTTGGGTAAATGTGACCACAGCACATTGTGTACACATATGAACTATAATGAAACCTATTATTTAGTGTAATGCTATATACTATTAAAAATAACAAAATGTATCAAATGGAAAATATATAGTATAAAGGTTTTTTAAAGGGAATACATAAAAGCTTCAGGACATTGGAGGTCTATAATAGAATACAATGTTTTTACATGGTCAAAACACAATTAGAAAGTACAATGTAAAAACTCGATTTCTAGCAATATGGAGAACATGAGCGCAACGGAGAGAGAAGGAGAGAGAGAGAGAGAGAGAGAGAGAGAGAGAGAGAGAGAGAGAGAGAGAGATTGATTTAGTCACAATAGTATAGTAACTACTACAGCAGGAGAAACTCCTATTCAAATTGAGCCTTTAAATTAAACATTTAAAGAACAAGAAGTTAGCCAGCAAAATAGGTAGGAAAATTACCTCTCACAATCTCACTGCTGTTCAAGTTAGTTTTGTAAAACAGCCTGAAGTCTCATAAAGTTTTCACCTTCCTCAAGGAGACAAGTGGAGGAAAAACCCATTAATTTTAAAGTAAGACGTTATTAAGGAGAAGCAAGTGCGAACAGCAATCGGGTCCATATGCTAAAATGCAAATTAGGACTTAGAAACAAGAATTTAAGATCAGAGAAGGAGCTCTAGAGAGACACTGTCAGAAAGAGATGTAGTGAGTTATTTCTGAGGAACTCACTGGGAATAAAGCACAGGGAAGCAAAGATATACAAATATGAATATGCAGTATCAAGAACTGGGGAGAATAGGCCACAAATATATATTTTATGAATTCCTCAAGACCATCAAAGAACCAATAAGGAGAAAGAAACAAAACAAGACTGGTGTATCAGTTAGGGTTTTACTGCTGTGAACAGACACCATGACCAAGGCAAGTCATATAAAA
>NC_034596.1:23538678-23548985 GCF_900095145.1 Mus pahari
CCCTGTCTTAATCTTCTGGATTCAATCACCACTGTGTCTCAAGATCTCCATACCAAGATCCAGATCAGAAACTTCTATCTCCCAGTCTCCAGATTAGGTTCACTGGTGAGCCTTCCAATTCTGGATTGTAGTTCATTTCAAATATAGTCAAGTTGACAACCAGGAATAGCCGCTACAACTGGCTAAAAATTTTAAATGAAGAAACATTTTTAGCTTAAAAGTATATCCTAAATCCCTTTCATGTTAATTGAATATAAATTGGATCCATTTCTAAGCCCAAGAGAAAGAGGAAGTTTAAAAGTTATCAAAGGAAAAATGTCAGATTTCTGACAGAAGAGAAACATTACCAACGGCAAACTTCTCATATAGTGAAAGAAACTGAAAGATGGAGTAAAAGGGAGAGGTATGGGCTCAGGACCCCCAAGAGCAAGTTCTCAACACAAAGGAGGTTTATTTACCTTGGAGGGACAGAGGGCAGCAAGAAGGGACAAAAACAGGAGACAGAGGATGAGGGAGAAGAGGAAGGACAAGGGAGAGGGAGGAGTGGTGTTTGTCTCAGAGTGGGGCCAAGGACTGCCTCTGGACAGATAGCACATAGAAAAATGTCGGTTTATAAAGGTATAACAGGGATCTGTGTTAGGAGGAGGTGTTTAATTTTGATTGGGTACGTTAACTAGGTAAGCCACAGAGGGTTTTGATTGCTGGACTTCAATGCTTAGATAGCTGGACCTTGGTAATCAGCCTTAGGTGAAAGAGGTGACCAAATAAGGGAATAGACCTTGGTTGCTAGCTCTAGGAATGTAATCTAATGGTTTTTAGCAAGGCAGAAGGACTAGGAAAAAGGGCAATTCTTGCTTGAGCCATGCTTGCCGTGCCATGCTTGAGCTGGCCAGAGCCCTTTCACTAAGTAGTTAGTTCAAGATGCTCACTTAGAGCCAGATATGGTAGACATATCCAGAAAGTCAGCACTTGGAAAGCAGAAGGCTCATTCATGAGTTTGAGGCCAGCCTGGTCTATATAGAATGAGTTCCAGGACAGCCAGACATACACAGAGAAACCCTGTCTTGAAAAACAAGCACACACAATAGTAATAGCAATACTAATAGTAATACTAATAAATAAATAGATAAATGAAAATTAACCTCAATCATCAAAAGAACAGAAATGCAATTTATAGCATCAATACTAATAGGAAAAGATTAAAATATTCTGAAAACAGTTTCAACAAAAAAATAGGCAAGAATTAACAAAAAAGGGGTGGGGGTGGGAATGGTAAAGGGGAAGCCCCAACCTGTAAGGCTGGTGCTGAGGAGAGTTGCTTCTGCAAAAGCTACAAAGTTGCACACTGGTTTTAGAAACTGGCCATCAGGGTGAACAGGTGTTGCTGGGAACAGCTCACAGGAACAGAAAGCAGACAGGAAGTCACATAGGAAGTAGACAGGAAGTCACAGGAAGTGAGTAAAATAAGGAAAAAAAAAAAGACTTGCAGACTTCTCCTGGTGCCCCTGATGACTGATCCAAGGTGGGATCATTGGCAAAGCAGAGTGTAACAGTGTAATACTGAAAAGACAGTGATTCTGTGACTGGGCACAGTCTCCCACCCTGCTGGTCCAGAACTTTTCAGTGAATTGTTTGGCCTTGTTCATGTGACAATGAAACACCAGCAGAAGTTACAGCAAACTTAGTAAAACCCTTCATTAGAGAGCTCTCCGGTGTCTCCACACTTGGCATCACTTGGCTGTATTTCTACCCGTACCACATCTATCTGTACTCACAGAAAAGCCTCCTGACCAGTAAAATCCTGGAATTCCAACTCCTCACATATGCAGGAATCATGTCACCATGGTAAGATATTGTGGGAATGTTAAATGACAGCTGTGGGGGCTCATTGGTTAAGAGCGCTGCCTGTTCTTCTAGATGACTGAACTTCAACCCAGAGTCCAGTGGTGGCCCACAACCTTCATAACTCAAGTTCCAGGGACTCTGTTGGTCTCTCAAGCCACAAGGCACACAAATGGTGCACAGACATATGTGCAGGCAAAACACTCATACATATAAAAATAAAATTAAGAAAAGACAAATATGCTAACTAGTGCCAATACATGGACAGGCTTATATAAAATAAATTAAGAAAAAGAAGACAAACAAGAACACATCTTACATGAACCTCACATACTACAATGTAGCTATTCTTGAAGGACCAGTAGTAAAATTGAAATAATGTAAATTAAGTTGGGAGAATAGTCATTATGCTTCCTGCTCCTTCATATAAAGTTCCACAAACCTGATTTCTTTTTAATATGAGAAAATGTATTCATTTGTATATCCAGAGCTGCTCCCTTCCCTAATTCAATGTTCTTTTTAATTTTGTTTCCTCTTAACAAATGAAATAATGTTTTTTTTTCTGACCCACCCACAAGTTTTTAAACAGTTCTTGCTTTTACAGCTGCTGATTCTAATATTAGCCAGCTAAGGGAAGTTCACCCTCCCAACTAATTCAAAATAAAAATAAAATCAAGAAGTACAATTAAGGAGAATTTACTCTGATCGTTGTGACCACCCATCATGCCATGCATGGTTTGCACCCTGGTTTGAGCTAGCATCAATGCTGGAGTTGGTCCTGCTGTGAAGAGGAGGGGGAGGGGAGGAAGGTGTTTGGTGTGGCAAGGATGAAGACAAAGGTCCCCCCAGGAAAATATTCCCTCTGAAGGCGCACTCCTGGGCAGAACAGAGCCAGGAAGCTCTTTTCTCCACACTCAACAAACCCTTGGGGATAGTTAGTATCTCCTGGGTCTGTTTTTTATTTTTGTTGCTTTTCCAGTGCGAGGGTTCAAATCCAGGGCCTTGCACACTGGAAGCTGGTGTTCCACCCACGGTCATATGCAGGGACCTCCTGGATGAGTAAGGGGACGAGCCACAGACGGCTGAGCCGTGACGACCTCAACTGTCACTGAACTCAGAGTCATCTCATAGATCTTGCAGTCAGGGCCTCAGTGCGAGTCAGGTCAGCCCTCACCACTGAGCTACAGACTCAGTGCTGCTTCTGCTTGTTACTTTGAGATAACCTCAGTAACTGGCTCTGTAGCCCAGGCTAGCTCTAGACTTCAATCCTTTTTCCTCAGACTTCTGAGTAACTAGGATTATAGGCCTGCACCACTGGGCCCAGTTGACCATTACTTCATGTTGCGTTGTAATCAGTGTTGTGTTTTATAAGAAGATAAGGGGAGAGAGAATTATGTTTGGTAGATGTGTAGCTAGGCACATTACCAACAGTTACCTGGCTGTTGCTAGGTAACTGTGGGGTGGAGCTTAGACAAAAAACAAAAACAAAACCTGCCAACAATCAGTGTATTGGTATTTTTAAGCCTACCCTGCCCTCCAGCCACAGCCCTGCTCCTTTTAATATTGTCTTTACTGTAGTTGCTGCCTGAGAACTCTGCCATCTTTCAGAACTCTGATTTCCTTGCTGTCTGCTGCTGCCAGTGGAGACTGCTTCTTCCTATTGGATTATCTTTAGCAACTCCCACTCTGGCACTTTCTTTGGCTTTTGTCACTGACCCTCACCTTTCATTATTACTTTTTTTCTGCTTGTATGAATAAAACAGTTAAGCTCCGTGGGCTCAGGAAAGCACATCTTTTGCTTGTTCATGTCCTGAAGGAGAAACAGGCACACCACCATATGATGTCTGGTACCCGGCAAGTTCCATGGGAAACTACCCTTTCACCCAAGGGAATGAAATCAAGCCCTTCCTGAATCCTCATGAGAGATGGTGGGCTGACAGAGGTGGGGAAAATTCTAGAGAGAAAGGTTTGCCGCTGCAGGCATTTTACAGGCCTGGTGGGATGACTTGCCTGTTGCTGTGGTGGGGAGAGAAAGTCTCCCTGTCACTGTCATCTTTGAGTTCAGCTGGAAGCAGGTGGAGAACCCAGTCTGATGGGGACATGGGTGATGTTCTGTGAATATGACTGTTCCTCTGAATGCCCACCGTGGTGTTTTGAAAGAAGAATGGTGGCACGTTTGGGAAGGTTTAGGGAGTGGGGCCTTGCTGGAGGGAGGAGTAACAGAGGTTTTTAGGTTTTATAGCCTCAACCCACATCCAGTTTGCTCTCTCTGTCTGCTTCGTGGTTATGACTGAAGACATGAGCGGTCAATTTCCTGCTCCCACTGCATGCTTGCTGCTGTCTCCCTCTATAATGGATTCTTAATCCTCAGGAACCAGAAGCCAAAATAAACTCTTCAATAAGTCTCTTTGTGGTGTTTTACCACAGCTATAGAAAAGTAAATACTACCCAAGAGTGCCTGACCTCAACTTTAGACAGAATCTGCTCAGCCAAGATCCCTGCACACCTCAAAGTGGAGCAGGGTGGAAGGCCAGGCCATTGCTAGCCAGCTAAGATTTTTTTTTTTTTTTTGGTTTTTTGAGACAGAGTTTCTCTGTATAGCCCTGGCTGTCCTGGAACTCACTTTGTAGACCAGACTGGCCTCAAGAATTTTAAGAGAATCAGAAAGCGTGAAGTTCCCACGCTCTGGTCCTTGAAGGCTCTGATATATTAAGTCACCTCCATTTTCTTCTCAAGGCCTCTCAGGAGTCATAAAAAGCAACTGTGCCAAATAGCTACCATCTGGGGAGGCATCAGGAGGGTAGGGGCGGGAGGTAGGAGGCAGCTCTGAAGGGTAATGTCACATGAGCTGCAAAATCACAGGGGTTTAAATACCAGATCTGCTGGTTATGCACTGGAAAACTCTGGAAATAACTTATTAAATGTCATTTTCCTCTTCTGTAAAATGGGAATTTTACCCAAAAGATCTGAATGCCCCTGGTATATTTAGATCTTCAAAAAAAAAAAAAAGTTGCTTTTATTTTTTCTCCTAACAGTGACTTTTGAGTCTCCGACTTCTCATGCATGTTTTCTTCCTTGGAAATAAAGAGACAAAATCATGGCTCACTGGGAAGTAAGTGGTGGTGTGTGGACTACCTGACGCTGTGTTTACATGTTCACCCTGAGAGGAAAAGGTGGAGGTCTGTTTGCTTTACCTTCTCCTCAGAACAGGGAGGGTATCAGGATTATGGAAGGGTGGATGGGGACAGCAGAGAGCAAGTTCATCTCATTCATTCATTCATTCATTCACACACTCTCTTACACACACACACACACACACACACACACACACACACACTCAGTGTGCACAAGTACTTGTGCAAGTATGTGCCTGTGAAGGCCGGAAGTCAGCCTTGAGTGCTGTTTCTCAAAGGCCATCAACCTTAGACAAATTACTATTTCTTTAATTTTTTGATTATAATATAATTACATAATTACCCCTCCCCCTCTTTCTTTCTAATCCCTCTCATGTACTTCTTGCATTCTCTCAAATTCATGGCTGACTTTAACTATTTAACTTCACACACACTCACACACACACACACACACACACACCCTATGTATTCCTAAATACATAATGCATACATAAGTACATAAATACAATCTATAATGTTCCTTGTATGCATGTTTTCCGGGCTGACCGTTTGGTGCTGGACATCCAGCCGGTGCGCTCTTCTCTGGGCCAGACTGTTTCTTCCACTCCCAGTACTCCTCCGTTGCTTAGTTCTTCGTCTAGGGCTGAGGCCTCTTTTGCTCCCCCGCTCTGTGTTAACATGGCTATTGTTGGTCTTGTCCTTGTTCAGATCACCTTTAGGTAGCCATGTTGGTGAGACTTTATGTGTGTAGCTTCTGATATTCCTAGGAGACACAATCTTACAACATCAACCTTCTGTTCCTCTGGCTCTAACAATCTCCACTCCACCCCACCCTCCTTCCACAGAGCTCCTTGAACCTTAGCTTCGAGAGCTATGCTGTCGATCTGTCCATTGGAACCGGTCTCCATACCTGCGTTTTGATTGGTTTTGGTTTTCTTTAATGGTCTCCATCTGTAATAAAGAGAAGTTTTCTTGATGAGGCGTGAGGACTACACTTACCTGTCAGTATAAAGATAAATACTAAGAATAGAGTTAGAGATTCTCTTGACTAAGTAAAGGGGTTGGTTGTAGGTTCTGAGATCCGCAACCTCACGGGCCCCAGACAGTTATAGCTAGGTTTCCAGTCCTCGGCTTGAACTCCCTCTTGTTGGGGTGCCCGGAATCTAAATACAGAGCTGTCAACCGGTTCCTGCCAGGGAGTGTGTGCCGCTACTGCAGTCTTAGGGTTATTGGGCCATGCTGGTCATTGTTCTGGTTCATCGGTGTTGCAGCCCGGTAAGACGCTTGATTGGTTTTCTCCCTTGGAGGCTTGCATGGCACTTTCTGGTCCTATGAATGTCGGACCTCGGGGAGGAAGCTTTCAGGTCAGTTCCAGCTCAGGAGCCTCTGGGTTTTGTGTCTGAAGTGCATGGTGTCATAAGCAACAGGGACTTAACCGTCCACCTCTGGGAGGCAGCTAAGGAGTCTCTTGGACAACCCTGGCAACAGCTTAGGTGAGGGCTTCTTACAAGGCCGAGTGTTGGGAGTTTTAAGAAGTCAATCTATGGTTCTTGTTTTTTTGGAACAGTGTCTCTCATTGGCCTGGAGATCGCCATTTAGACTAGGCTGCCTGGGGCTGGAGAGATGGCTCAGCGGGTAAGAGCACTGACTGCTCTTCCGAAGGTCCAGAGTTCAAATCCCAGCAACTACACGGTGGCTGACAACTATCCATAATGAGATCTGACTCCCTCTTCTGGTGCAACTGAAGACAACTACAGTGTACTTAGATATAATAATAAATAAATCTTTAAAAAAAAAAAAAAAGGAATAGGCTGCCTGGCATTACATCCCAGAGATCTGCATTTCTTGGCCTCCCCAAACCTTGGATTATAAGTACAGCATCACACCTGTGTTTTGGGGCTCAAACCCAGGTCCCATGCTTGCCAATAGAGCCATCTCTCAAATCCCAGTGAATTCATCTTAAATCACAGAACGTAGTCTTCCTCTAGACGCCAAAGTCCTCTTCTTTGACTCAGAACACACACACATGGGGAATGTCATCTTGTTGCCCTCACTGACACTGAACTCCAAGGGTATGACCCTCCCACACACTAGTCACTGACTCTTTCATGCTAATTACTGTGATAAATTGCTCAGCTCTTATGTGCCTGTCATTTTTATTCAAACAGAAAAACCCAAAACTGCCCATTAAAAACAGGGGCCATTTGGTAATCAGAGCTTAAATATTTGCCTTTTGACATTCCAATACAAAAAGCAATCTCCAGGTCAAATGGCCTGCTGACAGCCAGGAAAATAAAATGTAGGAAAGTGATTAAGTATAGAGATGATGTCATAACCAAAAAACAAAACAAAACAAAACAAAACAAAAAACAACAGGCAGCTGTCATCTTGTTAGGTTGCAGCTAGAACCCTCATCTGTGGGAGCCCAGTGACAGACAGCATCCCTGCTCCTCTTTGTTGGTGCTATTCTTCTGTCCTAAGGCTGATGATCTCTTGCTGGAAAGATAAATGCTTAAAGTCTGAATTGCATTCAACAGTCTTTTCTGACCATGATTTGACCACATGGCCCCCACAAATCTAAAGCAGGAAACGAGGTGTACGAGGTGTATACAAAGGCTTCTGGGGGGAGAGAGAGAGAGAGAGAGAGAGAGAGAGAGAGAGAGAGAGACCCATTGACCAGGTTGAGAGGCCTTTGTCAATAGGCCTACGTGCATGGGTGATGCACGTAGACCAGCTCAGCAGGTCTTTGTGGCCCCTTTGGGAGAGATATGCAAGATTTTCACGGACTACAGTAATTCAGGTCTATGTTTACATGGCCAAGATGAATGAGGTGAACACCTGTTTGACTCAGGTAAGTAACCCCATCCTCCTCAGCTCTGCTTTTAAAGGAAAGAAAGGCTGAGCTTAGACTGAGGAGGGCCACCATCAGGTCTCACTGTGCATGCATATTGCCTGTGCCTTTGCTAAGCTGTTATTGTTAGGGGGTGGGGCTCTCAAGTCACACCATGTCACCACTCCACCCGACAGCCTCCACATTTGTTGGGGTTACAGGTACTGGCCAGCATGCCCAGCTCACACAACAGAATTTTATATATGATAGATGTGTGTGTGTGTGTGTGTGTGTGTATGTGTGTGTGTGTGTGTGTGTGTCTGTGTGTGTCTGTGTGTCTGTGTGTGAAATACAAGCTTAAAAACACTCCTGGGATTGCTGTAGTCCAGCTGAAAAACAGAAGGCTGCAGCCTCCTGTTGTGACTTTAAAAGGATCTCTCTGGAGTAGATGTTAAGATTCTTGTGGGATGCGAAGGTAAGGAGTATTAATATTACAACTGTTCTTTTCTAGCCCGTTGAAGTGCAGATGCGGATGGGGCAATGGAGGCTGTCTAGATAATTACTGCAGAAGGGAAAATTATCTGGTTAGATGACCAACATCCCTCAAAACTGAAAGGAGGAGCTTGCAACAACACAGAAGCATGCCTCGGAAGGTATTTCAGATATTCTTTCGTGCAGTAAAGATAGCCTGTAGCTGAGCGAGCCCCACTAATTCACAAGGAAGGAGGGCTGCGGCTGTAGCTCAGGGCAGCATGTAGCACTTGCCTCACAGGCATGAGGTGTTAGTTTCAGTCCCAACACACACACACACACACACACACACACACACACACACACACAATGGGGAAGGATGACTATCAAATAGTTTGCATATGATTGATACTGTTTCATATAATGCATCATTTAATCGAGGACAAGGTACATTGAATTTTATATGGTTACGTAGTGTCTTTAAATTTTTAAATTAATGTGTACATCTCTCTCTCTCTCTCTCTCTCTCTTTCTCTCTCTCTCTGTGTGTGTGTGTGTGTGTGTGTGTGTGTGTGTGTATACGTGCCTGTCTGTTGTTGAGGATTGTACCCCAGGCTTTGTGTGTGTATTCTATTACCTGAGCTACATTCTCAGCCCCCCTTACAGTGTCTTAAGTTTACAGATGAGAAATCAGAGCTCAGAGAGCTTGCCCGTGGCGACTGTGTAGAAGAAACCTGGACCTAAAAGACAGAGCTTTGTACTTTCCTAGTCTGCACACGCATTCCTAGAGCCAGGGGTTCGCTGTAGGGAAACTGGAGGAGGGGGCACCTTCTCTTTAACAGCATATTGTGTTGACAGTGGTAGTCAGGCATTGTGAGAATCCTAGCACTGACCTAAACTAATTCTCAGAAATTTTCTCTTGACTAGAATAGTAGTTCAGTTCTAATTTGTAGAACACAATTTGTTTGCAGCATCAGATACTTAAATAATAATATAATTGCACTGATTGTTTATGGCTTTGTATTGTTTTGTTTTCTTATTTGCGGACAGGTTTCTCGTGTAGCTCAGGCTAGATTTGAATTTGCTGTATTCCCTGATCTTTCTGCCTTCATGTCTTCAGTGCTGGGATTGTAGGCATGCCCTGCCCATCCATCGCGCATGCCTTTGAAGGGACTTCCTCCTCTTCCCCCTTTCCCTCCCATCTTCCTCCCTCCCCTGCCTCACCAGTCATTCCCACAGGGCTCACAACCACACATAGGATGGCTTACAACTCATAACCCAGGTTCCAGGTGATCTCATGCCCTCTTCTGACCACTATAGGTACCAGGCATACATGTGGTGCACACATATACATGCACGCAAATCAGTCATGCACATAAAATAATCTAGATTTTTAAAAAAAATTCTGAATAGACATGTGACATAGCCATGGGATAACCTGTGCTGTTACAGACCAGACACCTGTCTGACTTTTACAAACCAGGGTTTCAAATAATCATTAGCTAGCCATTCTTGGGCTGAAACATTAAGTTGTCTCCATGTTACTTACCTTCAGATCCCCAGGGGCCGCAGAAGGAGAAATCAAAGAGAGCCGAATTGCCCTGGGGCACATGCGAAGCATTGTTCCGGGAAACACTTTGCCGCTGTCATAATCTTTAATCCGTATTGCTCATCATCAGGAATCCAGTGCAGGTTACTCCAGGAGCCAGGCCTATGCAGTAGTTGAATGATTTTACTGTTACTATTATGAGATTAGCAGTTCCTAGCAGGAACTCAAAATTCACTTTTATTTTTTTTTAATTTGAGGATGATCTTATGTATCCCAGGCTGGCCACAAATTCACTTTGTAGGTAAGGATAACCTTGACTTTTTTTCTTTTTTTTTTTTTTACATTTCTTTTTTTATTATTATTATTTTCTTTATTTACATTACAAATGCTATCCCTTAGCTCTAAATTTTGTCTCTGTACCTATATCCTTTCATGAGTATTTTGTTCCTTATTCTAAGGAGGAATGAAGTATCCACACAAT
>NC_034596.1:23549298-23556745 GCF_900095145.1 Mus pahari
TTTATTATATGTAAGTACACTGTAGCTATCTTCAGATACTCCAGAAGAGGGTGTCAGATCTTGTTATGGATGGTTATGAGCCACCATGTGGTTGCTGGGATTTGAACTCCGGACCTTTGGAAGAACAGTCTGGTGCTCTTACCCACTGAGTCATCTCACCAGCCCCCTATTTTAATGTCTTAAATAAAAAAAGAATTGCTTTACAGGTCTTATGTAGGTATCCACAGCTTCTGTGAGATCATGAATTCAAGGACTATGTCATATGCACAAGACAGGGTTCCAAAGCATCCCTTCACCTATTAAGATCTTTCTTCTCCCCTCTCTGGCATGTTCTCTGGGTCTTGAAATGAATCATATAAAAGTCTCACTTAGGGATAGGCATTCAACAGTCAGTTCTCAGCACTTTGACTAGTTCTGAGTCTCTAAAAGGAAGCCTATCTGGCGTCGGCTGAACGCAGCATGCATTTATGGATGTATGCATTGGCACTTAGGAAGTGTGACTCCATGTCCTTTTAGCAGAACACCAGTAGTAAATTCTGCACAGGGCCTATGACTGCCTCCAATTGTATAGGCTTTTGACAAGCTTTATAGGACCCACCTCATGGGTCCCTTAAATCCAATCGGAAAGGAGTTGGTTATCTCAACACAGTCATGCCATTTTCGCCTCTGTGCACAGGTCTTGTCTGGCAGGCAGGTGTTACAGCCTCCAGGGTTCATAGCTGAGTAAGACTGTGGATGACGTCTCTTTGCCAGCATCCTGCATAAGCACCTTCCAGCACTGCGAAAAACAACCATCAGGAGGAAGCTTCCAGTTTACTTCCAGCCTTATCTAACGTCCAAAATGTATGGATGGTTTTGAACTTGTGATCCTTCTGCTTCCACCTTCCCTGGGGGTGGGGAGGGGCAGCCTGGTTTATGTGATGTTTGGGATCAAACCCAGGGCTTCATGCATGATAGGCAAGCACTCTACCGGATGAGCTACATACAATTCTAGAGCTCTTATTCTTATCAAGACAACCTAGGAGCATATACAAGATTGTTTCTAAAACTCTCCCAAGTTTATAACCAAAGGAACAATCTTTTACCCTGTGCTCTTCCTAGAAGCCTGCTTCCTAGAAGCAATTTGCTTCTTTTTTTCAAATCATTCTTTCTGGAATATCCCTTCATGTTTTATCTTTTCCTTTTTTGAGGCAGAGTTCTAGTACGCAACACAGGTAAGCCTGGACGACTATATAGTCCAGCTGATCCTTAAACTCACAATCCTCCTGCTTCCTGTAAAACACACTATGACTATTACTATTAGGCATAGGCTTGCACCACTATGCCTCGCTTATTTTAAATTTTCTCTCAGTAATTTAACTTTGCCAGCCTATTTGCTTTTGATCCATAAACTAACTACCCACATTGTGCTGATGTTTAATAGTGCCAGGTAAGCTCTGTTTTTCTCTCTCCCTTCCCTTATTTTCTGAAAGCTGCCTCCTTTTTTTTTTTTTTTTTTAAATATAACACATTGTTGAGAAATAATTCACACACCATAAAACTTGGTCTTTTGAAGTACATGATTCAGAGATTTTTGGTTGTGAGCCTAGCCTTTAACGGCTGAGCCATCTCTCCAGCCCTTCAGTGATTTTTATAATTGATTTTTCTTGCTGTTTGAGACAGAGTCTCACCATGTAGCTTTAATTAGCCTGGAACTCATCGGTTTTGGAATGACTGATGTATGACACTTTGCCCGGCGTCAATTATTTTTAATATAGTCACAGAGCTATATAGTCATCAAGTTTTGGAATATTTTTCTTACCCACAACAACGGGACTCTCATGCCCCATTCTTTCTCTCCTCGTAGCTCTAGGTAACTGCTAATCCTCTGTGTTCTTCTGTGGGTCTGTCTCTTCCTGGTGCTGATTTAGGTGCAATGATGTAAGACACTTTTGGCATGGTTTCTTTCACTCAACACAACGTTTTTAAGGTTTACTCATGCTGTATAGCATGTATCCAAATCCCGTCCCTTTTGTGGTTGAATAGCATTATTTTGCATGGATGGGTTACATTTTATCTGTTTCTTCATTGGTGATGGAACATCTGGGTCCTTCCACTTTGGGGCTGTTATGATTAATACATGTAAATACACTTTTTTTGGCTCACCTAGGTAAATACTTTAGAGCAAAGTTTTTTCAGGTCACATGGTAACTATGTTCAACTTTTTTGAGGAACTACCAAACTGCTTTCCAAAGTGACTGCATCAGTGTACACTTCTCTTGCAACCCATGATAGTTCCAGTTTCTCCACATCCTTGCCAAAATTCAACTTTCCATGTGAGTCATCTTAGCATGAAGTGGTATATCATTGTGGGTTTGATTTGCACTTCCCTAATGAATAATGAGATTATCTTTTCATATGCTTATTGGCCATTTGTGAATCCCCAATTTTTTTATTTTTATTTTTATTTTTTTTTGGCCAGAGGAAAGGATATTTGCTCAAATCCTTTGCCTATTTTAAAACTGACTTTTCATTTTATGAGTTGTAATAGTTCTTTATATGTTCTGGTTACATGTCCCTTTTTGGGCATACTATTCATTATCATTTTCTCCTTTTTTGTGAACTGTCCTTTTCCCTTCTTAATGGTGCCCTTTGAAACACAAAAGCTTGACGTTGTAATGTAGTGCCACTTGTCTATTGGAAAAATCATTGCTTGTGTTGTTGATGCTGCGCTTAATTTTCTGGTGGCATCGATTTGCAAGGCCATGTTAGTACTGGACCTTGGAAGTACCTTGAAGGATGAGGTTAGGGCGCTCTGAGTACTTTGAATGCAAGGCTCTTGAGATATTAGAGGCAACCTCAGGTTGATGGTCCTCTATTGCCTCTCTGCCTCTTGTCCCTGATTCTACACAGAAGTGAGTCATGGAAATCACAAGCCCTCTTCCCTGAAATGGGTCACAGAAACTAGAATCCTCCCTCTCTCAGATAAGCCCTGAAGCCTAAGGTAGGACTCTGACTGATCTTTCTAGAAAGAAGGGCTCTCATATCACCTTCCCTGTGTGATAGTGGATTATAAAACCCTCATCCAGAAAGGTCCAGCTACATCCCTGACAGGAGGGGTTGTGCTTAGAGACCTGGATGGTCTTGCTGGGATCCCCACCCACTCTATTAGGTTAGATCAGAGTTTTTGCCCAAGCACCTTACAGCTGGCCATTTTTTTAGGGCCTAAGGACAGAGGTAGGCAGTTTTCCCTGGGCCTTTGTGTCTGAAGACTTCAGGGAAACTTAGAGCTTTGATAGCATATTTGCCACGCCTCTCTCCTGTTTCTCTTTATCCATGTTACTTCAGCCCTAAGAAGGCTGATGAGACCTCCCCTCCCTGATATCGGTATCAGTGGCAAGCCATGCAGTAAGTGTGTGATAGTGTCTGCTTGGGCGAACGGCCTTAGCACATTTTATGAGTCTTCTTTGAATGATAACCCACTGTCTTAGGTAGGGTTTTATTGCCGGGAAGAGACTCCAAGACTACCTCAACTCTTATAAAGGAAAGCTTTTAACTGGGGCTGGCTGGCAGTTCAGAGGTTTAGTTCATTATCATCATGGCATGCAGTATGGTGGCATGCAGGCAGACATGGTGCTAGAGAGGTAGGTAGCCAAGAGTTTTACCTCTGGATAGGCAGGCAGTAAGAAATGAGAGTAAGTCACTGGGCCTGGCTTGAGCTTCTGAAACCTCAAAGCCCCTTCACACCCTCCTGTCCCCAGTGGCCACACCTACTTCATTAAGGCCACATCTACTTCAATAAGGCCACACCTACTCCAAAAAGGCCACACCTTCTAAAAGTGCCACCCTTTATGGGCCTATGGGGGCAATTTTTATTCAAATTATAACATCCACTTTGTATGACAAGTGAGACTGCCCCAGGGTTCCCAGGTATCTTACAGACCTGTATTGTTTTGAAAAGTGACTGACCTTTCCTGAGTCCTTTGTGTGTGTATGTGGTCTGTGTATGTCTGTGTGCACTTGACTCTTTTATCTTTGTGTGTGTGTGCGCGTTCATGTGTGAGTGCAGGTGCTCACATAGAGGGCAGAGGGTAACCCAGAGTGCTGGTCCTACCTTGCTTGACACAGGACTTCTTGTTGTTTTCCATTTCATATGTCAAAGTAGCTGGTCTGAAAATGTCTGGAGATTCTCCTGGCTCTGTCTCTCATCTCACTAGATTAATGTTTGGATTTTACATGCACACTAGACGCCTTTACATAGGGATTCTGGGAATCTGAACTCAGGTCTTCACACGTGTATGGCAAGCGCTTTCGTCACTGAGCCACCTTCCTCTCTTTTAAATCTTAAACTTATGAAACTGGACCGCCCCTGAATCAGAATGAAGAATTTCTTGGCAAGTCGTAGTATTATGGACAGGAAATCCTCAAAGCTAGGGTTCAAAGTAAGTGTCCCAAGCAATCAATGAAACTTGGCAAGCGCAGGAATTGGCAAGGACGGGGGTGTGTAATTCAACAAATTGCATTTCGATTTGTAGGTCTGTCTGCTTTACTGCTTTCTGGCATTCGGGGTCAGTCCAAATGCCAGCTCCCTATAGAAGGCTTTAAATTATTTCTCTTGGTTTGATAGTTTCATCTCCCAAAGTATTCCAGGAGGTAGCATAGCACGCATCTCTAAATACTATCAACTTAAAGCCAGGCGTGTAATTATTTAAACCATTGGTTGGTCTCATTCTTAATATTGTCAATGCTTCGGGCTCCTGGTTCCCTTGCTTGTTTGCAGAGTCTTACTGCTAAGAAATGTTTTTGAGCTTCAGATCATATCAGTCAAAGGGACATGGCAGTACTGTCCCCATTGGATCAGACCCATGATGTCCTTTCTGAAGCCATTCAATAATCTTTAGAGGTCTCATGTGATTTCTGGAAGAGCTCAAAGGCAGTATTATACCTCTAAATGCTCATGAGCTAGAAACTAAACTTTGCACAGGAAGCCCACTGCGATACCCCAAGCAATGCAATACTGTCCATATTGTACAGCCAGAGCTGAGGCACCTTCAGAACACAGATGCCAGGTGCCACACAATCTGGGTTTGGAGGAAGGCTGGACTTAACTTCCATTACTTATTTCTGGCCCAAAGAAAAACTGTATATAACAAAGGCATATGATCAGAAAGACTGATTATCTAGTGGGGTTAATTACACCTCTAGGAATGTATGAGAGGGGCTCGAGGGATAGCTCAGTGGTTTAGACAACTTACTCTTGCAGAAGACCTAGGTTTGGTTTTCAACACCCATATGGTAGCATGCAACCAACTGTAACTCCAGTTCTAGAGGATTTGATCTCTTCTTCTAACCTCCACAGACACCAGGCATATGTGTGCATATCTGTACATGGAGGTAAAGCACCTGTATGCATTGTCCTTGTCAATGATCTAGTGTTGGAAAGATATACCATGACCAAGGCAAAAAGAAAGCATTTGATTGGGATTTGTTTAGAGTCCCAGAGGTTTAGTCCATTGTCATCCTGGCAGGGAGCATGACAGCATGCAGGCAGACATGATGCTAGAGAAGTTGCTGAGAGTTCTACATCTGGATCCACAGGCAGCAAGAAGAGAGGGACTCTGGGCCTGCTTGGGATTCCAAAACCTCAAAGTGATGCATTTCCTCCAACAAAGCCACACCCCCTAAGCCTTCTCAAGTAGTGCTAGTCCCTGATGACTAAGCATTCATATATGAGCCTATGAAGGGGGGCATTCTCACTAAAAGCATCACACACATAAAATAAATAAATATAAACATAAAAGAACACATTGGATACCACCACTGTATGGTCCTTTCCATGTCTCAGTATTTTTGCATTTTATAGTGTCTGCATATTTGTGCGTTCACATATGTGGGAGTCATGCATGGATGTGCGTGTGTGTGGAGGTTAGAGGCCGATTCCAGGTATCTTTACTCACTGTACCTCTTGTGTTTGAGTCAGGGTCTGTCACTAACCTGAGGCTCACTAACGAGGTTGGGCTGGCCAGGAAGCCCCAGGGATCTCGCTGTCTCTGCCTCCCCCTTGCAGAGATTTTAGGCTCATATCATCACCCAGCTTTTCCACATGGGTTGGTTAGATCACACTCAGATTTTTCACACTTAGGTGGCAATCACTGGACCGTCTGAGCTACGTCTCCAGATCCACGTCTGTTTTTTTAATATTGATGCTTGGGCATAATGAATTCTACTTTCCACACATGAAAATCTAAGAGACAGAGATGGGACTTTATGATAGCAGTTCTGACACACAGATAGAACAGTTACTATCAGCTAGTGAATAGCAACAAAACATTCTTCTGGCCTTTGCCCAAGATCAGCCCACCTCGTTACATGATGGCCTCCTTAACGGTTAACAACCGAAGCCCATGTCTCCAGATTCTGGAGAGGACGTCAACACACTCACTAGATTCTATGGCTCCCAGATGCTCTGAGGCTCTGCCCCACCTTAATACAAAGAGGGATTTCCCCTACCTCTAACCATGGCCTTTTATGAATCAGATCAGATTTTTGAGGATCTAATTCTGAATCACATCTTGGAATTTTCCCAAGTCTTTCCTTTGTGAAAATCCAAACTGTCAGGAAATCTTTCAGTTGTGACCTGCCAAGTACTAATTCCACACCAGGACTCCGGAGAGTAAAAGCTATAGATTACTTCAGTGTGTGCAGACACACCTTCTAAAAACAAGGGACAGAAGTGACCACGGATGTATGTGGCTTGTACTTGGCAGGGCATAAATGTCTTCTGGGTGACATTATTACTGATGGATGGAAATGTATTTCTTTCTTTTTTTTTTTAAAGATTTATTTATTTTTATTATATGTAAGTACACTGTAGCTGTCTTCTGACACACCAGAAGAAGGGCATCAGATCTCATTATGGATGGTTGTGAGCCACCATGTGGTTGCTGGGGTTTAAACTCAGGACCTTTGGAAGAACAGTCAGTGCTCTTAACCACTGAGCCATCTCTTCAGCCCAGAAATGTGCCCAATGCAGATAAGGCTAAGCTGCAGTCTGGAACTCAGTTAGAGTGCTTGCCTACATGCCCAAGGCCCTGGGTTCCCCAGTGGCAATCAAAATTAAATGTAGAAAATCAGAGTGAAAGTGGAATATTTGGGGAAAGTCTTCACAGTTGAACTATAAATTTAGAGGTCCTTTACGGTCTCCTCTCTCAGTGGAGGGCATCATATTCTGGTTTATTTTCCTCCATTATACCAAATGTTGAAGAACAAAGGTAAGAGATTGCTCCTGCGTTACACATTATTTGATGTATAACACTTTTCTATCTTTTAGTTTTTTGCGCTTTGCTGTTTCTTTTTTCTTTTTCTTTTTCTTTTCCTTTCTTTCTTTCTTTCTTTCTTTCTTTCTTTCTTTCTTTCTTTCTTTCTTTCTTTCTTTCTTCTCTCTCTCTCTCTCTCTCTCTCTCTCTCT
>NC_034596.1:23556775-23561777 GCF_900095145.1 Mus pahari
CTCTCTCTCTCTCTCTCTCTCTCTCTCTCTCTCTCTCTCTCTCTCTCTCTCTCTGTTCCACCAATTTCATGTTAAGTCTGATTCTCTCCATTGAGCCGTCAGACCATCTAAACTATAGCAAGGCAGATTCTTGGGCAGTGGGGCATGGAAGGTGGCTCACACACACTTCAGAGGGCTGTGTTTACGCATCTATTCCAGTCCCTACCATCAGTGATATCTTGCTAGTAACTGAAATTAGCTGTGGTGGGAATGTTTGTACTACATAAATCCACAAACACTTCAAATTGCTATCTCTCTATTTATATATCTATCATCTATCTATCTATCTATCTATCATCTATTATCATCTATCTATTACCTATCATCTATTATCTATCATCCATCTATCATCCATCTATCTATCTATCTATGATCTATTATTTACCATCCATCTATTACCTATCATCTATCATCTATTATCTATCATCCATCTATCACCTATCATCTATCTATCTATCTTTCTACTCTTCCCCTCTCCCTCTTTCTTCAGTTATGAACACATACGTGAACATAGAATCCCTGTAATTTTTTTCTTGCTTGTATTTACTGCCTAAACTCTATCTTTCTAAAAGCCTGGCTTCAGTTTATCCTTGAGTTGAAGCTTTGTAAGAACAGGGACTTTTTTTGGTCTCTGCTGAGTCTCAAGTGTCTGTCACAACAAATACCCAATAAGCATACACTTGAGGGTTTTAGTGCTATTCTGAGTCTTTTTTCAGTGTTCACATTGTTGCCAGATTGAACACTGGAAGCAGGAATGGCTTAGAAGATGTTTTAGAAAAGGAGCTGATTATCAAATACCCACTCCTTGTTTAATCTAGCACATCTGTATAAGAAATGCAATTCTGAGCCAGGCTGCAAATGGATTCCAGGAAAGTCAGGTACAGTGAATGATCTTCAAACAACATCAGGATCTGTAAATCACACTTGGCCTGGCATTATCTCTCTGAATGCCAAAGACAGTTTGATGATAAATTGTTCTTCAAAGGGAGAGCCAGTGGCTTCTAAAGTCCTCCCCATCCCTGTAAAAGGACACTTTACCCTTTTATGTTCAAGGTGAGAGCTGGGCTAAGTTAGTAAAGGGGAAAGGAGAAACACCTCTATGGGGTAGTGATGATAAACAATAGGGAACTAACGTGGCAGGAAGGCTGATGAGATGGCGTCTAGGTAAAGGTGCTTGAGAACAGCCTGATGGCCTGAGTTTGATCTTTGGAAGCAGTCAGAGAGCACAGGTTCTCAAAAGCTGTCCTTGGATACATGTAAATACACATGTGCATACAGACAGACACATACTTAGAAAACTTTTCTTTGATGTGTGTACCCACACACATACATCCACACATCCTGGAGGTGGAGTGATGGCTTTGCAGTTAAGAGCAGTTGTTGCTTGCTTCTGGAGAGAACCTGTGTTTTGTCCCACAAGAGCAGGTGGCTCGCAGTTGCCTGTAACTCTACTTTCAGGGGATCCAACACATTCTTCTGGCCTCTGTGGGCATCCGCACACACACGTGTGTATCCTCACATAGACGAGTACACGTAGATAAAAAAAAAAAAAACTTTGTAAGTTTTTTTTTTTTAATGGTTGGTTGTAGAATTGGGAGGTGTTATTAAAATTTCTTGAAGCAGGAAAGGTGGATAATGGAGATTTTCACGTTGCTGTTTTCCTTGGGGCTTTGGCCCTGGGGATGGTACCCAAGACTTCACTACTCTAGGCATATTTTCTACAACTGATCTACACTGACCTACACTGATCTGTACCTCTCATCACACTGCACACTGTGAAATGGTTATCTTTCTCGTTCACCGTCAGAATCCTGTCATGCTGGTTCTTCCTCTTGCCCCAAAGAACTATCTTAACTTTTTGCTGCCTGCCAGACCAAAGTCCTTTCTGTTTAGGTCTCTGGTGCTTATGATGGGGTCACAGAAGAGGACATTAAGATACTGAGTGAGGATGTGTTTAACCCTCTGGTTGCTTCTTTTCTGTTCACTTTCTAGTCACAGGGACTGTCTGTGCTCCCTGTAATCTGGCCAGTGTCTTCCAGGAGAAGGAGGGAGGGTTGCAGGCCGCTGTTATCTTGGTCCTCTGGACATTGTATCTGTGGTCTACTTTGAGGTCATATACCCAGAATGCATTCTCACAGCCTCAGTTTCAGTGAGCCCATGTGCCTATTCACGAGAAAGAGAGCAAGAAAGAAGCAGAGGGAGAGAGGGGCTAGCAGAAAGTCACATAAGACAGAGCCTAAGGCACAAAACATTGTTGTTCTGCTAGTAACTATTCCTTTGAAATATTGTCTAATTTTAATAACAAAAAGTAGATAATTCTTAGTAAACTATAGAGAAGAGTTATGGAGGAAGTATGAACTACTTGATCAAAAAGCTCTCACAAGATAGACTAAGTGGGAAAAGTAGGCTCTAAAAGAGTGGGAAAAAAATGGAAAGAAACTTAAAAGAGATAAAGGATCAATACCCATCTATTTTTAAATGTCCCAGTGGAAAATTCCAAACCTGGAGAAGGAATGTAAGTGACTAAAATACCCGTCCCCTGATGCACCTCCAGGATGGAGCTAGTGTCCCGTGCGGTCAGAACACAGCGCAGCCTCTCCACGTTCTCAAAGGGCCCTTTCCTATCTACACAGCACACTCTGGAGCAGTGAGATCTCTTCCATCTGCAAGGCTGGCTATCCTCCTTCCAGCTGCTGACTAAAGACTCCCGGGATGAACTGTCAGAACTCGTGCCAAAAATTCAGCTACTTCCTCAAGGTCCCCGGAGTTTTCCTCTGTAGCGTCAAATCTCTAGAAGGCTTGGAATCAGCTTGTGTCCAAGACACCTCTGTTGTGGAAGAAAAGTTTCATCGTGCACCCTGTTTGGTTTTTTTTTGTTGTTTTTTTGTTTTTTTTTTTTTAGTCCAGAGGCCACACAAGCGGCAGGTGTGGGTGGAACTTTTGTGTCTTCTGAATAATATTTCTAAGAGCCCATTGTCCAGTACTCTCTCCTTCTGTCCACCCACGTGATGAGTTGTTCTCAGATAGCTGAGCCAGAGAAAATCTGTTTCACAAACTGGACCGTGCTGCCTCCTTAGACGACGGACGGAAAGTTTGTGAGCAGCGTAATTTCTTCTTTGGCCCCAACCTGAAGACGCCCTTAGCTCTTTTGCATGTTGTGTGCATTTGCGGTAGACTTTCTCAGGCCCGCAGTTCTACCTGGCTCACTCTCCTTTCTTCCCCCCTCCCTCAGACTGAGTCATTTCATTTCTGCTGTCCGGCTAAAAGGTTTATGATCGTCTGCACCACTATCCCTGTGGATAGGGAATGAAAAAAGGAAGCCACATTTTAGAGTTATCATTCTAAACTTTGAGTTTGACACAAAAACCCAGTTCACACTTCTCCATCCTCACCCTAAAGCTCTCACAACCAGCTTCCAGGTTCTTCCCGCATTTCATGTCACCGCTGTCAAACAGCTTTTCCACGGGGACGCCTGCTTCAGGAAGCAGGGGCCTGGCCGTTCAGATTGCACACTCGGAGAGCAGTTCAAAGTCCGCGTAGTCCTTCTGTCCCTCACCTCCAACCTTCCCCACCGAAAGCATTGTTCAGGAGAGCTGTTTGCTTCAGGCATGAGGAAATGTTCCCGTGCTTCCAAAGGCATATTCTGCTAGCCTGAATAGACGAATAGGCTGCTTTTCTTCCTTTTATTTATGCTCATTGTAAACATTTCAAAAGAATACTTTATATAATAAAGCGAAACAATTTTTTTTTCCTCAAAACATGTTTTGTCCAAGAGAATTCACAGATGGATTTTGACTCTCCCCGATGGTCTCATTGCTCTATTTTTATTGTTTGTTTGGCTTGAGATAATCAGAATAGAAGATGAAATATAACCCGCCTTGTAGATGATAGAGAGACTGGGAGTTCTCAACTAAATAGTGTTTTAATTCAAGCTCTTTCAGGACATCCACACTGCTGGATGAATTAAACATCCCTTCGTGGCTGACCTGGCACTGGAGGGCCATCTGACTCAGAAGTGGCAGCTTTGTGTGGTTAATTCAAAGAAGTCTTAGGGACAGAGGTGTGTACTGTTTTGTGCTCGGGTTTTCTTTTCTATTTTTAAACAAGGGCTCTAGAATATGTATATGAGTACGCTGTAGCTGTACAGATAGTTTTGAGCCATCATGTGGTTGCTGGGAATTGAACTCAGGACCTCTGCTCTCTCGGGCCCCACTCTCTCTGGCCAAAGATTTATTTATTATTACACATAAGTACACTACAGCTGTTCTCAGACACACCAGAAGAGGGTGTCAGATCTTATTACAGATGGTTGTGAGCCACCATGTGGTTGCTGGAATTTGAACTCAGGACCTTTGGAAGAATAGTCAGTGCTCTTACCCACTGAGCCATCTCGCCAGCCCCCTGTGCTTGTTTTTTTAAGCGTGGACATTCATTCCTTTACTGGGAGGAGTCAGGCTGTTCTCTCCTGGCTCACTTCACACCTCCTTGAGCTCCTTTTCTGTTTTCTGATTTCCTTTTACTAGTGAGTCAGGATTTACATTCCCCGGCCTGTGTACATATTAAGTTACTGCAGACAACCTGATATTTACTTTATATTGTAAAGCATATACATAGGAGATAAATAAAATGATCGGTTTATATTCTAAGAAAGATAGGCCGGGGCCTGGGGAGATGCCTTGGTCAGTAAGCATGTGGGCCTGAGTTTGATCCCCAGAAGCCATGCTTTACAAAATCTAGGCACAGTAGCCTATACTTATAATCCCTGTGCCATGCTGGGGTGGCAGGGACAGGCAAATTCCTTGAGGCTTTCTTTCCTTAACACCCAGCCTATGAGTTTCAGGCCATCGAGAGAAAGATCCTGTCACTAAGAAAGGGTAAATGTTGCCTGAGGGGCAACGCCTGAGGTTGACCTCCAGCCTATATGCGTGCATGTGCACACACACACACACACACACACACACAC
>NC_034596.1:23561961-23572778 GCF_900095145.1 Mus pahari
ACTTTCAAGTGATGCTGACAGTCACTAGCAAAAATGTCAGAATTAGCTAGTAAACTTCTGTCCAAGCAATTTCATTTGGGTTTGTTTTCTTAAGAAAAAAGAAAGAAAGAAAAGAAACATCTAAAGGCCTAATTGACTTGCATACCAGATAGCATTGCACCAAACAAGGCAGTAGGCCTGGTTAATCCTTGGAGCTGTGTCTCCTGGCCAGCTAGCTGGGTCAACTTCAGAACTGATTCTCCTGTTCAGAGCCACTGGGCTGTCCCTGTGGCCTCTGCAGTCATAGTTCCAAGCTGTTTTCAAGGAACAAACAAACATAGTCACCCTAAGTTCTTACCCTCAAAACTATTAGGGAAGTGGGCAGAACCGTGTGTCCACAGGAGAAAAGCGTGTCTTGTTTATGGAGCCCTGCCCATGCCTAAGACAGTCTGCAGTCATGATGACCTCAGGGTTTCAGAGCTGGACGAGCACTTGAAAATCAGTGCTTTCCACACTCGAGGCAGGTGAGGCATTTTTTTCCAGGAGTGCCTTTCTGGAGGTTGTCATTTATGTGCTAAGTAAACAGAGAGGCGGGACTGTGTTCTTTCTCTTGTACTATGCCACGGACATAGTTTTACACTGCTGACCACTGGGGGATTGCACTCTGGAGTGCACCTTGTGCAAATGTCACAGAGAGCACCTACACTCACCCTCATGAGATGGTCTATATACCCAGACTGCATGGGGTAGCCCACTGTGAAGAGGTTGTATACTTGCACACACCAATGGTGACTTGCAGATTTAGTCAATCCTTGTTTCAAAAAAGGAAAAGAGTAATCAAAGAAGAAACCCAACATCAACCTTTGGTCTCTACATGAGTGTACACACACACACCCTCAACACAGTATACAAGACAGAAGATAGTTCACCTATGAAGGACATGCACCTCGAAGGGAGCTTGCAGGCCTGGAAGCCGCTCTAGGTGAGTCAGTCTGTGGTCAGTGAATGGAGAAGGCCCGGACAGGACAACTGTGGATTTTTTAAGTATTGCACACTATACGAAATTGATAAAAAGCACTTTTTGTCTTTAATAGTAAAGTAGCCTTGATTTACTTTAATTTTTTACTTCATAAAGCTTGGCTTTTCTATAATAACACAGCTTTATACACAGACATATTTTATTTACATTAAATATCCTATAAGCTTTTCTTCTAATATGTTTTTTCACACTTACACAAACACACACACAGCCTAAGCTTACCTGCACAGGGCTCATGTGCAGGATCAGATCATTGTGGGCAACAGCTTTCCAATCTTATCACCACAAAGGGCTTTGAGAGGCAGAAGTTCACATGAAGCTGCGCCCTGTCCTGAGATAACACCTTCTGAACATCTCCAAGACCTGCTTGGGCTTTCTTTGAGGAAGTGAGATTCTTCAGAATGCCCACAGCAGTGGCCTTGTTTGTCAGAAGAGAACACATCATTAACATTCCTCTCTATTAAGGACAGTCTTTTGTGTCTATAGTCCATGTTTTTAATCTTTTTCTAAGGACTGTGTTGAGGTCTGTAAAATTCCTGCTATACCCTTCTCTCTGAATTTTCTTTTCTTTTCTTTTCTTTTCTTTTCTTTTCTTTTCTTTTCTTTTCTTTCTTCCTTCCTCCCCCCCCCTTTTTTTTTTCCAGTAGTAAGGGTTGAACTTAGGGCCTTACACATGCTAGGCAGGCCAGCACCCTATGGTTGAGCTACACCTTCAGACTTTTGCTTTTTTTTTTTTTTTTTTTTTTTTTTTTTTTTTTTTGAGGGGGAGGGTGCAGAGTCTTATTAAGTTGTCCATGTTGGCCTTGAAATCACTTGGTAGGGGCTGGAGAGATGGCTCAGCATTTAAGAGCACTGATTGTTCTTCTAGAGGTCCTGAGTTCAGTTCCCTGAAACTGTATGGTGGCTCACAACCATTTGTAATGGGATCCGATGCCCTTTCTGGTGTGATGGAAGACAGCTATAGTGTCCTCATATACATAAAATAAATAAATCTTAAAAAATAAACAAAGACAAATAACAAATAAAAAAAGAAAGAAATCACTTTGTAGTTCAGGTAGGCCTTGAACTTGTGGTCTACCTGCTTTAGCCTCCAAGTATCTGGGTTTACAGAGCTGTGCCACCCGATCTGGCTGAGTATCTGGGTTTACAGAGCTGTGCCACCCGATCTGGCTTGGTTTCTTTGGTGTTCCTTTTTCTCTTCTAGTATCCTTTCCCTTTGCCTCTTCAACTGTGCATTTCTGGTCTTGCTGCAGTAATTCTTAGGGCATACTACCATGAATATGGTCTGATATTGAAACATTATGCAGCAAACAACAGATACTTATGGGCAAAATTTAGACCATAAATATTTAATTAGGGAATATGAAAAAAACCTATGATATCACCATTCTATCAAAGTATAGCATAGAAAAATAATCACAGCTATGAAAGCATTAATTTAAAGGCAATGGGGGACTACCGTGAAGGACCAGGTCATAGATGCCAGAACTGACAAAACTGTCTCAGCACTGCCGGACGCCAAATATCCAACAACTCCACTTTTGATGACACAACACGAGCATTATCATGTGTGAAAGATTCTTGTTTCCACAGATCAAATCCAGGTTGGCCTCGATCACAGACATCTACCTGCCTTTGTCTCCCCGCCAATGCTGGTAAAGGCGTCTGCTATCACACCAGGCTAAAAATTCTGAGAAGTGTCGATTTGAACAAATGTTTGTCTTTCTTGTCTTTCACTCATTTCTTTTTGGTGATATGTTTTCTTTACTGTGACTATGACCATGATTTTAGTACCAGGAATTGAACCCAGGGCCTCATGCATGGAAAGCCAGCACTTGACCACAGACCTGTCACAGCAACAGCCCTGATTTGTGACCAGGGATCAAGAAAGCTGATTCCCTTGAGCCACATGCTTGAGTTGTCTTTTTCATGGCACGTTGGTGCTACTCAGTCATTCCACAAGCCACTAGCTTCTCTTGTGGCTGATGAGAGACACTGGAAAGAAACGTGTTAAAAGGTGATGTGATGTATGTGTGTGTGTGTGTGTGTGTGTGTGTGTGTGTGTGTATGTGTGTGTGACTTTTGATTTCTGAGCAAAGGTTCACAGAATCTTCATCTTTATTTCTTCTTTCCTGTCAGGGCTGAAAATTGCTGAACTATAATAAGAATGTAGTCAAAATTGTCATTTTCAGACTAGGCTATAAGAAGTCTGGTTCAAATATATATTTTGTTACTGACATATTAAGACAATGGAGAGACAACAAGTTCCTCTTTTAAGTGATTAATATATTTTTTAATTTGATCTTTGTCTATGTTATACCTATATAATTTACCACTATGTTGAAACCTTAAAAAATATCAGTTTACTTTGAAAAATATTTAACTGATATGTCCATAAGATGTACTTTAAATTCTGTTTATTTAGAAATGAAATTCAGAGGAAACTATCATGGTTTCTAATTGCTGAAGCTCCTACAGCATACATTAGAGTAGGACTGGAAAGCTGTGCGATGTGCATGACACATGGGGCACTTTAGAGTCTCTATAGCCGCAGTTCTCAACTTGTAGGTTGTGACTCCTTTGAGAGGGGTCTTATGACCCTTTCACGGGGGACACTTAAGACCATCAGAAAACACAGGTGTTTACATTATGATTCATAACAGTAGCAAAATTAAAGTTATAAAGTAGCAATGAAAATAAGTTTATGGCTGGGGGTCACTACAAGCTGAGGATCTGTGTCAGAGAGTCACAACATGAGCAAGGTCTGGAAGACTCCTTTACAGTTATGTGCCCATGATCTTTTGTTCACACAGACATCCCCTCTTCTTGACAGTGCAGGGATGCTGTCTTGCTATGCTCTGATATTCCCAGTGGTTAGCACAGGGCCTGAGAGCTGTAAAAACCCAACTTAACATGTTTTAGTAAACAGATCAGTGAATAAGAACCAATGCTCAGTACATTTAAAAATATTCCCCAACTCAACAACTTGTCCAAATATGATAACGTGGTTTCATCTTGGTTTTGTCACCTGTGGATGTTTTAAAGACCAAAGCTGTGTTCCTAAAAATTTCTAATGTCAACTAAAACCAGTTCTGTATAACTGGGCTGTATTCAATTTGCTTAATTCTCTAAATGGAGTCTGAAGAATCATAATACCAGGAGGAATATTCTTCTGCATAGTGAATATTCTTCTGCATAGTTCCGTGTCATTTTTGACTCTAATCACCCTCCACTGTTTCCCTGCACTTAGGGATTCTGTTGGTTATTAGAATTTGCATTGGCAAGACAGAAAACAAAACGTACATGGCTGGTCTTGTTCTCATTATTTAGCTTGTGCTAAAGCTGCTAGAATTATTGAACTAGTGTTGAGAATATTGTTCTGGACATTGAGTTTAGAAACAGAATTCTGACTGAAAGTTTAATTATTATGCTTTCTGGCTGTAGCTCCTACACTGTGCAGTAGAAATGGAAATGTGGGTGCATGGGGGGAAGGAACTTTACAGACCATACGTCCCCACAATCTTTCCTGTTAGCACAGATACTCTGCTTTTATTGAGGGGACAGTGATGCTGTCTTGAGCTATTCAAATATGGGAGAGAGTCGTGTTCCACTTCATCATTAACAGGTAGTGATGATTCATTTTGCTCCATTTCTTCCCTAATTAGTTCCATAAACATCAAAAAAATGTGTATGTGTATGGGTGGTCTGCTGCATGTATGTCTGTGGGACACACATGTGAAGTGCCCACAAAGGGCAAAAGAGGGGCATCAGATACACTAGAGCTGGAGTTACAATTATTAGCTACTATGTGGATGCTGTGAATCAAACCTGGGTCCTCTGGGAGAGCTGCCGGTGCTCTCAATAGCTGACTCACCTCTCCAGACTCCTTCAATAGATCTCTGATGTTTGGTTTTACCAATAGGAGAGAATGCCTGGTTCATATCTAAGTAGTCAATTACACCATTTGCTCAACAGATGAGGTCTCTGCCCGGGGTGCAAAAAAGATTTTACCTTCTAAAATTTTTATTATATTTAGTTGTGTGTGTATCTGTTTGTGAGCATGTGTGTGCTCTGGCACAAGTGTAGAGGTCCAAGGACAAACGTTGGTTCTTTGTCTCCATTGCTTGGGGACCTCGGATTGAACTCAGATTTCCAGCTCGGTGGCATGTGACTTTGCCCACTAAGGTGTCTAACTGGCCACTATATTTCACATTCTACAGTTACAACATGAAATTGGAGAAATAATCATTTTGCCAAGTTCAGGTCCACATTATAACCCACTGTCCAAGTTTTCAGAGATAGTATTAACTTTTCTAACACATTTTCAATATGTCAATTTGTAAACAACTCTAAATAAAGCACATTTCATCTTTAGAAACTCGAACTTATTTCAATTTAAAAATGTGGAGGATTTATAGTATATATTTTATGTGAAGATCTTTTTTTCCTCACGAAATTGTTTGTCTGAAAAAATGTTCACATTCTCGATTTGACAAGTACCTTTATTTGAAATATGCTTGTATGTTCACATCCTATCTGAAAGGGGTAGTAGGCTTTGAAATACTCACATAAATTGTCTCAGACATTATGTAAGATATATCTTTATAAAGAAATCTTGATAGGACTTTGGAAATAGTAAACGTGTTTTAGATTTAAATCTCAGTGTTGCTCATGTGTAATGTGAAATATTTTAAATTACAGTGCTACATGTGTATTTGTTTCTGTTTTTCTTTTAAACTACATGAATGTATAAGAATGCTTGTGCTATAAGCATTAGGACTTGAGTTTGAATCCCCAGTCCCCATATAAAAGCCAGACTTGGTGCCTTTTACCCCAGCACTAGGGGGATGGGGGGTGGGGGTGGGGGGTAAGGGGTAGAGGATGGGAGATGGGGTGGGGGATGGGAGATGGGGGTGGGGTGGGGGATGGGGCATGGGGGATGGAGACAGGTAGATCCCAGGAGCTCCTTGGTCAGCCAGCCCAGTCAAACAGCAAGCTTCGGTTCAGTGAGAGACCCTGCTTTAAAGGAAAAAAGCAGAGAGCCATAGAAGACACCCAACATCCCCTTCTGGCTTTCATATGTACACACATGGTGTCTGGAACCCCCACTCCACACACAGACTGACTGCCTTGCTCTGTAGCACATGACCTTCCTGACTCAGCTCTGAGGCTACAGGTGCTACCATCATATCTAGCTTAATCTGAAATTCTCAACAAATATAAAACTATACATTTACCATGTACATATTTAGAAAATTCTGACAAATGAATTCACATTCTATTAAATAGCATTAAGACTTGTGATGTACAAAGTTGTTTAGTAGGCACTGAATTTTATTAAAGTGCAGTTCAAAGAGAGTCTTTAATATATATAGATGTGACTCAGAGTGATGTTTATCTGGAATTCTTTGTTCCATGTGCATTTTAACACCAGTTATGACAGAGTGTCCTTATAATTATAGTGGAATCCACTATTTCAGAAAAACCTGCTCAGCAGGCTATAACAATTACTCCTGCCTTTGGGAACATTTAATATTTGGTGGCAATAATGTTGCCGTCTTGAGGTTGGCATCGATACTGTGAATGTCAGGAGCTTCAGGTGGACCTCATATTTCTTAATGCTTTCACTTATATTTCGTAATTGTTTTATCTGGGTAATATGTGAGCATGGCAAGCAGTGGGGTAGGTGATGGGCGTAGCTCCCCCACATACATTAAGGTAGCTCTAAGTATCTGTATCACTTGCTTGTTTCATTAAATAATTTCTCATAAAGTAAACTTCAGTGTGCAACATTTTACTTATACTCTTAAATCTTCAATGATGGATATATATGTATATATATACATTCATGTGCATAAAAAATCTAAAAAAATTGATGCGATTTTTTGAAGAAAAATTATAAATTAAGAGAAGGATGTAAGATATTGAGAAAGTTATTGAGAAGATCTGAGAAATGGAGACAGGAAATAAATAACAATTCAGGAATTCCAACATGGCACAACTAAGGATTATGCAAGCTGCTTTGTGGTGGCACTGGAGGATGATGGCAGCTACCTGAGCAGCTACTGGTGGAGCAGGCCTAGGGGTGGAGGGGCCCATCACCCAAACTGGGAAAACCTGAAAGTCTAAAGAGAGATCTTTATCATGGCTGTGCAGTTTGGCAGGGTGTGGCTCTGGGGGTAGGAGCTACCGAGAATCTCCAGACCAACCACTGGGTCCTGCATCATCAAGTGGATGGTTGACAGGCTGGCCACATCTTCTCTGGCTACTCCAGCTGACACTATGCAGTGATAGATGTTTTCAGTTACCAGCTTGGTTTCCACAGCATTGAACTGAAAGAACCTCCACTGGTATACACAGCAGCTAACCGCTTTATTTTTATTTCTGGGTTATGGGTGTTTCGCCTGCACATCCGTTTATGCACCAAGTACATGCGGTGCCTGAAGGGGCTAGAAACGGGCATCTGATTTTTTTGTGAGCCACCATGTGGGTGCTGAGGATCAAATCTTGGTTCTCTGGAAGAGCAGGTAGTGGCGTTAACCACTGATACATCCCCTTTAAAGACTCGATGACAGAGGTCATCATTATAGCTGCTACACTGGAGGCAGCAGGCAGGTGCACTCAGTGGGGGGTATGATGGCTTAGTAGAGTCCTTTGCCTTGGAACGCTTGTATAGCCCAGGATAGCCCAAGCTTTTCCTGCCTTGTCCTCCCACATAGGATACAGGGCCCAGCTAAACATCAATGGCAGCATTGGAATTTATAGGAAAATGCTTTCAAAACTTTCAGTGAACACTGGTTTCAATTTAGAATTCTAGCCCTAGCTCTGGCAAATGCTATGACCCCTCCCCTCTGAACAGTCGTATGCCGCTGACACAGGAAGGACCCACTTACAAGCTTCTGGGCAGTAGGTGTTCTGCGGGTACTGAGGTCCATCCAGCAAACTCCCCAAGTATCCGTGAGTGCTTAGGAATGACCCATGAACAACGGGAAAGCCACAGATTAGACATTCTAGTCCTGCTTTGATTTCTCTCCAGAAATCTGCCTTGCTCTGAAAGAGATTGTTCTGATGTACTACTAAAATACACTGCCTTCTTGGGTTGTATCAGACATACTTGAGCCTATTTTATTTGTCTGTTAATTTATCTTTTGATGACACTTAAGTAACTCCAGAGGGAACAATTTTAAGTGCTCTCTCAGAGGACTATCTAGGGACCAGTAGTTGAATACATTTTACATGAGGAATGAGTCACTTTATGCAATAAGACTAAGTTCCTGGCTCCTGTCCTGGAATAACAGGATCATTTCATTAGTTTACTGGCTGGATGCTAACTTAAATTTTTTTTTTTTTTGTAGATTTAGAGACAGTATTTACAGAAACACTGTATTAAAGGACAGTGTCTAATGTACCTGAGATTTCCAAAATCTTCCAAATAGTAATTTATGTCTCAAAATGATAGTCCAAATTATAATTTACTTTCTTAGTTACCTATGAGATTCTTATGCAATTTACTGTCTGCTATTTACTTTTTTTTTTTTTTTTTTTTCTGAGACAGGGTCTCACTGTGTGGTCCTGGCTGTCCTTGAACTCACTGAGATCCAACTGTCTCTGCCTCCCGAGTGCTGGGATTAAAGGCGTGTGCCACCATGCCCAGCTGAGTTACCTATACTTTAGAGACGAATACTACGTAGCCCACGCTGGCTTGTACCTGTGTAGACCACACTGGCTTCAGACTTACAGTATTCCCACTGCCTTTACTTCCCCAGAGCTGGGACTACAGGCCTGAGCCATCACTCTTTGCTTGCCTTTTTAGAAATCCTTTTCCTATTGTGTAGGCTATACAAACTCAGAATAGATACAGATAGCCAAACAAAAATAATCAAATACATTGCCGCATGTTTAGCATATAAGAAGAAAAATAAAACCTAGCTGTCATCCTATTTATTTTTTTAATGTAAAATTTTGCTAGTGTTTTCAGGTGAGGTAGACCAGGATTTTATTGTTTTTTAATAACTTCTTTGTAATTGAAATCATCGATGTCAGCACCCTTCTCTCTGGCCCCCCCTCCGCCCCTGCCATTTTAAGAAGGGTAACTGAAGTGTTGTTGGCTTACATCTTTTCCTGGCATATGGCACCACCATAAACATGACAGAGACTGCAAGATCCACCACATCTTTTATAGCAATGACCATTAGTGATGGAAGTATTTGCTCAGAGTTGAAAATTTGACAACCCTTAAGTGAATTATCTGAATTATATAAAAAATTGGGTCCCCATTTTAGAAATGAGATCATTAAGAGCCAAAGAATCAGTTTACACAAGTCAAACATGTAGACTTCAAACCCAGGGCAATCTGGTCCTAGTTCTCAACTTCTTCGCCTGGTGGGGCCTCTCTATAAGCCTATCCTCCAGTATCTCCACAAATTAGGTCAGTATTTCAAATGAAAGCTCCAATGAAAGTTTCTCCCTTGACATTTATAATTTCTTACCTGACCTATGTTTACTTTGGAAGTGGCACCTTCTTACCTATTTATTAGCAATATGGGATTAAGTGTCCTCAGGAACACAGTGTTTCTTCTGTTTTTTTAAGGGTGGCATTTGTGTTTTATTAACACTGCCTTGTGATATACAGTGTTTTAGGTCTAGATTAGAATTCACACACAAAAACCCCAACAGGAAGAAATATCTGCTTTCAGATGGAAAATAAAAGATAATTTGATGAAACTGAAACCCAGCCTTATCTGATTGTAAGGCATTCATTCCTTAGCAGGCACCTCATGTACTGGAGAGCCACCTATCCTGGAGAGCAGGTCCTTGGCAAGGGAACTGGGTTAGGTGTGTAACCATAGATGATATGGTTACACAGCAGAGATGGCTCCTGTTCCTAAGTCTTCACTGGTGTTGGTGTTGTAAGTCATGGACCCAAATCCACTGTGAGCAACATAAGGGTTGGAGAGACTTATAGGAAGCTGTGTTATTCAACAGGTTCCCCTACAGAAGGTCAGACCTGCTCAGAGGTACAGGCTTTTAGGGTTAGTTATTACAGACATGAGAGATCTGGCAACAACGAGAGGGCATTAGTGGACCCCTCTCTTGACAGTCCAGACTGTTTAGCACAGCAGTGATATGTCAATACATTCCAGGGAGGGAATATCTTAAAATCTAAATAAGCAGAAATAAACAGAAACATCAGGCAGAACTAAGAAAAGTATGGCACTTTTACTAATATAATTAATGCTTCAGGTGAAATGGATGGTGATGATGATGCAACCTGAGGTGATTCTAAAGCTTTCAAGTTAAGATGTTTTGTAATTTAAATGTAAATATCATTATATAAACTTGTGGAAACAGAAGAGAATTGTTCAATACCTAAAGGTCAGGGCTTACAAACTGCATCTCTACATCAATAAACGCACTGTTTGACTGATTGATTGATTTTTGAGACAGGGTCTCACGCCATACCCCAAGTTGGCCTGGAACTCCCTTTGTAGCTCAGGCTGGCTGCTAACTTGTAACAATCCTGCAGCAGCCTCCTAAGTGCTGGGGTTACAGCCACTATTTAAAAGAGATTTAACTCATTCATATAAAAGTGAAACAGCCCAGGAACAGGAGAGATGATTCAGTGATTAAGAACACTAGCAATAGCTGGGCGTGGTGGCACACACCTTTGATTCCAGCACTCGGGAGGCAGAGGCAGGTGGATTTCTAAGTTCGAGGCCAGCCTGGTCTACAAAGTGAGTTCCAGGACAGCCAGGGCTATACAGAGAAACCCTGGAAACCCTGTCTCGAAAAACCAAAA
>NC_034596.1:23572813-23609014 GCF_900095145.1 Mus pahari
CAACTCTTCCAGGATCTGGGTTCAACTCCTAGCACTCATATGGTGGCTTACAACTGTAATTTCAGTTCAGAGGGATCCACTGTCCTCTTCTGGAATCTTCAGGCACACAACTGATGAACAGACAAGCCTCCCATACACATAAAATAAAAAGAAAACATAAAACAAATAAAAGGAAAACATGATTTCCCTAAGATACACAGATCTCAAATAGGTATTTGTATAGGTCACTGAAGAATACACATTTCAGAGAAGACTGACTAGAGAAACAGAGACTCAGAAGTAGCTCTAAAACCCATGGAACAACTGAAAACTTCTGCCACTTCCTTGAGAAAAATGGTTTTGTTGTATCTTTCAGCCAAATAAACCTAGATTAAATATTAGATCCAGAGGGAGGGAGGGAGGGAGGGAGACAGAGAGAGACACACACAGAGACAGAGACAGAGAGAGACAGAGAGAGTGCGAGCCCTCAAAATTCTTGGGACTCAATTCAGTTATACAGGAGGAGGGGAGCACGGAGATCATCTAGTTTGTTCAATATGGAAGCAGTGAGACTGTTGGCGGCCTCTAAAGCGGCAGAGTCTGGAGAACCAGGACCTTTGCTGCACAGGACACCTCTTGTTCAGTCTTCCCTTGTTATTTCATAATTGCAGGATATTAGGTCTTAGAGGTTAACGTTCCCAGGTTAAGCTTACTGTGAGTGCTAAAGGGTGCCAGCCAGTTAGCCAACCTTATTATGTACTTAGTTCAATGGCCTTCATCTCGAAATGATTCCAGGATATAGAGTATAAAATAGGCAAAATAATTGCCCAAGAGCTCTACTTTCATGACACATACCATTTTTATACAACAAAAGCAGCCTGGCAGATTATTCATTTCTTTTGAATGGTTTATTCAAAGTTAAAAATAAGTTGAGAAGGGAACATTTTATTGTAGCAATCTTTAATTATCATAGCCATTTCCATTTTCAGAGGCAAGGGCAAGGGAGCCAGAGGAGAACACTGCTACCCTGTCACTTGTCACCCAAAATGCTGCTTGGTACTTCGGCTTTGGCTAAAGTTAGTAACCCTAGTTAAAGATGTGATTTCTATTTTAAGACTTCTTTACCACTTGAAGTTATTTTTAGAATTAAAATAATACTAATATCTTTAAAACTCCAGTCTATTATTAATTCCAAGCTCACAATCACTCTTTACTATTGTAAAGTAGGACAGTCAGCATTATTTACCCTTAACAATGGGAAGCTTAGGGCAGAAAAAAAAGTTAAATGAAGTTCTAAAATTCACAGCTTTTTGACTGCCAACTAAGCTTCTGTGTTTTCTAGAAGGGGCATTGTGCTGTTTTGTTTTATTTTGTTGTTGTGTTTTTTTACATTAAAAACTGACCTAACCTGGTACTTTGTATTACTCTACTGTCTCATACACATGATGATTTTGTTTTTTGATTATAAGTACCATTTATTTTTTTACAACATCCACACAGTTCCTTGAACACAGTAAGCATTCAGTAAATGATTTTAAGAGTTAGGGACACAGGGATTGCTGTCATAGGTTGGTTAGCTGAGGTAGGACAATGAAGAATTACATAGAATGCATTCAGTTCTTTCTCATTTAAAGGCTCCTAGTCAAATTAGCAGATACTAGTGGGGAGGCCTCTATCCAATTTATATTCTCATCACTGGTTCTTAACTCAAAATGTTAACTCAACAATCTGCTTCCTTATCAAAGACATAAAGATGGAGTATTTTAAAATTTAAGGTGTAGTTGACAAAATGTCTATATTTATAGTATAGTATACCACATGATGTCTTAATACATGTATATAGTGAAACTCGGTTAAATCCAGATGCAATATTTTCATAGGAGAGAAACATTTTTCATTTTTAGAATGACATTAAATTTCTTGAATGGTTAATTTAATACATCAACCTGACTGGGTTGATGAAGGATGGAGAGAGTCAAACAGTATTTCTGAATGTGTCTATAAGGATGTTCATAGAAAAGATTAGCTTTTGAATTGGTAGACTGTGTAAGGAAAATTGCCTTCTTCAGTGTGGGTGGCATCATGATTGAACTGAAAACAAAACAAAACAAAACAAAACAAAAAAAACCCCTCAAAGGTAGAGGAAGAAAAATCTGTTTAAGTTGGGGCATCCATATCAACAATTATGTCAACACTGGTGCAGCTGTCTTTCAGATTCTGAAGGAGTAACAGCTCTTCTGGTCCTTAGGCCTTTAGGTTTGGACTGGAACTATATACTACATGTGCTCCTGACTGCTTTGCAAAAGGCTTCTAAGTCTTTATCATCTCAAGCCAGTTCCTTATAACATACTTTCTTCTGTATCTTTCTGTAGATCCTGTTTGGGCTAGTTTTCTGGAGAATTCTGACTAATGTGGTTGTTTCCAAATGTTACAATGTAACACGGTTGTAAGCTTTTTGTACACAGTTAGTATTATTACTTCTTTTCTTATATAAGGAAACTGAGGTTAAAAAGGTTCCAAAATTGGCTAGTAAGTAGTGGAGACAGAAAACAAAACAAAAACCAACCAACCAACCAAAACCAAACCAAACCAAACCAAACCAAAAACAAAGAAAAACAAACAAACAAAAACCCAGCCAAAAACTAGATCTCCTGACTCTAAAATCTAAGCTGTTATTATAGGCCAAGATATTTGACCTATACTCTGACATAAAATTTCTCAGATGGCTCAAATCTTTCCCATTCTAGATGTTAAAATAAATAATTTCATAAAGTGGTAACAGGCACCTAAAAGACAGTTTCTGCTAAAAAGTACTTATCCCAAGCCAGGTGTGGTGGCACACGCCTTTAGTCCCAGTGCTCAGGAGGCAGAGGCAGGCGGATTTCTGAGTTCGAGGCCAGCCTGGTCTACAGAGTGAGTTCTAGGACAGCCAGGGTTACACAGAGAAACCCTGTCTTGAAAAAAATGAAAAAACCAAACAAAACAAAAGTACTTATCCCTCACATGGGCCCACACAAGGAAACCAAAAGCAGGAGGAAAAGTCCTGGCTGTCCTGGAACTCACTCTGTAGACCAGGCTGGCCTAGAACTCAGAAATCCACCTGCCCCTGCCTCCCGAGTGCTGGGATTAAAGGCGTGCGCCACCACGGCCAGCTCCTGCCTTCATTTCTTTATCTGCCTCCTTTACTTGGGGTCAGAAACCTGCTTAACACTACAGGAAAGGATGCTAACCATTCAGAGAATATCTAAAAACGGGCAACAATTACTTCATTTCCACTCAAGGCTGAAGGCACAATAAACTGTCAACTTTTACAACGTCTTGTCCTAGACCTCCTAAAACGTGTCCCACGGTCTGCAGCCCTAGTCCTAATCTTTCATAGGCATCACTGACCCCAGGAACACAGCCTAGCAGACGGTTCATCCCATGACATCACCCTAAAGTGACCTGATTGTCCCTCCAAGCAATAAGAACTCATCTAGGGCCAGGGGATGACAGGTTAAAACCAGAGTCCGGTCTCTATTAAAGAAGTCACCCTCAATAGAAACTATGTTCTGTCTTTTTCTAAAAAAATAATTCAGCCTCACAGAATTCCTTTGGTAGACAGTATTTGTTCTAGGATTGTATCTTATGCTGCCTACTTTAGGTTGCAATATGTTTCCAACACCCACTTTTTAAGGTTTTAAAATGGTATCTTAATTTTTCCCTTCAGTTTGTATGTTCAGCCACCTGTACACTTCCTCTACACGTCCCTAAAGTGTGTGTGTGTGTGTGTGTGTGAGACAGAGACAAAGAGGTCCTCGAGCTCCAAGGTTATATTAATAGAGAGGTCCAGACTTGGCGCTATTTTAGGAAGTAGATTATTGGACAGGTTTGATTTCTAATTGGTCCCAGCTAGTTGGAACTAATGAAGAACTATTAAGAGAGAAGGACCTCATGAAATGTTTTTCCCATCCCCTATCTACTGTGTACTAAAAGACTACCTTACTAGGACTCAGGTGTTCACCCAGAGAATATTAGGCAGGAAGGGACTATCCCAACTAAATTCAATCTTTTTTTGGAGACAGCTGAGTCCACAGCCGGGTTTCCTGAAGCACTACTTGTGCTCTTACTACTGAAGACTCTAGAGTGGTCCTTGAGGAAGTGGTGTACCTAGTAGTTGATGGCTATTCTGGAGTGGGTGTTAAACCTGAGAATGAAGAGGGCCTTGTCTTTAAGAGGTCAAAACTGGGGCTAAATTAGTTGGATCACCCCCCCCCCACACACACACACGGATATTTAGCTCTTGGTTAAGTTATGTAATTTTTCTGAAATTCAATTTCCTTGCTAGATTGAGGGTGGTCACAATACCCGCCTCACACGGTTGTTGCGGGGCCTCACATAAGTCTTCCTTTAAAAGCAGTGTGTTAGCAGCACATTTAAACCCCCGCCCCACTTTAAATATTAGTTTCCAAATCCTTGGATTTTGAGAGGACGATGCTGCCATTTTCCAGGTGTTCCCATGGCTAGTTTAAAGGGTAAGAGATCACCTTTGTAGGGCTGACACACTAACTGCCCTCCTGGAATGGAAGTGTGGACACAGCCGATTTCACATCTGGCAGAGAGGCTCGCAGGGCAAGAAGGGATGCTTACCAGCAAGCAGCCTTTCCTTTGAGGAGGCGGGGCCTTTAAATGCTGGCCGCGGGCTACCCAGCCTTTCCCTCGGGCGCTGCCCAGGTCCGACCTGTTTCCCTCTCAGCTGGATGCGCGGTGAGGGCATCGTCCCAGCGCGGCCGATCAGGCCCAGGTGGGCGGCGGGTGAGGTAGGACCACCCGGGTTTCCGCAAGTTTGGGCAGCCCAGGAGACAAAGGCACTTTCTGCTTTGGGGTTCTTGTAGTGCGTCTCCCTGAAGCTCCCAGCCCCCTACCTTTGTTCCCAACTTCCCTCGGCGCTGCAACACTCCAAGTCCCCCTCTTTGTCTGGCCGCCACCCCGAGCCCCTTTGTTGTCCACCGTCACTGCCAGTGAGGGGTGGGGACGGCGCCCACCATTCCTGAGAAAGGAAGTGAGCAGAGGCGGAGGCAAAGCCGCCCTCACACGCCCCCACCAGCGAGCTTGACTCTCGGTCGCCCTCGGGCGACAACCACGGTCGAGCCTCAGCCCCTCGCCGGGGTCCTCAGCTCGGAGGAGGGGCGCGGCGAGGCCAGCGTCCTCTGATTGGCTGCGGGAGTCGGGGCGCGGCGACGCTATTGGACCGCGGAGCTGTCTGGCGCACGAGTGCGCGAGGTGGGGAGGGGGCGCTGGAAGCTGCTGGAAATCGGGCCGCCCGGCGGCGTGAGGGGGCCGCGCGGCTGGGTGGGCGGGGCGCCCGGCAGTGGGCGGGGTCGCTAACTCCGCCCACTGCCCCTCCCCGCGCGGCTGCTCCGACCGCGGGCGGCCGAGGGGCGGGCGCGCCGCTGCATCCCCATCCTCGGCGTAGCTCGGCTCAGAGCGAGCGAGCGAGCAAGCGGCGACTGGCCGGAGCAGGCGGGCGCAGCGCCGAGGCCGGGCCATGGCCACCACCAGCACCACGGGCTCCACCCTGCTGCAGCCCCTCAGCAACGCCGTGCAGCTGCCCATCGATCAGGTACCGGCGTCCGGGGCGTCGTGCCCTGGCCGCCTCTGCCGGCCGCGGTGCCACCCGGGCGGGAGCAGGGTGGGGGCTGGGGCCGGGACCGCTGTGCCCGGCGCCCGGCGGGGCGGGGGCGCGCGGCTGGCCTTGTCTCCTCGGCTGTCGCTCCGGCTGGTGCCTCTGTGCCCACCCAGCCTCCCATCGCCGCCCGGGCGGGGGTGGGCGCGGGCGGAGGCTCGGCGACAGCCCGCCGGGGAGGGCTAGACAGACGTGCGCGTGTGCATGCTGTCGCTGCCGGGCCACCGGGCGTCGGACCCGGGAGTCCCCGGTCCGGTGGACCTGGGACTGTTGCGGGTTATAGGGAGAATGAGAATGGTTTGGGTGCCGAGTGCCCAGGACACGGCGTGGATGGATGAGGCTTAAGCTCTTCTGCACTTGGGGACAGTTTGCATTGAAGTGTGGCTCAATAGACGGAGAGGCAACAGTTTGGGGGAAGACAGGTTATGAAGAGAAGTCAACGTGACTTCACGATGCCAGGGTTTCTGGTGAAAAAGTTGCAGCTGTGGATAGGAGCAGCCATCCTGCCCCCTCACCCTACCCTCAGAGAAGCATTTGACACTAGGGAAGGCTGGCATTTAAATGAGGCCAGTCGAATTTGATTGTTTAAAGGGCCTCAGGATTACTGAAATAAACAGCATTGGGATGGAGAAACAGCGCCATTTTTATTGAGGAAATGAACTTTGGAAGTATGTCCTGAGAGGTCTGGGAAAGTTGTTGGTGGGGTACGGTTAGATAGTTGGTCTAGATCCAGGACTGAAGGTAATTGACTTTGGAAATTCTGCTTAACATTATTTCTGATCTGGAGGTGTTTGCACTTTCCAAGGGCTACGGGCTCAGCTTGACTAGCTGCTAGTGATAGCTTAAGGTTTTCAGTTAGAACACAGGATTCCTCTCTGGACTTCAGCTGGAGGTGACACCTGAGCTTAACAATGTGCTCCACGCTTTGTGCTTCACTGTTTAAAATAAAATATACTGAGTTACCTCGAACAGTGCTCAGTGTTCAGGTCTGACTTCTTTCCTTCATTTCACTCATAACTTTTCGATTAATGATGGAATACCTGTTCTCCACACAGCTTAAACAGCGGTTGTGGTGTGTGTCGTGCTAATAGATTATTAGAGTGCCCCAAGTGGAGTGATTCCTCTAATTCACAGAATTAGTCTTTGTTTATTAGGTTGATGATAATCAAAGGCTTTGGCTACTCTCAGTTCTGCGGAGGAGTCTCACCATTTCCTAAATGGAATTGTGGCACATGACCTCTAGGTGTGTGTTGCACTTCTGACTTCAGTAGGTTGTTCCCAGCCTACCAGTGCATGCAGGGCAGGATTTTCTTGCTAATGAGAAATGGGTGCGTGTGCGTGTGCACGCGCTTTTATACCTTTTTATTCTTTTGGTGAGACAGATGATTGTGTGTTCTCTCTGCCATAGCCCTATTATGCTAATACTTTAAAACTTATTTAAAGGATCATAACCTTAAAAAGTAATCTAATATCAATAAGCTCCTTTAAACATTTCAGCAGTCCAGAGAAAATTCTTTGTGGAACTGAAGTGAGCAAGCAATCAAGGGAAGGTGATCTGAGTTAAGACTGACTTTATTAGTTAGAGGTCTTGTCTCTGTGTCTTAGATAACCTTCATCTTCTGATCTATGCTTGAAGACTGTAGAGCCTGAGTCTATATGGCCATTTGTGTAATACAGTTGTTAGCTCTGTGATAAGCAAGTCTTAGGAATATTGGGTTAACCCACACAATCTGTACTTTTCACAGCAATAATTATTTCTGTGAAATACCAAAGAGTCTTCATGATGATGCTCTTGGAGTAATTAACACTGTAAAATTGGACAGACATTTTAGAATTAAGCCAATCAGAAACATTTTATAACATGTGAACAGTTGAATCCACATTGAAAGAAAGCCTAAGACTCAGCTGTAGTCAAATAATGTAATTCCATAGGAAAGAGAAAAGACAAGCCAGCAAGTGAAAAATTAAAACTTGCTATGTATTCATTTGCTGTGTGCCAATTTACACTGTTTAGAAAAATTAGGAAATTATAAAAGCAGTTGTTCTAGGAAGTAATAAAATGTGAACTTTTTACTATTGTATTGACTTGGCACACTGAGGACCTAGTGCCCTTGCTGCTGAAGTAACAGGAGGAAGGCATGTGTTGTCAGGCAAAGCAAAGGAACAGAAGATCTTGCCTTAGGCTGGAGAATCCTTATCTGTACTAAGAATTACAGAGTGACCTTGAAGTAGCTGAAGTGGTGCTCAGTAGTTAAGTGAAATTAAAGCATGAAATCGTGGTATCTGGAGATTATGAGATCTTTTAAGATAGGAAGTACCTGGCCCCGGCGTTTTGCCCTTTAGGTCCTGTTTTCCAAGTGACTTCCTTCCCAGTATAATTCTGAAGGTCTGAAGAGAGAAATGTGTGGAGGTGCGGTTTGAGAGAGGAACCATCTTGAGGACCAGTTGTGCCAAAGAGCAATTGTATGAGTCCCAGGAGAGATCAGGTGTCTTCATATCACGGGGCTTCTGTTCCTTATAAGTTGCTGATGTGGGGTTTTAGACTCCAGAGCAAGTACCAAAATGAAACTAAGAATAATGTCATGGATGATCAACCTATATATTTTTTTCAACATCTTATACCATCTATTACATTTGCTTGTCCTTGCTCTGAGTTATCATGAGATTACTTTCTAGTTGTGACCCCCTCCCCTTCTCCCTCTTACTTCCCATGATGCTGTAATTACTGCTGTGAAACTGGGTAAATAGCCAGTATAGTTAACCAGCAGAACGCTGGTTAGAGATGAGCCCTGGAACAACCCCTTGACATAGGAGTCATTGTTTTATAGATTATGTGCCAAACTCTTGGGACAGGGAGAAGACAAGAGGTGGGGACTCGTGGTGTTTTGAAAGGTTTGAAGGGAGGAGAAAGAGATGTGTGGGAAGAAAGGTTAGAGGTTACCAAGCCTGCAGAGTCCAGTAGTATCTATAATGCCCAACACTCGAGAGTTTGGGAGTTGTTTCCATGTATCCTACATCACTCAATAGGATCCTTACACCTCTGGAAGTCAGATATCAAACCTGAATTATTTAATTCATATACATATGTGCCCATGGCCATGCTTTTAAGTCTTTGCATAGACTGTCAGTTTATTTTGTAGTTTTAGTGTGGGAGAAATGCTTTGGATGTGTCTTTGTTTTAGAGCCGAACCTTTTGGCAGTGAAGGTGAGAAGAAGTAAGAACTGTCCAGAGTTCCAAATACTGGTGTGCTGGTGATCGTGGGTTGGGATAGGGAACCCAACCTCTGTGTCTGTGTGTGTGTGTATGTGTGTGTGTGTGTGAGTGTGTGTGTGTGTGTGTATGAATGTATATTATATGTGTATGAATGTATATGTGTATGCATGTCTGTGTTTGTATGTATGTGCTTATATACTGTGTGTGTTTATGTACGTATGTGTGTATATGCATGTGTGCACACACTCGTGTATAACAGAGAGAGAAATGGGAAGGCTTAAGGAATCTTTGCTCCTTTTTGGTCATTTGATTTATTGACTTTTAAGTGTCCTTTCACCTCACAGAGACAGGTCTGAACTCGGATGACTGCTTTCATAGATGAGGAATTGAAAGGAAGGTCTTCTAGGTAAACACAAGGAAGGAGAGCCAGGTTTGCATGTTCTAGGCTTAGCTCTGAGCTGCACATAGAACTCATCTAGCTACAGGTGAGCTGACTGATTTTATACTTGTAAGGGTCTGTCTCCATCACAAGATCATGTCACGTTATAGACATGCTACTTCCTGTTTACAGTGTGTGTAAAATACCATGACATTGTGTTTAGGAGCTGATTTAAAAAAAAAAAAAAGCCCCAAACTTGGAGGGATATAAATCAAAAGTTAGGGGAAGAAAGAGAAAAGTGGACTAAGAATTTGAGGCAGCTTCAGTAGTGAAGAACTGAAGCTGCCTAAAGTTTAACCTAAAGTTAAGGAGAAGGTTCTTGTAGTGTTTCCGGATCCTGCCAGATCCTGCTGGCCTGGTGCTCTTCATTAACAGGAAGTCCCAGTCTGTGAGAGTGGCCTGGAGTTCCCTGAGTAGGGTGGGGGCCTTGCTCTGCCCATTGCTTGCTCTTGGGCAGTTACCACACATGCTTATTCTTTCATATGCACTCCCTCTCTGTGTAGCCCTGGCTGTCCTGGAACTCACTCTGTAGACCAGGCAGACCTCAAACTCACAAAGATCCCCCTGCCACTGCCTCCTGATCAAAGTGGTTTAAGTCCAAATTTCCTCCACTGTAAAGTCAGTTATTAAGCACTATGCACTCATAGATTATCATGAAACACAGAATTGGTATAACAGCCTGGCTCCCATAGATATTTGATGGCACAGCTTCTCCTTGATTATGAAAGACTTACATTTTGTATTTTTATTTTCAGAATTGTGTTCTTTGTCTTCAGAACTTTCTTAGGGAAGGGAACTAGGAAGCTCTTGTCAAGGTTTTTTTTCCCCCCCCCACACTGATTGAAGCAGGATTAAATTGGAGTAAAAAGTGTTTTGCTGCCTCCTTATTGCTTCAGAGTTCTTTGTGACTTGATAATGTCCCTTCTGATGGCCCTGCCTCTCTAGGTGCACACAACCCTAGCCTCTCTCTGTTTATTAGGTCGGGGTGTGGTTGACTTGAAGTACTCAAAATGACTCACACACAGCCTTCACCTGCAGTCCAGTTTAACAGGCGGGATTCTGCCAGGATCAAATCTTGTAGTGTGTCTTTCAAAACAGGTGAAACGTGTGGTGGCACACCCCTCTCACCACTGCTTCCCGTCCCTTCCCGGGGCACCTACTTTCATGCCTCTTGCTTCTCTTATCTGTGACCCATTCCTTACTGGAACCTGGGGAGCATTATAGAGCTGGCAGACTTCTGACACATGCGTTCTTCCCGCTGCTGCGTGTATCCATTGGGTTCTGGTAGGAGACAGATTGAACGGGAAAACCAGAGAGACTTAGGCTTAGAAAGATGTGGTGGGTGTGGGCAGAGCAGCAGAGGAGGAGATGGTTTCCAGATCAGTTCCACTGTGAGTGCAGGGGCAAGAGGAAGGGAGAGGCAGCATCCCAGGAGGAGGGTGGTTGAGGAACAGGGGTGCTTGGCACGGAGTTGAGGCCTCTAGCTGAAGGACTCAACCTAGAGTGAGTCTGAGGGGTGGCAGAGACACCTCTCCCTTCCCTCCCATCTTTGGGTCTCTGCTGGGGTCTGCTGCAGAGGGTGGGTGAAGCCCTGGGGACGTGGGACAAAGCTGAAAGTGGATCTGGAGGGATGTGTGGGTACCACCCAGCACTACTGCTGAACTGCTCCTCCTGACTGAAGGACAGAGGAGGAGGAGCAGCCCCGCCCAGGTGGCTTCACACCCTTCTTTTAGTCCCCTCCCCCTACACTTAGAGTATTTGACTCTTCATCTTCCTAGGGCCTACTCACTCTTTAGACCTATTGTCCTAGGCCCTGTCTCTGACACCAAAAGAGAAATCCCCTGGCAAACACGGGGAAGTGCAGCACTCACCTGTCACTTCCCTGTTTAACCTGTCACAGCTTCCATGTTGCCTCTGCAGTGTGGTCTACGGTGTGGCTGAGCCCATTTGTGTCAAAATCACTTGGGACTGTTATAAAAAAAGTAGGTGTTCCCTGGCTCTATCCAGTCCTAGAAACGAGGGCCAAGGAATGTGTATTTTGACAGCCCCCTCCCCCGACCCCCAATATTCCCCATCCCCATCAGAGGAAGAGATCTGGGTCAAATATTTCAGGTACTTTCTATTACTAAAGCGCTACAAAAATATGGCCTATGGGGCTGGAGAGGTGACTTAGCGGCTGAGAGCACACACTGTTGCTTGAGTCAGCTTCCCTGCGCATATATCTGGTGACTCAGAGCCTTTGTAACTCTAGCTCCAGGGTATGTAGCATCCTCTTCTGGACTCCACAGGTGCCTGTATACATGTGCACATGTCCACACAGAGAAACATAATTCAATTTTAAAAAAGCAAGAAGCAGAGCTTAGGGTATAACCTCATGGTAGAGGGCTATAGGCTCTGCTTCTTGCCCATGCAGAAGGTTGTGGGTTTGATCCCCAGAACTGAAAAACAAAAGTAGGAGTGTTTTTAAAAGTCTATAAAAAAGCAATGCACAATTCCCAATACACAATGCAGTTTAATGGTTGATAACCATAGCTATATGAAAAATGAGATTCATAGTATACTCTAGGTTGTGTGACCCTGACATGGAACAGATTTTTGACTGAATAAAGTGTGTATTTTCTCTCAGTCAGTCCTGCCACGTTATCTCATGACTGTATGCACAGATTCATATGTGGAAAGTGCTGGAAGTTTAGATCTGGTGTCCTTCCTGAATGTGAGGTTTGGGCCCCCTGGTCTTCCTGGCGGCCTAGGGAGAGGACATCTTCCATCCCTTTTCCCTGCGTGCTCTGGAAAGCACTGACTCAAGGTCAGGCCTACTCCCTGTGAAGGACTGCTTTCGGGCCACCGACAGCACCCACGTGCCCTCCAGCAGGACCCAGAGCTGTGTGTGTGGACGTGGGGAGTGAATTCAGTCCTCACCCGATATGCAGGTGCTAGTTCAGCTTTGTAAACTTCGGTGGACTCCTTAGGACATTTTAATTTTAATTTTTACTTCTTCGCTTAATTAAGAAACCATTTTGTTTTTCCTGCCCCAAACTCCCTGCATCCTTTTGTGTCTGGCAAACCTTTCTTTAGTATTTATCTAAGGCCTGTGTCTTCCTGGGCGTGCCTTGTGACCCCTGCTTTTCTTTTAGGTCTCTTGTATGTGTGTGTGTGTAATATATCTGTGTTGGTGTATGTATATCATATGTATGGACTTAGAGTATGTGTGATGCTTCGTCAGCAGGCTGTGAACATTGCTGGTGGACTAGTAACATGGACCCCTTTTGGAGAGCCATCTTTCATGTTCCATGTAGGCCCTCCGTAATGAGGCCTGTGCCCAGAGAAGAAAGACAGCTGTCTCTCTGTCTGTCTCTTAGCTCTGGAGCTGTTACGAATCCTTATCATTGCCACTCTGTGTCCTCCAGGTCTGGGTCTGCCTTGCCAGGTTCCTGGCCCCGTTCCTCTGGTTCTCATCAAAGGTGGCTTCCTTCTGACTCCAGGAAGTGGACTTTAGAGAGGTCCTTCTGATCTAGGGGTCTTCTCTTCAGCACCCTTGTTATTCAGGGCCTCTGTAGCCTATCTGCTCTGGTGCTACCTATAGTATAACTTGGCTTATTCCTCATGACACTGTGTATTCCTTAAGGATAGGACCCGTTGTCTCCTGCTCAGGGCCCTCCTTGTGTGGAGGGAGTATGGACCAAGAGTGATGAAGGCCTTACACTGTCTGACTATGCACTTGACAAGCTGCTTATCTTTGTAAGCTTCAGTGTCCCTTTCTTTTCCTTCTTTTTTTCTTTGAGACAGGGTTTCTTTGTGTAGCCTTGGCTGTCCTTGAACTCATTCTCTAGATAAGGCTGGTCTTGAACTCAATGACCCACCCTGCCTTTGCCTCCTGAGTACTGGAATTAAAGGCATGTGCCACAGTGGCTTGGCTCACCCCTCCCCGCCTTAAGACTGAGTCCCACTGTGTAGCCTTGACTGTTCTGGAACTCACTATGTAGACCAGGTTGGCCTCAAACTCTGACTGCCTGTGCTGTCTGAATGTTGCGGTTAAAGGCATTTGCTACCATGCTTGCGTCAGTTTCATTGTCTATAATATAGGGTCACACAGTAGGTCACAACTAGTAAGAGTAGGTATCATAGATATAAGCAATAAATTCCAGAGCATGGGCACATGCATATTATTAACTTTGCAGGCTCTCTTTCAGGGGGGTAGGGAGGCCAGAGCTTGTATATGACTCCAGTGTAGCCTTTGGATTTTTCAGAACCTTTTCAGTCATCCTTCAGACAAGCGTGGGCCAGGCAGCATGCCAGGCTTGGGGGATGCCACCCATGTAGTGACTGCTGCACTCATAACACCGCAGCCCCAAGGAGTTGATAGGCAGGGAGAGGAGGAGTCCCATGGGTCCCAGGGCACAGGCTGGGGTCTTACTGATGGTGTCCAGGGCATTCCTAGTAATCAGCTACAGCACTTTCCCTGTCCTCCCCAAGGGCAGCCCCACTTTCCTGGCTGGAAGCTGCCCTCTGTCTCTTAGAGTTGCTGTATGGCCTGGATAGTGTCTCAGTGGTCAGGATCCTTGAGGGACAGCTCAGAAGATCTCTGTTAGTGGGCACAAGCTCCTTTGACTGACTTTAGCATTTCCTTCCAGTAGGAAGTAGGGGCTGAAGGCAGGCAAAACCTTGAAGACCAGTGATTACAAAAGGAGCCGAGCATAACTGTACTTCTGTCGGCGTTCTCAGCTAAGGGGTCGTACTGTTTGGGAAGAGAAGCGTTAGTAACATGTTAATCTAGGGATTGAGACAAAAGAGGTCTTCAGATCACACAGTTGTCTTTGTAAGGATCAGAATACCGCCACTTGTAGTGTCCCTTGCCTGTATAAAGCAAGACCCTCTAAAAGGACTCCTTTGGGGTAATGTCCAGGTCCTCTATAATTCTTGTTTCTGCCATCCCATCCTGTTCAGAGCAAGCCTAACGTGGCCAGCAGGTGGTGCGGTATTGGAAGATGCTTTCAGATCATCCCAAAGGAACAGACTAACTGGTATCCTTGGGGCATGAGGAAAGTTCTGTTCAGCCATTGACAGCTGCTCACCAGATTTAACACACACCCAGACCTACTCTCCCTGTCCTGACATTAGTTACTGCTGGTGATCGCTCAGTAGTGATTAAGTAGAACACATCTAGCTTAATTACCTACGACGAAGTTCTAGATGTTAACCAGGGATAGAAGATTGCTTGACATCAGAAATAGAGCAAACTCTGGGGTCATGGTTGGTGGTTGGTGTCCCTGTGAGATGACCAGGTCAAGGGGTTAGATGTAATGGCTCATCCCACCATCTACTCCCACTTTAAGTGCCCAGAGGGCACGTGAGGAGTGGAGCTGCCGGTGCATCTGCTTTGAGGCACGGATGGCCTGCTGTCTGGAAAGCTTCATGTGCAGCTGGGAAAGGACACCCCTCCCCACCTCTGCTAATGGTTGCCTCAAAGGAATGCTGGCTTGGTGCCAAAGCTGCCTTTTCAAAGGGAAGCTGGGAATTTGCTTTTCCAATGGAAGTATGATGGAAGTATGATTTTTAAATTTTGGATAATAGTTTTTATATTTTCTTATTTTAAGTCCCAATAATGTGTCTAGATCAGATTTAGCTAAATGGCTACTTGGAATTAGGAGTTTCTGGCACAGTTTATATTGTGAGTCCACTCTGAAGTGTGCTACTGTATTCTGAGGCTTACTTTGACAAAGTGGATTAAAGCTAAAGTGGGGCCAGAAGCACCTCCGTGACTTGTAGCAGTATTGGGGTGAGGGGAGCCCTCATACTTCACTGTTTCATAAGTTGAACCCTGAGTTGACCCTGGGAAGTTTCCAGTTAAATTGCATTTGGCTGAAATGGTCACATGTTGGATTTCATCTTGAAAGTTAGTACCCTACTAAAAATGAAGGGCTGACATTTTATGCTATTGTTATTTTTCTTCATTTTGTAGATCTAGGTATTTATACTTACTAATTGTTGTCAAAATTATCTTATGGAATAAGGCATTTAAAAAAAAAAAGTGTAGCTAGTGAGAAATCAATTACTATTTGGAAAGGCCTTCGTTGTCTTACAGGCTGTCGTTGGTATTTCCAGTTTTTCTTGAATGTATATTGATTTGGGGCCAGAGTGTTTTTATCACGTGATAACTTTTCAGGCTTTGGAATTTAAGTTTAATCCCCATGCTGCTTCACGGCTGAGTGCTAGTGTGCCTTTTTAAAATACTAAGTCTGACACAGCTGTTCGTATTAGCAGCATCCCCAGAATAGAAGTGACAGAGATCTTTGGTGTGTGAGTGGAGGACGGGCGAAGGGAGGGACACTTGGTACCTCTGGAGATAGTCAAGGGCTCCTTAGTAGAAATGACAATCCTGGGGACTGGCATTGCCGTCCCTGGGTAATGCCAGCTAGTCCTGTCTTCTTTTGTTCTTAGAGAATACTCTGAAGCTGCATAATAATTTGGCATCGCAGCCTTGGGCTTTAGCAAGTAGAGATGGTGATATATTCATCAAAATTAGAGGGTGTTGAGTATTGTTGAGCTGTGTGCTAAGATTTTTGATATTCATTGGGGGAGGGTTCATTTCTGAAGACTCAGTTTCTTTATAAGATACAAGAAACATACAATACTGGAGAAATCACAAGTTCCACAAAGGTGTTTGACATAGATGCTGAGTTTTACCACTTCAAACTGTAAAGTTGTGTGTGAGTTTTATTATTACTGTTTTTATTCACTTATTTTTAAGAGTATGACATTGGGTAGGAGATATGTGAGTCCAGGTTTTTTGTTTGTTTGTTTGTTCGTTTGTTTTAAAGTCCTACTTGGAATATCAGAGCTAAAAGATGTTATAGACCCTTTCAACAAAGAAAAAAACAGCCTGGCACAGCGCCAGAAAACCATTCTTGGAGTCTTTTCCTCCTTTTTGTATTTGTCGAAAGCGTGAACCTCTAGAGAATGATGAGCATATTAGAGTTCTATTTCTTACTTTGTCCATAACTCCAGATTTGGTAAATGCTTGGCAGGGGAGTTAGCTTATAAAATGAAGGAGAAAGGCGGCCCAGGTCAGTTTGCCCCGGTTAGACGGGTGGCCCTGACCAGCAAGCAAATAACCACCTCAACTTCATAGTATAAGCAGTGTGTGGCCAGCTGGACCAGGCGTGGAAAAGGAAGGGGAACTGTTCTGTGCCTTGCTGTTAGTATCAGGAAAGATAGACGGTGACAAGTCACCAACCTTGAACCGTGAGGTCAAGTAGGCTTGCCTCTGACCAGAGGCACCATCCTGGACTGGGTAGATTTGGCAAGTGTTGTCTGTGTGAATGTTAGTGATTGTATCCTGACGGGCTTGCTATTACTTAAGATGGTGAGAATTACTATTTGTTAGTAAAGATGGTGGCAGAGGATAAGTTTCTTATTTATTGAGTGCCATAGGTCAGTGCTATGAATCAGGAGCTATAGTAAGTCCTGGAAAGATATGGAGAGCAGGGGCGTACTTAGTGGGTGAGAAGGACCGACAGATATTTACAGCATGTGAATCAGAGTCAGAAGACAGCTGTGTTAGAGTTTGGAAAAGGCTGCCACAGCAGTGACCCAGAGAGAGAGGGAGAGGCCAGGGGGAGGGGAGGAGGGGGTAGATCCTCACAGAACAGTTGTGCCATAAACTGCAATGGACGATATCTGCTCCACCTGCTGATATAAAGTCCCCTGTTTCATGTCACAGGTGTTATCAGCCACACTGAGGCTGGCTCCTGTTGGCAGCTGGGTTTGTATGAGAGTCCCCTGCAGCCCTTGTCAAAACAGTGGTTTTCCATAATGGCTGTGTTAATTTACATTTCCACCCACAGTGTGCTAGGATCCCCTTCCCCCATGTCCACACCCACACTTGGGTCTCCTGTCTTGGATGGTAGAGCTCTTCTTGCTGGAGTGAGGTGTCAGCCCGTGCCTTTGATTTGCATTTCCCTGATGATATTGAACATTTGTACTAAGAAAAATTTAAACGGGACAACAGTATCATCCGGCAGTTGTACAACTGTGTGTAAATGTAGGGGAAACGAAATCTGAGTGTTGAAGAAACATCTGCATTCCTGTGATTATTGCTGCATTAGTCACAATAGCCAAGAAATGGGAACACCCCAGGTGTCTGTCAACCAATACGTGGAGGAAGAGAATGTGCTACATATACACAGGGGAATCCTGTCTGCGTATACACATGGGAATCCTGTCTGCATACACACATGGGAATCCTGTTTAGCTAGCCATAGAAAGAGTGAAACCATGCCATGTACTGTAGTAACATGGGCGGAACCAGAGGATGTTATTGTCATTGAAATAAGCCAGGAGAGAAAGAAGTGCAGCGTGAACTCACTCAGAAGGTCCAACTCTGAGTGTATAATGGCTCCCAGCATGTGAGGATCCAGTGTGCTAATGCACAGAAGGTAACTCTAGGTAATGGTGATGGCTGCGTATTTTAGAAGACCAAATGGAGAGCTTTGATGTTTGCACCATAAAGAAATGCTGTTTGTGGAGGCAGTAAAGTAAGTGTGGCCCAACCGAAACTCTGTACAACCTATGTGTGTATTGAGGTGTCACATGGTACTCCATACATTGTTTGGAGTTGTTTTCAAAGTTCTCGTGTGTCAGTGAAGAACAAATATAAAGTAGGTGGGTGGGTTATACCGTCAGGGGTTATGATTTAGTGAGGCAGAGTTGGATGGTTGTATCTTAAGTTTATAGGTGATGCTGTCAAAGTTCCCAGACATTCATCGGATGAGAAAGATAGGGGTCCCTGCTGTCTTACATGGCACAGACATTTACTTCTGCTCATGTTGCTTTGCAAGACCTTTGTCACATGGAAATAGAGCTGAGGGTGGCTAGGAGCTATAGCCAGCTGCAGCTCTGTTACAGTGGAGACACTGGGAAGGCTTGCCCCAGCCTGGACTCATCTAAGGTGAGTGTGTGTGTGTGTGTGTTCATTTATAGAAAATAAGTGTGTTGCTCAGGCTGAAGGATACATTTTTTTTTTTTTTCAGGCTTCTCTGAGCAAAATTCCAACTTGCAGAGAGGAACGGTGTTTGTGTAGTAACACGGGCTCACTCCTTCAGCAAATATTGGCCATGTGCTAGGCTTTTCAGTTTCAGAGAGTAGAGAAAGAGTAGGCAGGGTCTGATAATAGGGCTAATTAAAAGCCAAACACTGGGGCTGGAGAGATGGCTCTCGGGTTAAGAGTACTTACTCAAGACCTAAGTTTGATTCCCAGTATGCACAGACTACTCACAACTGTCTGCAACTCCAGTTCTGTGTGGCATCTGACCCTCTCTTCTGCCCGCTGCAGGCACCAGGCATGGATGAGGTACACAGAGAAGTGTGCAGGAGAAAACGCATACCCCTAAAACAAACCCCATTGCACCTGTGAAGTTCAGGAGCCAACCTGTGCTTACGGTGAGGAAGGTGTTTGTGCCTCCCTTTCTCTGTGTGCACAGAGCTATCACATAGCAAGTGCTCTGTGGGTGTCACTGCTGCTGTCATTGGGCAGCCTTTTATGCAAACTGTCTATTTGCATAACTAACACTTTCTGAAGGAAACCTCTGGCCTGTGGTGGGCTGGCTGCCACTTGAATGCCCCTGGATGCCACACTTGTTCCCATTGTGAAGGCATCCATTTCCATTTTCCAGGTAGTTGTTGCTTACAAAGTTTCTGGATAAATTCACAAGTGTCCCAAGTAGCTATCGTCCCAGTTACCTTCTAGAGAGCTGGGGACCTCTGACTCTCATCTCCTGTAGCTAGCTTGTTATGAATGACTGCATTTTAGTGGGCTAGGTGTCAGTCAGTGCCTCGGGCTTTCTCACGAGCGGACATTTATGTCTCTGGTGGGGTAGGGTCAACATCTGAGAGCCTAGTGTTTGAGAACTATATGCTCACTTGGAAGTGAATTCATCAGCTTGCCTTGTTGTTTACTAACAGGTACCAAAAAGGCCAAAGTTGTTGGTTTAACGCTGGGCACATTCTCAAAACTAATTCTGAGGAGATGTGCCCCAAGCATCTTTCCTGCAGACTTAGTGGGCTCATATCTGAGCTAGCTCATGTGAGCTAAGAGGTGTAAGAAGAGTGGACTATGGGAAAAGCCCGTCTAAGTCTGTTAAAAGAGGAACTCGACCCTGCAGGAGTCCAGTCTTCACCTGGTGTTAGGATGATGTTAAAGCCATGATTGCAGAGACCCTCTCATTATTCCTGCAAACGTTTGTTTGTCTTTCTCAGATCCACACAGTGTAAAGATTCATAGAGTGTCAGAGGAGCTCTGACTGTTGACTTCCAGGTTAGTGAGAACTGTGGATGTTAGGGCGCCCCCCTACCTTATGTCTCCCCTTTCTTCACATTGCTTACATGGTTTTTGTTACTCATGAGTATTAAGTTTTTTTTTAATGACAACTGAAACCAACAATCAAAGGCGGTTCTTGAAGTTCATTTAATGCTAGCACATGAAATGGCTTCACAAATGGGAGTATTAGGGACAGTCGTTTTACAGGAAAATAAACGTGTCTTAAAGGATCTAAGGTCCTTGCTGAGGTTGTTTATGTGAGTCCTCTCTCAATAGTCATTTGTTTTCCATTCATAGCTCCATCTTTGTTAGCTACCAGGGAATTTTACTCTTGTAGTGACAAGTGGGTTTGTGTGTTAACTCGTAGCTGGTGAATGTATCAGACACGGAGGTGATCTGCGTGCTGAATTGCATGCATACTGATTACATGTATTTGAAGCCAATATTTGTATGTTAACAATAAACATACATGGAATGCATTGTTTATTATTTTCTGATCAGAAATGGTGGCAGCTTGAACCGTGTGTAGATGGTCATTGATCGGTGTGGATTTAGGGATGCTCCGAGTGACTAGGAAGCAAGTAGTAGCCAGAGGCAAAACAGAGTCGTGGACTTGGGCTCAATGACAGAGCAAACCCAAACTTCATTCCTTCGGGAAGAAGTGAGATGAAGTTAGCTATTTCATGTTTTGACCCCTCTGTAAGTATTGGCACGTGTTCGTTTCCATTTTGTCTGTTTTGATATTACTGCTCAAGTAGGGAACTGAATTTACATTGTATTTTTTTTTTTTACCTGATATAGAAGGTCATGTCTCTTTATTGTATAACCTACAAAAGTAGTTAAGTAAAGAAATTTCAAAATCAAGCATTATTCTCCATCCACAGACAGTTTCCCAGACTTACTAAAGTTACTGTGTGTGTGCACGCTTGTGCACATGCACCACAGAACACAGAGGGCCGCTCTCAGGACTTGGTAGCACCTTCTACGTCCTTGTTTCCCCTAGCCCGCTTACTCAGGGCTAGCTGGCCCCGAGCTTCTGGATGAGTCTTCTGTGTCTATCTCCCCTTCTGAGGTGGAGAGCCGGGTTCCACTGTGAACGGCTTCCAGCTATCAAACTCCTCTAGCCTGTAGCAAGAAGTCTTCTGAGCCATCTGCCAGCCTGTTAACTTTTTTTTTTTTTTTTTTTTTTTTTCAAGTAGCTTTCTCCTTGGAGGATCACAGTTCTGAGGTTCGGGTTGTGAAACATTCGATCCTTGTTTTTGCTGCACCTATATTTTTTTTTTTTTTTTTTTTTTTTTTAAGGGAGTACGTATAGTTAAGCAAAATTAGGCTTGTGTGGAATATGTTGTTTTTGTGAACTTGATTTTTAATTTAACATTGAGAAAAGTCAGTGCTTTCAAAGTATGTGCAATTCCCCGGTGTTGAGCTACACATTGTTTATTCCTCGGTTTGTAATCTCTGCTGTCCTGAGCTTGCAGGAGGTTTCTTAGGCCTGTACTGCTTGCGTCTGTTACTCTCTCAGGAAGAGGTTTCTTGAATTTAAAGCAACTCAAAAAAAAAAAAAAAATCACTAGTTGTGTTTTCAAACTTATTTAACATTGAACTTTTCAGTTGTTATAGTTTATTGGTTTCGATGTTTTCACTGCTCTGGGCTCTCCATGCCTCCACCTTGTAGACGAGGTTCTGCTCTGTAGAACGGGACTGCTCAAGCTTGTGTGGCCCAAGGTGCCAACCCCCCACAGTGCCTGGGACTTGGTGACCTGGATGGGAGGACTAGGGACTTGCTTTATCAAGCCGTGTGGCCAGCTCCTCTTTGGCCTTGGCTGAGAGGGATCCTTAGGCTACGTCCTCTCTTTTCTGTCCGTGTTTATTTACCAGAGAACTTTCCCCCTACACTGAGCCTTGTGCCAGCCTCTGCAGATACATAATACATGTCTGAATTAGGTGTAGCTTTATGATGATGATATTTTAAATTTTGTAAAAATTGGACCCAATGAATGAAGCCTCCAAATCACTGACCACTCTATCAGCATAAATCCAAGCAAAAGCCCGACGCATGCTGTTACCCGTAAGCAGGCCTGAGAATTTCATCACTATGCCTCAGTTACTGGTACCGTTTCTTCATAAGGTTCACTCTGGGATCTCCTAGTGCATTGTGGCTGGATAGTGGTCTTCAGGGATGCTGAGAGCCACCTGCAGCAGCCCTGCTGTCTGCACTGTCTGCTTGTTTGGCCCAAGTCACCATGACTAGGAGCCATGAACTATACACAGACACTGACATCTGGCCCCATGTCATGTTGCTGATGAGTGGGAACAGTTCTGCTCCTCTTTGATGTCTGAACTGTGGATGAGGAGGAAACAAAGAACTGGCCTGTCACTTTGGGACTTACGTTGTAAAGGAGAGAGGCTAGGACTGGGGAACTAGCTTAGTGCTTGCCTTGCAAGTGTGACAACCAGAGTTTGGCGCCTCAGAACTCAGGCAAGAAGAGCTAATCACTGCAGCACATACTTGGAATTCAAGCACTGGGGAGGTAGAGACACCCTTGGGACTCATGAGCTAACACACACATATGTATACATATACACACGTGCAACATACACACACATCTATGCACACACATACACATATACATGTGCACACATATACAACACACATGCATACATAAACACACACACAGATACTTACTGGCCAGCATGCAAGTGCACACACTGCATACGCATGTGCACACAAGCGCACGCACGTGTGTGTGCGCACACACACACACACACACACACACATGGTTGAAAATAAACATTTAGTGTAAATGATACTCTGTCGTTTCCTTGTGTGGCTACCTCTCTAAGATGCTTGTGTGACCACTTCTTTTCCATGATGTAGCTTCCTTCTCAGTCTCCTGCATCAACATAGAATCTCCTGTTTCTTTGCTCTTCCCTCTGGTCTTATTTACATATTTTTTTCATAGACATGCCTGGTGCCTGAGCAGTCGTTGATTATGACCTCTGATGAGATGACTTTTTTTAGGTTTCATTTCTTAAAGTTAACCGTATAACCAAACAGCCAAGTGTCTCGTTTTGGCATTAACTTCTGTGTTAAATTAGTAAATTGTCAACTTTGGGATCTCATTTTTCTTTTTGGGAGACCTTGGGGTTCAGTGTTATATAAATCAGAAGCTTTCGGCAAGTCACTTAATGGCACTCAGAGGTGTAGAAGCCACGGTTCTTGTGGTAGGGCGTGAAGGTGAGGGTATGGTCTGGGAATATTGTCTCTTGATGGTTTTAGAGTAAATCAGAGAGGCAGACATGGTTCACATCTGTAGCCTCATTCATAAAACCCAGAAAAAAAAAACAAAACTGGACAGGATGAGGCACAGAGACTGTGCTGCAGGGTGAGCCTTGGCCCTCTGAATTGCTTTACCCCACCCACCTGGCGTGTAAAATGGGACATCTGTGGGTTCCTCAGAGAAGGACCAAGCTTCCGCAGAAGCCTGAAATGAGCACCTTCTGCAGGTTGTGGGGTTCAAAGAAAAACCCATAGAGGAAGCCACTCCTCATGGGCAGTGAGGTGGCAGAAGTACCAGGGGTCCAGAAGCAAGACATGGAAGGAAGAAAGATTGAAGAGGAACTTGGGGCCTAGGGAGCAGCGGAGTCTTGCAGACGAGCAGAGCTTGGAGTGAGGGCTTAGGAAGGCTCTCTGGACAAAGGGTTTGGAATGTACTGGGTGCTGAAGGACTCCTAGCTGAGATTCTCATGCTGATTCCTGTGCGTATAGATCCCTATTCTCAGAGTGGTATCCTCGGCTGTAATATCACTTTATTACTCTTTATATTGCAGGGAGTCTGGCTGGTCATTACCTTTTGAATCCTAGCTAGACACTAGACTAATTGGTGTTGGCTCCATGGTGAATAATTGATAGCAATTGATAACAATTATTAAGTATAAAGGATTCTAACAGTGACAGTTAAAATAGATCCAGATGAATCAAAAAACCTATCCAAACAAAAACCACACACACCCTGAATATTTCCTTTGATTCGTGTTTTACTGTGTTTTCTTTTTATTAGAAGGTAGTAATCAAGAAGCCGGGGTATAGCTGAGTAATGGGTAATTTACAGATTTTAATAGTAGTGTACACTTTTTAATTAAAAAGTAATAGCAAAGTAGGAGAAATTATTGTTGTATTAAACACATCACAGCTCTATTTGGGTGCTTCATCCTGTAAGGAGTAAGTACTGATGGAAGGGGACTCTGCCTGTGTGAAGGGTCTGTGAGGTTCCATTGATCCACAGGCCGCACGGACAGACACTGGCTTTTTGCCTTCCCATGCTCTGCTAGGAAACCATATGTGAACCCAGTCACCCCTGGCCTCCACTCGGTTCTGTAGTCTGTGTGGCTCTGCGCATGTTTCTCCTGTGTTTGCTTGGTGACAGGTGACGTTGTGCATACATCCTTATGTTACCTACTTGGGTCCCCAAAACAAGGTTGCTTCAATCTTCTGATTCCAGAATGAGCATCCACATGAGTTTTTAAATAATCGTTTCTGACCCTTCTGTAAATTAATCACATTTATTTGGTATATCGGTTACTTCTCTGTTGCTGTGATAAAACTCCATGACCAAGTCCACTTAGAGAAGGGAGAGTTCGTTTTGGCCGAGGGTTAGAGTCCATGATGGGGAAGCAAAGTTGTGGGAGCAGGAAGCAGAGGGGTACCTGAAATGATGGAGTCCTTAAAGTCCCTCAGTCTGCCTCCAGTCACATTATCTGTCACACTCTTCCTAAACGTCCCAAACGGCACCATCAGCTGGGGACCATGGTTCTCACCTTTCCTGATGCCACAAGTCTAATCCAGTTCCTCTTGTTCTGGTGACCTCCAATCATAAAGTTATTTTTGTTGCTGCTTATCAACTGTAGTTTTGCTATTGTTATGAATTGTAATGTAAATATTTTTGGAGCTAGAGGTTTGAGAAAGGTGTTGAAACCGCTGCCTTAGACTGAGAGTGACACTGCCCATTAAACTCACCTCTTGGAAATGGGGATAGTCGACTGAGCCTGGTTGTTAGGCTTGGTCTCATCTCCCCCCACCCCTCCTCCCCCACCCCCCGAGACAGGGTTTCTCTGTATAGCCCTGGCTGTCCTGGAACTCACTTTGTAGACCAGGCTGGCCTCAAACTCAGAAATCAGCCTGCCTCTGCCTCCCGAGTGCTGGGATTAAAGGTGTGCGCCACCATGCCCGGCTTGGTCTCATCTTAACATTCTGGCTTCCCTGAAAAATTACTTGTTTTTTTTTTTCTTTTTTCTTTTTTCTTTTTTTTCCATTTCTTCATTTTCTTAAATTAGTAATCATTTCACAGGCTACCAGACTATTATGTGGGCTGATGGAGCCTACAAGCTGCCTCCCCATCGTAGCTGGTCAGTATGTGACAGTTCTGACTTATCATCAAGGCTACAGGCAAAGTATATGCTATCATTTCCACAGAGGGAGTGCCTGCCCCTGCTGGGTATCTCCTGGTTACTGACACTATGGGTTTCCTCTGGATGTCTTTGTAGCAGCACCATTAGTTCTGGTTACAGATGGCATGGTGGTCACCCTGCTACCTGATAGACCCAGCCAGGGTTGCAGCTGGTCAGTGACACCACTCACCTAGCACTCAGATCTGATGACCCCTGTGTCCTGTGGTTTCCATGGCAACACACACGCGAAATACACTGAGAGGAGCTTCTGAAGTGAGCAGAGATACAAAGCAGAAAGTCTGAGGGTTCATTGAGAGGTAATGAGATCTCAAGGAAGGTTTGTTTATTTTTATTTTATGCCTATGAGTGTTTGCATGTTTATTTGTCTGTGCATCATATGCATATCTGGTGCCCACAAGGGCCAGATTCCCTGGAACTAGAGGTGTAATCCTGGAACTGGAGCTGCCCTGCGGGTGTTGGGAATTGTCCCCACATCTTTTGGAAGAGCAGTCAGTGCTCTTGACTGTTAAGCCTCCTTCTCTATCTTAAAGAATTATGTGTTGGCTTTATAAGCTACTTATTCTAAGCCTGCATATATATATATATATATATATATATATATATATATATATATATGCAAGCAAAACACACACACACACACACACATACACACACACATACACACAAACAGGTGGAGGCTGGGAGATGGCTTGGTGGGTAAAATGATTGCCATGTAAGCGTGGGGACTGGGTCAGATCCTTAGCACACACATACATTACAGGTAGGCATGGTGGCTCAGAATCTCTGAAGCAAACTGACTAGCTAGACTACTTGAATTGGTATGCTCTTAGTTCAAGTGAGAGACTTTGCCTGAATTGTAAGGTGAATGGGATCTAGGAAGTCACTCAACATTGATCTCCCATCTCCATACACTGGCATAATGTATGCCTGTGTAAATGTGAACCCCCACCCCCACTCACATACCCATCCCACACCTCCACATGGTGTCACATACCTGTAATCTCAGCACTTGGGAGGCTGTGGCAAGCTTGTAAAGAGTTCAATGTCAACTCATACAACATAGCAAAACCCTGTCCCCAGCTACACGGGACACTAAGCAGGTGAATCATAACTTCACAGCCATCCTGGACAGTGTATTGAGAATATATTGCAAAATCAAAAGCAGAGATCCTGGGGATATAGCTTGGCAGTGTAACCTTACATGATTCCCTGGATTGAATGACTGCGTACCTAATAACATCTCTCCACACCGAGTTAGAGGTGGAGGAGGAGGAAGAAGAAACAGTTAACATTGGCAACCATTAGGGGAAAAAAAATACTGCCTTTCATTTGTCTGATTTAATTTTGCTGTTGTTATTGAAACAGGGTCCTCTTGTGTCGTCTGGGCCACCCTGGAACTGCAGGTCCTTCTGCCTCAGCTGATATTACCTGTGAGCACCCCTGTCTTAGCCAGTTTGGCATATGTGATTTTAGTGGTCATTGCTTCTCTTTTGGGAGAAACTTCCAAAGACTTAGTGTAGGCAGGAAAACAGATTTTAGAACTTTTTTTGTTTGTTTGTCCTTGAAATGTGGTGTTAAATTTTTGCTCTTAAAAAAAGTTTTGTTATAAACTTCACAATTCCTGCTGCTGGTAGAAGTTTGGAAAGTATGTTGCTAGTTTAAAATTTAATGTTATTGCCCTCAGGGATAACATATCTCCCTTCAGAATTTGTTTTTCCCACTCTGTGTGATTTGGGTCATTATTCTGGAAACTTGTGTGTGTGGTAAAGCATAGTCACTTCCTGTGCCTCTCTTTACTTGCCGTGTCAACCAGCAAGTCTCTCCTTTAAAGGTGTATTTTTATTTTATTTTAAATTGTGTGTACTTGTGTGTTTCTGTATACTTCAGTTTGGGTGCCTGCGGAGGCCAGGAAAGGTATGTGATTTCCAGGGACTGCTGAAGTTTTGGGTGGTTATGAATCAGCGAATTGGGTGCTAGGCGTTGAACTGGGCTCCTCTGTGAATGTTGTCTGCACTCTTGACCCCTAGCTCCAAAGGTCAGCATTTCGTGAATCCAGGACCACCCTTCCTCATTAGACTTTTCTAAAAGGATTCATTTTTTTATTTTATGTGCATGAGTGTTTGCATGTGTGCACGGTGTACCACGTGCACACCTGGCCCTGCAGGACCAGAAGTGAGCATCCGATCCCTGGACCTGGCGTTATAGATACTTGTGTACCACCGTGTGTGTGTGCTGAGGACTCAACCGAGGTCCTTTGCAGCAGGTGTTCTTAACCACTGAGCCATCTCTTGGTGGGTTCCTGTAGACTTTTTTTTTTTGCCGAAAAGCACATATCCAAATATCTTCCTAAGAATCAGTATGTAGAAATTCAGCTCTCAATCCTTTGCAGTTTGTTTGGCAATACTTTCATAGAATTTTAGGGTGAAAAGAAGGTTCCCTTAAAACAGGAGGTGTCGTGCTGTTAGTTTACAGCATTGTGATCAGAACCATGGAGTTGGTTTAGCTCTCTGTGTAGTGATGGCTTCTATTTCTTGAAGATTCCAAGATCTTCTGGCTATCTGACTGATGGAAACCTCCTTTTATTGTATCTGTGTGGGTACCTGGTAAACCCAGTGCACAGACTGATGCTCTTCATCTCCAGGAGCTCGCCGGGGTTATTTCTTGGAAGACAAAGACTCCTCTGCTGACTTCACTCCTACCCCCAATTGTTTTGTCTCTGGGATCTTCCTTGGGTTCTAGACTTTGTGTTCAGGTTCTAGATCCACCATTCCTAAAGTATCGGTCTTTTTACCCAAGCCTTTGGGAGACTTTCCCCAAATGTAATTCACAACCTGATGTGTTGAGTAGATTTTCCAAAAATTGTGCTATCGGTATTCTCAGTCCTGTATACTCTTCTAGAACCTTCTTCCTATGTCATATCAAGGGATGAATGTCATCGACTCCCCTCTTCCATGACCCCAGAAGATAACTGTATGGCTGCTGCAATGAGCAGAGTATACCGGAAGCGATGGTGTGTAACTTAATCAGGAGAGGACAGCCTTCCTCCGTGTGCAGCATCTGTTTCTGCTTCTCTTTTCCTTAGAATGTCTCTTCTTGGAACCCAGCTGCCATATTGTGAGGAAGCCAAGCCACATTGGAAGGTTTCCTGCAGCTCTTTGATTCCCCCAGCTAAGGTCTGAGATGTCACCTCCCATCAACCCCTTGACATGTGAGTGAATGTACCTTTAGATAAATTCTAGTTCCTGGCTGATGTCACGTTGAGCACCTCTGAGCCATCCCTGCCAAGCCACCCAAGTGGCAGATTTCAGAGCAAAAGAAATGTTTTAAGTCTTAGAGTAATTTTTATGTCACCAGAGTTTTCGATTTCATGGTGACACACTTTAAAACCATTTATTCAAGTTTAATTTATAGATGATATATTACACAGAGCTTACACGCAAGGTTTGATCAGTTAACACGGTAAAGGAGAGAATGCAGTACAAAGTGTTAGATCGGGCTGGTGAGATGGCTCAGCGGATATGAGCACGGACTGCTCTTCTGAAGGCTGAGTTCAAATCCTAGCAGCCATATGGTGCCTCACAACCGTCCGTAATGAGATCTGACCCCCTCTTCTGGTGTGTTTAAAGACAGCTACGGTGTACTTACATATAATAAATAAATCTTTGGGCCAGAGCAAGCAGAGGTCCTGAGTTCAATTCCCAGCAACCACATGATGGCTCACAACTACCTATACGGCTACAGTGTACTCATATACATAAAATAAATAAATAGATCTTTTTTTTTTGGTTTTCGAGATAGGGATTCTCTATATAGCACTGGCTGTCCTGGAACTCACTCTGTAGACCAGGCTGGCCTCGAACTCAGAAATCGGCCTGCCTCTGCCTCCCGAGTGCTGGGATTAAAGGCGTGCGCCACCACGCCCGGCTTAAACAAATAAATCTTAAAAACACCAAAGTGTTAGATCAATTGAAAGAGATTATCAGTTTGCTTATAACCTAAATATCATAGGAAGACATTATTTTTGTTTTTAAAAATTATTTACTTTAGAATAATTGTAAATTTATAGAAAGCTGAATTCTCATAGACCCACATTTGGTTTTCCTGTTAACACATTACTTCAGAGTGGCCATTTACCATAGCTAGTGAAGCAACATTGATGCCTTTTTAAACAAAATTCTGCAGTTTGCTAGTATATTATTCAGTGCCATGACATAATACCATATATCACATGGCTAAATAGTAGCATAATAATAATGCATACTCCCGTTGTACCTGAAGTGGAAGGCTGCGACTCGGTTACCATGTGGTTCAGTTCTGGTGAGGGATGGCTTCCTGACTTGCAGTCGGTGCCCTTTTTTGCATACCCACTCGGCCTTTCCCAAGTGTGTTCTCACTGAGAGTGCAAGTTTGCTGATCTATATCTATTCCCCGTCTCTAAGATAGGGTGCAACGTAAGCCAAGCTGGCCTCAAGCTTGCCATGCTGCTGGAGATGGTCTTGAACTTCTGAGCCTCCTGCTTCCTGTGTGCTGGGGTTACAGAGGTACACCAGAACACCGAGTTTATTCTGTACTGGACAGTGAACCCCACTCTTTGTGCCTGCTTAGCGAACAGTCGACCACCCAAGTTACACCCACAGGTTCTTCATATAATGACTAATACTGAGTCCAGTCAGACAAGGGCCCCCGTCTCGTGGGCTCATCTAGCTCTAATGTCCTTCCAGATACCACTCCATTAGAATCTGGGACTTCAGCGTGTGACTTTCAGGGGGACACGGGTCTGTAGGGGCTCTTTGCTGGTGTCCATATTGCACGGAGTCATGTGTCCTTAGGCATCGTTATGTGGGACAGTTTCTCAGGCTTCTGTTTTGATGAACCTGGCCTTTGTAGACACTCCCTCACGTGTCTGTCTAATGGTTTTCTCCTGATTAATCTGGGCTCCTGGGTGACTGGGGGAGAAGTCCACAGGGTTAGAGTGTCACTTTGATCTGTCATGTGGGTTTACTCTGTGCTACCACTCATGGCTGATATTAGCTTTGATTACCTGTCTGAGGAAGTCTGTTGGATTTCTCCACTGCGAATCTCCTCTGCCGTACACCCAGTTCTCATATAGCACTCACTCCTAGAAGTCACCCCGAGGAGCCCATGCACAGGTTATTAGACTGTTGGATGTCCATATTCTCTGCTTTGCTTTTGTATTTTGAGTTGTTTCATCTTTTGTTGGTTTATTTTACTTGTTTGAGACGCATCTCATGGCCTGAATTCCTGATCCTCCTGTCTCCAGCTCTTAGGTGGGTAATGTCTTTTTATAAAAATTATGTTGGTAGTGGCTGGAGAGATGAATCAGATGTTAAAAGCGCCCTGCATTGCAGAGGGACCTGGATTCAGCTGCCAGCACCTACAGGGTGGCTCTCAACCATTTATAACTCTAGTTCTTAGGAATCTTGCATCCTCTGTTGGCACTTCGTGCATGTGGTGCATATACATACGGGCGATGAATATACATGCAGGCAAAACACCCACACACGTGAAAATAAGTACAATAATTTCAGCTGATGTTGAGGCTGGAGACATAGGTCAGTGATTAAGAGTACGTACTGTTCTTGGCAGAGGTTGCAAGTTCTGGTCCCTTGGCAGCTTACAAGTCCCTGTAAGTCCAGTTTCAGAAGATACAGTGCCCTCTTCTTGCCCTTGCTGCCATTGACACACATGGCACACACAAATAAAGTATTTTTTTAGTGTGTGGATGGCAAGAGTGGAGTTGGGGACAGCAGTTGGTGTCTACACTGGAGAACAGTGCCTGGCTCAGAGAAGTGGCTACAACCGTAGAGGTACACTTGTAGATCTGGTGTGACTGATGGATTGAACCTGAGGAACAGCAGAATTGGGATGCCACTTACATTCAGGTCTCAGCCTGAGTGGCCAGGCGTGGGGTGGAGCGGAGCTGAAGGGGGAGTGGCTTTAGAGCGTGGGAAGGAGACCTTATGAAAGGTTTCCCCTTTGGCTGTTTTTAACTTTCAGAAGTATGCTACCCTTTGAAGCAGAAACACCATGTGGCCATTGGAGATGTGAGTCTGCGATCAGGGCGTACAATGGGGCTTAAGATTAAATTCAGAGGTTACACATTTTATCTTGAAACCATTCCATTGTGCTCTCAGAGAAAGAATTTGGCTTCTAATAAGGAATTTGTGCTAATTTGATCAGAATCATGAGAAAGGATAAAATCTAACAACTTTTTTTCTTCTGAGAGCAGTACCAAAAAAAAAAAAAGAAGTATGGGTCACCTTTGGGTCAACATTGGCAGCCTCCCTGACTACAAGTCCAGCCAATAGAACCAGCTGAGCAGAGGGGCATTTGAATCTAATGAATATGTCTTCAAGTTGTTGGGGAAAGAAATTGCACGCATCGAAGGAACTGTGCGCACACATTTCTGAGCATCAAAGATGGCTAGTGTACTAGGGTATCATGTGTTCTCCCTCTGAGCGGGAAAGGAGTTGGAGTGGCTGGGAGCCCTCTGAACAAGCTACATGTGCTGTAGCTTTGTGGGTTTCTGATTCCTCATGCTCTATTTGCTCTCCCTTTCTCTGACCCTGGGGACTGTTAACTGTCTTTTTATTTTGGTTTTGTTGTTTGTTTTTGAGACTGAGTTTCTTTACATTGTCTTAGCTGTCCTGGATTACCTCTATAGACCAGGCTGGCCTTGATCTCAGAGATCTGCCTGCCTCTGCCTCCCAAGTGCTGGCTTTAAAGGCATGTACCATCACACCCAGCAGCTGTCTTGATACCTCTCATCTTGGTAATGAAGATGGGAGACTATAAAATTAAGAGTGCTTGACTCCACAATAGAAATTAGGAAAACATTTGGTTGCTACACACAAAACTGTAACCACTGATAACTTTGACTTGCCATAGATGCTGACATTTTACTGTTTAGAAAATAGAGTTTTAAGTTAGCATTAGAGGACTTTATGTCCTCCCTGCTGTATCATCTTATTCTATGTACTGGTGCACTCTCCCCTTACTGGGGAGTTGGCTTTAAGTTCACTATTTTTCAGGAGAAAAATATAACTGCAGTGTGTTTTGAGATGGTAATGGAAGCCACTCCCACACTCAGGCTGAAGGTGAGCCTTAGGCTTCCTTCCCTTTGATTCTAGAGCAAGTGGCTTTGGAAATAGTGGGATTGTCATCTTCTTGGTTTTTTTGTAGTCTCGGTCACAAATGTGCACACAGACAGTTCAGACTTGAGAAACGTATTCATGGTAGTACAGCAGTTTTCCAGAACCTTTCCTCTCACAAAGGTAGAATGGACCTTTACACGGCTTATTTCCTTGGTCCTTAACCCCCTTCTAAGCCCCCTCCTGTGGATTCAAGTGCTGTCACTTGGGTCTGGAAACCCCACAGTTTTGTCTGCTTTTTGTGCAGAAGACCAAAGCTAGGCAAGCAAGAGGCCACTTAAGGGACTTGTTTTATCTGTCCATCGATCGGGACACGATGTGTTTTTTTCTGTCTTGAAACTAGCTACTTAGATCAGGCTGGCCTTGAACGCACAGATATCTTCCTGCTTCTGTCTTCTTAGTGACGGGATTAAAGGCAGATGTCACCAGGCCCAGTTTGGGAAAGACTTGTCGGTGTCTAATGTTGAGCTTGGGGTGGGTGGTGGTGGTGGGGAGGTGAGGGAGGTGGATGGGTGAATGGAAAGTACACAGGAGAGAAGCCTCCCAGGGTCTGTTACTTGCTAGATAGGGGTGTGGCTTCTAGTTTTTCCAGTGACAGCCTCTTAAGATCAGACCCTGGAGATGCACCAATCATAAGTTGTCCTGACCTGGATGACTCGAGCCACAGTGTGTGCAGGTAAGAGTGACAGGTTCCCAAGGCTTATTATGGCAGAAGCCAAATTCTATCAGAGCTGGTGCAAGCTGCCAGAGCAGCTGTGACTGGAGCCACGCCTCCAGGAGCAGGAATTGTGATGCCTTGGTAGTTGCAGCTGGAGTAGAATGTCCTCAGGTCATATGAAGTGTTCCGAGCAGCTGGGTTGCCATGACAGTCTGGCTAGTCGGTCACCAAGTAGCTCATTTAATTGACAGCTCTCCTCAAGTCATCTGAGCACGAGAGAAGAGTGCCAGCTCTCAAATGTCAAAGAACTCATCCTTGTCTTTGGTCACTGAAGAGGGAAAAACCTTGCAGGGTGTGGACGGTAAAGGCCCAACACACTCAGTAGCACTTAGCAATGCTTAGCCTCTGGGAGGGGGCCCGCCTCTGCCTCACCAAGGTGACTGACTGTCAGGGTTAGGGAGTCAGTGTGTCCTTCCCTCACATCTTCAGAACTCATTGAAATAGTACCAGTTTTCCCACCAAGGCCCTGTAAGCATCAGGTTCTAGTTCACATTTAGGGCTTGTTTTTACTTTCTTTACAGATCTCAGATTCCACAAGCACAGAGAGCAGTCCCTGCTCACATACAGTGAAGCCCATAGTGGAGAGACAGTATCCGGCCAGAGGTAGCTCTGTCAGAGAGCTGGAGCAAGGGTTTGTGCTTATGGCGCCGTAGATGTCCCGAGCTGGGTACATTAGGCACTTGTGGGCCTTCTGTGATCTAATGGAGGTACTTACGTGAGACACGCCAACTGTGTGTCCTGGCGTGTGTGGATCCCAGCAGTGGCATCTTTTAGAACAGCAGTTCTCGTATATCAGATATCCCGCCTATGATTCATAACGGTAGCAAAGTTACAGTTATGAAATTAGCAATAGTAATAATTTTGTGGTTGGGGGTTGCCAGGACATGAGGCACTGTATTAGAAGTTTGGAAGTTTGAGAATCACTGTCTTAGAAGGACTGCTTTTTTTTCCCTAGAAACATGAGGTTGTATGTGGAGGGTGATCGCTACCAAAGTAAAATGTTTGCAAACTTGACCATTTTAGCTTCCATTAGTACAGATTTTCTCGCATGGCATCTCAAAACAGAGCTTGTTTTCCGTGGCTGATAATTACTGGTTTTGACTACTTAATTATGGTGGTGCTTCTCAGCTGCACAGGATGGTTTACAGCTCACCTTGGCATTGGTGCCTCTCGGTGTGAGTCTGTAGTCTGGGATGCAGATGGGCTTCCATCTGTGCCTTTCACCTCAGCGCTGCAGCAGACAGCATGCTGTTAGAAGTCTGGTGGGTGCGGAGGACAGCAGCTCTGGGCCCTTAGCCTTCTCGGAAACCTTACTTGGGAGGGTCTGTGGTGATCACCCTGGAAACTGTCTATTGGTTGCCATCCCTCTGCCACGTGTTGCTGTATAATTTGGACGTCAAATGCTTGTGATTTATAAGAACTGTTGAGTTTATGCTTAATTTAGTTGCAAGCAATAGCAAGGAGAAATTCCATTTATGTTGGCAGACCACCTCCCCCCCTCCCCAACTTTGAAACAGTGTGTTGCTCTGCATAAGAGAAAAGAAAAATGTGAGCTTGCAAGTGTTTACTAACAAATATCTGCTCAGCTGATGCTGTGCCAAGAATAGGTGCTACGGGATACAGTAAACAAGAGATAAAAATTCCCATGCTTGGCTAGTAGATCTCTGTGAGTTCAAGGACAATCTCATCTACATAGTGAATGCCAGGCCAGTCAGAGTGATGCAGTGAGACCCCCGTCTTAAAAAAAAAAAAAAGAATAAAACAAGCAAAGATCCTACCCTAATGAACATGTAATATAGTGATACTTTCAACGATTAACTCCAAGATTATCAACAGTGCAGCATTAAAAGCCAAATTTTGACCTTAAGGTGCCAGTATCTACAGACTTTAAACTTAAAAAAGAAAAAGAAATTAAGGGCTGGTGAGATGGCTCAGTGGGTAAGAGCACCCGACTGCTCTTCTGAAGGTCCTGAGTTCAAATCCCAGCGACCACATGGTGGCTCATAACCATCTGTAACAAGATCTGACGCCCTCTTCTGGAGTGTCTGAAGACAGCTACAGAGTAATTACATATAATAAATAAATAAAGCTTTAAAAAAAAATAAAATAAAAATCATTTAAAAAAAAAAAAAAAGAAAAAGAAATTAAAAATACTTAGCTAGGTCAATGTGAATGATTTTTAAGATGTATTATGTGTTTAGTGGCTAAGGATCCCAGAGGCAAATGTGTCTTGGATTTGAAATCACCATTAAAAGCTAATAGGTGAGTCCAGAGAGATGGTTCGTTGTGTAAGAGTAAGCTATTCTTTTTTTTTTTTTTTTAATTAGATTATTTTCTTTATTTACATTTCAAATGTTATCCCCTTTCCTAGTTTCTCCTCCGAAAGTCCCCTCCCCCCTCCCCCTGCTCCACAACCTACCCACTCCCTCTTCTTGGCCCTGGCCCCTATACTGGGGCGTAGAACCTGCACAGAACCAAGGCCTCGGCTCTCATTGATGACCGACTAGGCCATCCTCAGCTACATATGCAGCTAGAGCCATGAGTCCCACCATGTGTTTTCTTTGATTGGCGGTTTAGTCCCAGAAGAGCTCTGGGGATACTGGTTAGTTCATATTATTGTTCCTCCTATGAGGCTGCAAACCCCTTCCGCTTTTTGGGTACTTTCTCTAGCTGCTTCATTGGGGACCCTGTGCTTTGTCCAATGGATGGCTGTGAGCATCCACTTCTGTATTAGTCAGGTACTTGCAGAGTCTCTCTGGAGACAGCTTTAACAGGCTCCTGTCAGCAAGCTCTTGATGGCATCCACAATAGTGTCTGGGTTTTGTGGTTGATTATGGGGTAGATCCCCAGGTGGGGCAGTCTCTGGATGGTCATTCCTTCAGTCTCTGCTCTGAACTTTGTCTCTGTAACTCCTTCCATGGGTATTTTGTTCCCCCTTCTAAGAAGGAGCGATGTATCACACTTTGGTCTTCCTTCTTGAGTTTCATGTGTTTTGCAAATGTAAACTATTCTTATAGAGGACCCAAGTTTGGTTCCAGCATCCACTTGGGACATCTCACAACTACCTGCAATGCTACCTTAAGCTAGGGCAGATCTCAGCCTGTGGTATTCGACCCTCTAGTAGGTTTTGGTTTTGTTTTTTTTTTTTTTTTTTTTTTTTTTTTTTAAAAAAGAAATTTTTTTTTTTAATAGTCTTCATTTCGAATTATACTAAACTGTGACTAGTAATT
>NC_034596.1:23609065-23623882 GCF_900095145.1 Mus pahari
TTTGGCTTTTCAAGAAAGGGTTTCTCTGTATTGTCCTGGCTGTCCTGGAACTCACTCTGTAGACCAGGTTGGCCTCAAACTAAGAAATCCGCCTGCCTCTGCCCCCCGAGTGCTGGGATCAAAGGCGTGCGCCACCACTGCCTTCTGGTATTTGACCGTCTTGGGGGTCCGATGACCCTTTCACTGGGGAGTGCATCAGATCCTTTGGAGTTGGACTCATAGACTTGTGATTCACCTGATGTGGGTGCTGGGAACTGAACTTGCTTACTCCAGAGGAGCAGTGTATGTTCTTAATCACTGCTCTTAACCACACTCATCCCTCTGGGTACAATTCTGAAAGATCACAATTTGAAATGTATAGAACTAACAAGACAGTTGAGAAAAAAAATTGATTTTAATAAGTTGTATACTTTTCATCCTGGAGATAAATGCTTTCAGGTCAAAATGGGAAAATTTCACTATTTTCCCTTGAGTTGATGTTCTTTTGGTAATCACAGAGTGGTTGAATGTGAATCTAAGTTTTCTGCCCTTAACTATTTCTCCAGGCCTTAGGAAGCTTTAGAGGATATGATTCATGTTGAAATTTGAGTGATGAACGAGCCCAGCTTGACACCCATCTCATGGGCAAGCACCAACCCCTAACATTATTAGTGATATTCTTGCAGATAGGTGCTTGTTCTCTGAGAGGCCCCACCCAGCATCTGGCTCAGACAGATGCAGATACCCACAGCCGAAAGTGGATGGAGGTTAGGGACTCTTGTGGAGGAATCGGAGGAAGGATTGTGGGATCCCAAAGGGGATCGAAACTCCATGGGAGGACCGGCAGAGTCAGCTATCCTGGACCCTTGGGACTGGCAGTTGGAATCACCAACCAGAGATCATACACAGGCTGGACCTAGGCTTCCCTGCTCACGTATAGTAGATGTGCAGCTCGGCCTTCATGTGGGTCCTGAACAACTGGGACGGGGCTGTTTCCTGTATGTGGGATATGTTCTACAACCAGGCTGCCTTCTCTGGCCTCTTGGAGACTTGAGATGCCAGGTTGGAGGGGGGGGGGGAATTGAGGGGGGAGTGGTGACTGCTCAGAGGAGATGGGGATGAAGGAGGGATTGTGGGAGGGGGTGACCAGGACAGGGGCAGTGAATGGGATGTGAAGTGAATAACTAAAACTAAACTAAACTAAACTAAATGGAAAAAAAAAAAGTTTGAATGATGATATGACTGTGTTTCCTTATTCTAGTTCTAGAAGTTGAGAGTTGAGGGAGGTGGGTGAACACAACCTTGAGGCTGTACTGTTGATTTGAAATGTAGCCCATGAGATGGACTGGAGAGATGGCTCAGTGGTTAAGACTGACTGCTCTTCCAGTGGACCTGGGTTCAGCCCCCACGTGGCAGCAGCTCATTAATGTCTGTAGCTCCTCTTCTAGGGAATCTGACGCCCTCACACAGACCACGAGGCATACATGCAGTCAAAGCAGTGATGTACATAAAATAAAAATAAATTATTTAAAAAATGTAGTCTGTGAGAGAAATGAGGCTAAAGAGGTGTGTGAGTGTGTGTGTGATGTGCATGCCATAGCATACATGCAAAGGTCGGAGCACAAATGTAGGGAGTTGGTTTTCTCCTTCTACCATGTGGGACCTGAGAGATCCACCTCAGATGGCAAGGCTTGGCAGCACGTGTCTGTACTCTCCAGCCTGCTCACTGGCCCTAGGCCAGCTCTTTTATGGCAGAGGTGAGGGTTAGAATTTTGTCATAGTTATGACAGGCAACCTGGTTCCTAGACTATGTTAAAGCTGAAACTAATGATCTCATTAATTGAGTTCTAGAGAGAGCAGTCTCTAAGAGTCGGGAGGCAATGGAGGGTTTTTTTTCAGTGAAATACTTCTAGCCTTTAGAGCATGAGAGTGAGGAATGGCGAGGAATGTCCTCTCTGTGTACATACTGAAATTGCTTATCCGAGAAGCACGGAATGTAACTGACATGAAGTGCCTTTCCCGAAGTAAAAGTGACTTCTGTTGCGCTGTGTGGCTTTCAACTCAATACAAAGGATGGCCAATTTGGATTTATTTTATTTAAAAAGTATTTAAGTAGTCTTGATATAGATGACACCAAATAACCTACATATTACAGTGTAAAAGTTGATGCTCGTCGTAGACATCCACCCATCAAACTTACTACCAAATCAGAGATAATAAACATATCTCGGCCTTCAACCTTTCTTATGTCTACTGATATTATCTCCTCCTTGTCACTCTCCCTGCCTCTCATCCCTTCTGCTGCTATCAACAGTGATTTAGAAAATTGTGTAAATTGAATCATAGTAGTCTTTTTAAAATTTCTTTTTGTATGTTCTTTCCCTCCTCCTGTGTGTGTATGTGTGTGTATGTGCGTGTGCATGCACTCTCTCATGCCTGCACGTGTGTGGGAACATATATGTCACAGCATGTTCATGGGGATCAGAAGGTGACCTGTGGGAGATGGTCCTCTTTTTCCCTGATGTGGGTTCTGGGGATGGAATTCAGGCTATCAGCCTTGGTGGCAAGTTCCTTTACCTGCTATCAAGCATTCACAAGCCTTTAAAAATAACCCACCCTCTTTCACCCAGCATAATCATTTTGAGACTCTCCCGTGCTGTTTTGGGTAAGGAGCGCCTTCCTTTCTCTTGCTAAGGAGTTTTGAATGTGGCACCACACTTCCTTTCTGGTCCTGACTTTAGATGACTGTTCTTCAGCAGCTCATGTTGTAATCACTGGGGAGACGAACGTTGCCGTGCACACCCACCCACACTGGCTCCTTTACCCAGCTGGGGTGAGCTGCCCAGCTGCTCCTTTGTTGGACCAGGTGTGGCAGTGTTGTCGCCAGTCAGAAGCAGGCCTGCTCTTTCTATCAGTGTTCCCCGTGAGTCTTGTCTTTCCTTGGGGTTCATAGTTGAATGGCCGTTAATGACAGTTACCCTCGTAGCCCCACAGGAGAGATTAGCCAAGTAAATTATTCCTCAGTGTGCAGGGATTTCCTAGAGTTGGTTGAGGCTCTGATGAGGATGAGATGGCCCCCATTAATCTGGTAGGGAGAAGATGTACCTCCTTTAATCTCTGTGCTATCTTGATTCAGTAACTTGCTTTCTATGTCATTTTATGTGTTAGTAAAGACTGATTGCTTTTTGGTTTCTATGAAGTGATTAGAGAGAATACATAGAAACTTGTCAGTTAATCACCCCTGAGACTGACCAGCTTGCCTGCCTGCCTGCCTGCCTGCCTGCCTGCCTTCTGGCCCCCCTTTATGAATATGTATATATGTTCTGCATCCCTGTATGATTGTGTACTACAACCATGCCTGGTGCCTGAGGAAGAGCGTGGGTACTAGGAATTGAACCCATGTCTTCTGAAAGAGCAGCCAGTGCTCTTAGCCATTGAGCCATCCTGCTTAGTGCATCAGCCCCAGTCTAGCTGCTTTTAAGGACTTTGCTTTAGCGTCGATGAATTTATTGTCTGCCTCAGTCTGGTCTTCCATATCTCTTTGCTTCCCTCATGTAAAGCATGGGCCAGTCCTGGGAGAGCAGGCTCTTTACCTAGTAAAGCCAGTGTGTGCATGTGAGGGATGGGCAATTGACAGATAATTAGGAGAGAGGAGACAGTCCTGCGAGCATGCCCAGCAGACCCCTGTCCCTTGTATTCTGAACATACTTTATCTTAGTCAGGGTTTCTATTCCTGCACAAACATCATGACCAAGAAGCAAGTTGGGGAGGAAAGGGTTTATTTAGCTTACACTTCCATATTGCTGTTCATCGCCAAAGGAAGTCAGGACTGGAACTCACACTGGGCAGGAAGCAGGAGCTGATGCAGAGGCCATGGAGGGATGTTCTTTACTGGCTTGCTTCTCCTGGCTTGCTCAGCCTGCTTTCTTATAGAACCCAAGACTACCAACCCAGAGATGGCACCACCCACAATGGTCCCTTCCCCCTTGATCACTAATTGAAAAAATGCCCCACAGCTGGATCTCATGGAGGCATTTCCCCAACTGAAGCTCCTTTCTCTGTGATAACTCCAGCCTGTGTCAAGTTGACACACAAAACCAGCCAGTACAATACTCATCCATCTACTATAAGACTGAGCAATTGTTGTGGCCCATTTTGTTGTCTGTGTTCTTTCTGGCCAGTCAGCCTTTCGATGCAGGAGCAACCATGCTGAGACGTTCATGTGTCTACTGTCCCCGGATGGAGGGACTTGCTGCATGCTGACCAACCAGTGGCACCTTTTTGTTTCCCATATCTTTTGGGTTTCTAATGCTGAAGCACAGGAGAGAGCTGTGTACGGTTGGTTGTGCTCTGTGCTAGATTGTGAGTCTACTCCTGCAGACTGACCACACCCACTTCTCTCCGTGAATTCCGTGTGGAGAGGAGAGGGGAGTAAAGAGGAGAGGCTAGTTTGGTGTAGTGGTAAACTAGGGTGGGACGCAGGTGCAGCAGAGAACTCAGTTGTGTTCAGTTTGAACTTTGGGTACAGTGGTTAATTTGTAGTCTGTCGGTGTACTCTACTTACTTGGGCAGCTCATAAAAAGGTTTCCTTGGGCTGCTTAAGAATGCTTGTTCTTGTAGAGGTCTAACCAGAGGTCATGGGTCTAACCACGCATGACTCCAGTCCCAGGGGATCCGTTGCCTTATTCTGACCTCTGCATACACCAGACCTCCGTGTGGTACTCAGACTTATAGGCAGGCATACTCAAAGACGCATGAAATAAATAAGTCTAAACAAAAAATTAGTTTTGTTTATTAGTGTTTCTATATATATTGTATGCATTTTGGGATAACAGGCTTGTGGGGGCACGTCAACAACAGGATTGGGGGCTGTGACACCCATACCATGGTGTGTACATGGAAGTTAGTGACTTTGGAGTGAGTTCACTCCAGCCCTAGTAGTTCACTGCCATGTCTGGCTTTTTATATGAGTACTGGGAATCTTTTGTCATTTCAGCTTTAAAAAAAAAAAGTACTCTACTTTCTGAAAGAGCATTGTATATTTCCTGGTAGTCTATTATGTCTATATTAATTTAAAATCCGTCTTTTCTTTTTTATAAAGGCCTGTTGACATTTATTGTCTGGATTTAAATTTAATGATTACTATGGGAGAAATTAATAACTTCATGATACTGGTTCTCCCTAGCTGGGAACAGAGTGCCTTTTTGCATATTCAAGCATTAAAAAAATGTCTTCCTGGACAGGAGAGGTGGCTCAGAGGTTAAGAGGTTAACTGGCTGTTCTCTCAGAGGACCCAGGTTCAATTCTCAGCACCCACAAGGCAGCTCAGAACTTTCTGTAACTCTAGCTCCAAGGGATCCGACATGCTCGCACAAACATAAAGATAGGTAAAACATTAAAAAATAGAAATAAATTATATATAAAAAATTTTAAAGGTCTCCCTGTGGCATTTGAAATTTTGCTCATGTAGGCTTTTCTTTTTGTTTTTTTTTCGAGACAGGGTTTCTCTGTGTAGCCCTGGCTGTCCTGGAACTCACTCTGTAGACCAGGCTGGCCTTGAAGTCAGAAATCCGCCTGCCTCTGCCTCCCAAGTGCTGGGATTAAAGGCGTGCACCACCACGCCCAGCCGGCTTTTCTATTTTTAAGATTATGCTTACTTAACTGTTTCTTGTTGCCATTTCAGGTGGGATTTTGAGTTTCAGTCATATTTTATCATTGGCTATTATCGGATGAAGGCTCTCTCCTGAATTTGAGAGATGGGTGCTTGTCTAAGAGCACGTTGCTGATTAATGACAATTTGATGCCAACACCACAATGCCACCCATTTTGCCTTCTTCCCTGTATTGATTGATAGGACTGTTTAGCAATGTGGAAAGCTAGAAATGTAAAAGCAAGTCTGACATTGATTTTTTTCTTTAGTATTCTTTGATAATTTCATACATTTATATACTATATTTAGATCAAGAAATTTGAAAGTCAGTCTGATGTGGACTTTTAAATTATTTTTTGAGAAATATTCTTTTCCTTTTTTTAGTTATTCTAGACTTATAGGTGGTTGTGAGGCACCTGGAATAGCTCCTGGAGTCTGAACTCAGGTCCTCTGGAAGAGCAGCAAGCACTCTGTTGAGCCATCTCTCCAGCCCCGTTCTTATTTCTTTTTTGTATTTCCTTAGAACTTAAAAAAAAAATCTTTCTAGTGCTACTTTTATGTTTATGTGCTGTCAACGAAGTAATAAATTACTAAGCAACGTTTTATATTCCTAAAACACAGTTAGTATAGGGTTCAATAGTGACTTTAAGGAAACTCTGTATTGTTATTTTACCAAAAATTGTGGACTGATTGTGGTGGTGAACGCCTTGAATCCCAGCACTTTGTAGGCAGAGGCAGGTCGATCTCTCTGAGTTCAAGGCCAGAAGAGAGTTTCAGAACAGCCAGGGGGACTACATAGAGAGACCCTGTCTCCAACAAAAACAGTGAAACAGATGAAAAGGAAATTGTTATAACAAGCCTCAGAGAAGCCCACTTTCCTTAGCAGGCTAGTATTTACAGACATGTGACCAGGCCAGGGAGTTTGGAAATGGTGTTCCCCTGATGGCATTTGATAACTGGTCTGGCCTAGGGTGGAAAAAGATCTTGTGGTTTTCAGGTTTCTCAGAAAATTCTCTTTGGGAAATATGCTGAGGCTCAATATGTTACCTTTTCAGGAGACCACAGTTGTCACGTCCTAAAAAAAAAAAAAAAAAAAAAAAAAAAAAAAAAAAAAAAAAAAAAAAAAAAAAAAAAAAAAAAAAAAAAAAAAAAAAGCCTTTGTGTTTCCTTAGTACCCATGTGGAGTTTACTCAGGCCCACATTTATGCCTCTGGGTTGTGGAGCCACCAAGAGGAGCTTTGTCTTGGCCAGGAAGATGTCTGAGAAGTAACCCTGAAGCTGAGTGTCAGGTCTCTGAAGGAGACTGAGAAAATCTGAGCTTCTGTCACTCAAGAGCACCCGGGTCCTGGCAGTGAGCCCCTTCATTGTGACTGTGTTGTAGCCTCACATAGCTCTTGTTTGTGGGTTAGAGAAATGACGATGGTGCCCACACAGCCCTGTTCTCTAGAAGCTTGGCTGTAAGCCGCAGGGGGATTCTGGGAGAAGCACCAGTACAGAGTATTTGCAAAGGCGGTTTGAAAGACTGCAGGACATAAGGCTGTGTCTTTGTAGAAGGACAGGAGCTGAGGGAGAGGATGGTGATTCGCTAGGCAGAGGCCATAGACAGCACAGCTGCCCATAAGTCCATCCAAGATGAACTTGAAAATGTTTGCAGCAGCGGAACAGGTTGGCTGATGAAGGGAAATACTGAGCTTCCTGCCTGTGGGAGCTGGAGGGAGGGTGACACCCCCACCCTCCCGGGGTGAACATGCATGCATGGGGACAACAGCACAGTCTTTCACAGCACTTCCGGTTCCAAGATTTTATATGTTCAGCATGCACAGGTGTGTGTGTGCCTAACACAGCTAACTGGCTAACTCTCCATTCCATGACTTGTCCTAGTGGCTTAATTACACATACAACACATTTTTGAGTTTATTTCTTAGGACTCATAGCCACTTAGATATAACAGGTATAGGTTTTTCTTTTGCTTTTCTTTCTGTCTGTCTGTCTTCCTTCCATTCATTCATTCATTCATTTACTTATCCATCCATTCAGTCAGTCACTCATAAATACAATCCCCTATAGCAAAGACCTGAGTGGCAGAGGCAGGCTGGCTGTTTACCAACTCTGGTTTTTCTTGTCTTAGACTGTAGCCTGCATACACATTTCCCGGCCTGCCTTGGTGGAGATTTAGCCTGGTCTGTAAATATCAGCTACAGGGAACTGTGGTCCATCTTCAGTGATTGTCTCTCATGCTTTTATGGCTCCCTCCAGATACCTGGATAGCAATGATGTTCGGGATGATGGGGCCACAGAGCAGCTGGAGCCAGGCTCTTTAAATCACAGCAAAGCAGAGCAGCCTTGGGCTGTCATGTGATCCTCTGGCTTGTGGCAGCTGTTACATACTTTTTATGTCTATTTACTGTAGCACCTAGTGTAACCATAACTAATACATAAATTAAAAAATATGACCAGTATCTAATGTCTTTCTCCTGTTTGTAACCTGTTCCCTCCTATCATAGATAAGCACTTAGGTGACCTCAGTGACAGTCACTTTCATATTTGCTACACTTGTATCACTTTCATGGATACCCTCAGCCAATGTGGATTATTGCTTGCATTTTGGAATCTTTAGCGAGCTATGGTTCTATGTTTATATATGTATGTATTCTGGGTGGGCTCAAGAGCTGTGTGGCTGCTCTCACCCAGCAGAATATGTTGATTTCAGTGCATGGTCCTGTAATGTGCCTCTTGGAAGGGACTATTCTGTTACTTCCGTCATTCTGTCAAGTGTTTCATTGGATGAATATATCACAGTATGCTTGTTCATTTTGCCATTGAAAGTTTTCTTGTTTCTTCTTCTTTTTTTTTTAAATTCTCTTTGGATGTGGCCATTATGAACAAAATCGTGTTTGAACATGTTGTCTATAATCAGTGTTCATGTTCTTCTTATAAGTGAGTGGTTGGCTGCACGTGGACTGTCTTCAAGTCTGTAACAAAAGGCCAAGCAGTTTTCTAAAGTTGATGTTGATCTTGTGTAAGAAATCCATTACTCAGACACTCAAGTCTACACTTAATACTACTGGCCTTTAAGGACTGGCTTATATGATGGGTGTGTAATAAGGTCTTCTTTAGGGCTTAGCTAGTATCCACTCATAAAGATTTAAAATATGATTCTTTGTATCTGGGCCCCGCCATTTCTGTTTGAATTTGAGGTTGATCTGCAGCTGGTTGTGTTGGCTAGAAAAGACATTTGTTTTATAGTTAGCTGCACATGAGTTTTACCCAGAGCAACCATAAAAAATATTCAGTCCCATTTCTAACGTAGTGATAGCGAGGAGTCTCTTTAACTTTCCAGTGGGTGGTTGTGCACTATCTACCAGATGGAGCTGAGCACAGCATCCCTGAAGCTGAAGATGCTCTGCCTTTGGAGCCTATGGAGCACCCTTGACCTTTGACCCTTAGCTGTCTGCCTCACTCCTTTCATTCTCCTCCTTCTCAGTGCAGAGACTCACAAATACTGTTTACGTGGAGGGACCGAGAATGTGCATTATACAAACATATTATTGCAAAGTAGCATTAGAACAGGGCATCCCATTGAAGTCAGTTGGCGTTTGTGATCTCCTTTGTAACAAGCATGTTCCAAACATTATTTCAGTGTGTTCTATATACAGTTATTACTGTTCTGTTGGAACAGGATCTCATTATGTTACCCAAGCTATGGTTGAACTCCCTGGATTCAAGAAATCTTTCTGCCCCAGTCTCCCAAGTGCTGGAACTGTAGGCATATGGCACTATTCCTGGTTATAAAACTAGATACTTTCATTAGAGAAATTGCTCACACTAAACCTTTGAAGTTGGTGCATATTTGCACTTAAGGCCTATCTCAATTTAGAGAGTAGCCACAGACAAGCACACATGGCCACATGTGGCTCTTGGCCATGAAAGTGAACAGTGTAGGCACGTTAGAAACTGGTATGCTAAGTGCCTTGTTATACATTGGGAACACCTGGGGACCCCTTCACCTGGCTTAGTAAATAAAGTTTAAAGCTCAAAACGAACAAATGCAGTCTGTTGTTCAATCATGATATGACAAAAGCCTGTGTTCCCTTAGCCTATGAAAAAAATGGGAAAGGTTCTGAATCTGTCGTGTTTGCTGTCATTTTAGAGTGGGCATGTCACTCAGGAAAACTCAGATGTGAATGCAGTAAGATATTCTCCTTAGAATCGGCCTGCTGGCTCTGGAAGGTCAAGGCGGTTAATGTAGGAAACATTAACATATTAATGTCCAGTGGTTTCTCTCATTCTGCAACTTACGTTTTGATTCATCAGCTATTTTCTGGTTTTTCTCTTTAAAACAAACCAAGACATGCACAGTACACATCATATATTCAGGCAGTGCAGCCACGAGTGTGCTGTCCAAAGCCAAGGGGCACAAATGCCGTGGAGGAAATCACTATTATAGAAGAACCGGAGATACAGATAAAAGGCCAGCCACAGACTGACAGATGCTGTCTGTAAAACAGTGGATTCAAATAAAGACATCTTAGTCACAAGGAAAGTTAAACCTACTAGAAAAATATGAAAAGGATATCAAGTAGAAGTTTAATGCCCAACAGATCTATTAAAAAAAAATGACATTTAAAAAAAAAAAGTAGTGAGATGAAATCTCTTGTTCTCTAACTCGGCAAAAATTCGAAGTCTGGCAGTACCAGATGTTGCCAGGCATGTGGAACGGTGGCACTCGCTGCTGAGTGGGCGCCTGAGCAGGCCCAAGCTGCTTAGGAGAGCAATTTAGCGTCTGCAGTTCAGTGGAACATGCTTACCTGCGAGTCTACACCCACATCGTCACGCAACACAATAGTGTGCAACAGGCCAGTAAGCAAGGTGAAGTGTGTGTATCACCAGACAGACAGAAACAAACGCCAGAAATGAAGTGTTAGGAGTAACGGCAGGAGCTCAGTCTGTTTTTACCATTTAGAAAGTTAAACATTCAAAGTGGTACAGTATAGAAAATGCATAAAGGTGTGAAAACACAGGGGAGTACGACAGTCATTTTTAGACTGGTGGTTGGATGTCTTGTGAGGAACGGAGGGGACAGTGTTGGGAAGGAGTAGTTTGCCCCGGAGGCTCTATTCCGGGCGTGAGCTTGCACACACCGGGGCGTTTCAAGTCTTTCTTTGTTCCTTCTGTCATCTAATGCCTTGCTGTCTAGTTTTTATAGGCTGCAGCATATGGAATCAGAGTAGCCTATGGTTGTGGTACCACAGGCTCTGGCGTAGGAGTGCCTGGTGCTCACCTGCTGGTGGTTGAGCTGCCTACAGTAAGCACAGTATGGTAGATATGCAGAGACTCTATGGGGATGACAGTAATGTTAGCATGTGCTACACAGTGGGCTTGTGTCAGTAGAGGTATGTGTTTAGTGAGTGCATGTGTATGCAAGACTGGCTTGGCTCTTACTCTCTAACTTGTATTTCTTCCTTATAATGCATCTTGATGATCATCTCCCATGTCAAACAAAGACGAACAACGTATGTCTTTTTAACCACATTAAAAACATTTAATTATATCCAATTTGTGCTTTATTTTTGTGACTTGCGTGCTATATTCTTCTTCTGTGTGACTTTTTCTTTCTACTATCCTTTAAGAGTTTTTGGTACACATATTTTAATTCTTTTTTGAGACAGTCTCACTATGAAGCCCAGTCTACCCCGATCTTGACTTTCCTCCCATCTCACTTCCCCGGGTGGCTGGTAGGAGTGTATTTTAATACAGAGTGACCCTGTGTCATGTGCCTTATAGATATGCATACCTTTTTACATTGTTACTTAGTGTGTTGTTTTTGTTGCATAGGAGCTTCAGGTATTTATATAGGAAATAAATATTAAAATAAAATTCATTTTATTTATAAATTAGCATTGCTAAATTATTATTTGGATTAGATAAGATATATTTGTTTACATTGTTATCTAGGATGTAGATGTAGGTGCTAATTTTTACATCTAGTCAGGAAAGCTAGGATTTGCTGCAGTAACAAGTCATCCCTCCATGGCTGGACATGGGTTGGCACAGAAACCATTGCTCTTCGTCATTTCTGGGACATGGCAGACAAAAAGGCAGCTGTGACCATGGTTGTTCTGACCCTGAAGTAGCACACCACTCCTGCTTCCAACCTCCCTCCATAAGAGTTGGGATACAGTGCCTCCCTGATGGGTCACTGTGTGCCTTACAGTTGGAGAGGAGTTTCCAGTCCCATTGGACATTGACGTTTATAAAATGTCTTTGCTGTGCTGTCCAGTGTCCTTGTGTGGGTCATAATTTTCCCACAAGAGACTTTCTTTTCTGTGGTGTTGGAGTATTTTCCCTCGCTTACTCTTTGTCTCCTCACCCCTGTTATATAGACTTAGGATCTTAGATAATTAAAAAAAAAAAAGTCAATCTTTTATAACGTCTGTGGTTTCTCTTTGGAAAAACTTATAAAACTCCTAATCGCTTTTACAAATTTATTTTGGGACATTAATACTTTCTTTGAATGTCCTTTAGTTAATGTTGTCACTGTTACTTGGAAGTGGGACAAGGCCCTGAAAGTTTGTCCTTGGCTGCTGCTGAAGACAAGCACTTTAAAGATAACTTCTTTGGTAGGTCTCAAGCTGAGGCTTTTATAAGTCTCTTTCTGTGCAGCAGATAAAAAAGGCTTCTCCTGTGTGAATGAGGTTAGTGACTCAGTGCTAAACTAGCTGAGAAGGTTTCCTTCCCGTCCTGTGTCTTAGTTAGGGTTTCATTGCTGTGAACAGACACCGTGACCAAGGCAGCTCTTATAAAGGACAACACTTAACTGGGGCTCGCTTACAGTTTTGGAGGTTCAGTCCTGTCTTAGTTAGGGTTTTACTGCTGTGAACAGACACCATGACCAAGGCAAGTCTCATACAAACAACATTTAATTGGGGCTGGCTTACAGGTTCAGAGGTTCAGTTCGTTATCATCAAGGTGGGAGCATGGCAGTATCCAGGCAGGCATGGCGCAGGCAGAGCTGAGAGTTCTATATCTACATCCAAAGGCTGCTAGTGGAAGACTGACTTCCAGGCATCTAGGGTGAGGTCTTTGTTTTGTTTTTTTTTTTTTGTTTTTTTGAGTCAGGGTTTCTCTGTATAGCCCTGGCTGTCCTGGAACTCACTTTGTAGACCAGGCTGGCCTCGAACTCAAAAACCCACCTGCCTCTGCCTCCCGAGTGCTGGGATTAAAGGCGTGCGCCAACACACCCGGCCTAGGGTGGGGGTCTTAAGCCCACACCCACAGTGACACACCTTCTCCAACCAGGTCACACCTATTCCAACAAGGCCACATCTCCAAATGCTGCCACTCCCTGGCCCAAGAATATACAAACCATCACAAGTCCATTATATGGTGGGGAGCATGGCAGTGTACAGGCAGACTTGGGGCTGGAGGAGCCAAGAGGCCTACGTCTTAATCTGAAGGCAGCAAAAGGGGACTGTCCCATGAAGAGTAGCTTGAGCGTATATATAGCCTCAAACCTGCCTCTACCTGACACACTTCCTCCACAGGGCCACATCTACTCCAACAGGGTCCCACCTCCTAATAGTGCCACTTCCTAAGGGCCAAGCATTCAAACACATGAGACTGTGGGGGCCATACCTATTCCAACTCCCTCCCATTTCCCACTTCCAAATTATCAGGTCACTGGAGCACGATGCAGCTGTCCTCTGTGTCAGGAGAGCTGGTTTCTAGAACCCCACCAGATAAGAGAATCTATGGATGTTCAAGTCCCTTCCATAAAGTGTACAGTGTCTACCCTTCAATACACATTCTTCCATTCATTTAAATCATCCCGAGATGACTGGAAATGCCTAGTACACCATCAATGCTGTGTGAACAGTTGCTTTCCTGGACTTTTGGGAAATAGCAAGGGAAAGTTTCTACATGCTCAATACATATATTTTTTTTTTCCAGGTATTTTCAACTCATGGCAGGTTGAATCTGAGCAGTGTGCAACCTGCAGATAGTGTGTGTGTGTGTGTGTGTGTGGTGTCCATACAAAAAGGCACAGAGGTCAGAAGACAGTGCGCAAGTATCAGTCTTCTCCCAGCATGTGGGTTCTGGGTACTAACTCATGTGGTGTGTGCCGTGACCTGCTGCGCCACCTCACTCACCCCTCCTAGGACATGGGGTCGTATTGGAAAGGAGGGAGAAAGGGTCAGAGAGAGGCAGGAAAGGCAAAAGAGAGCAGTAGAAATACAGAAAAACAAACCCCGCGTAGCACATAGACCAAGATGGCCTAATTCTGTTTTGCAGAGAAAGATAGATGTTAACTTTGGGCTTTAATAGTTTTAGAATACATTTAAGTGCCATCAAGAGAGCTAGCTCCCCAAATGTTGTCCCTCGACTTCCAGTGCATATTGTAGCGCACACATGTGCGCACACATACATATACAGAAAGAGAGAATAATATTTAAAAAGTAAAAGAAGAAAATAAAATCCTTTTATTCTGAACTTTTCCTTTTAGAAGAAAGCATCTATAAAAAGTTGACCCGTACTAAGCCAAATACAAACCAATTTTCTTTCTCTTCCCTTCCCCCTTCCCCTCTCTTCCTTCCTACCTTTCTTTTTCTTTTTCTTTTTTTCAGACAAGAGCTCATTGTGTAGCCAAGCTGGCCTCAGGCCCTCAGTCCCTCTCCCTTAGGAGTGCTGGTGTTACAGTTCATGTGCCCCTGTACTAAGTGCCACCTCAAATGCCTTGGGTCATGTCTGACATCTCTGTAAAGCAGCTTTTTGTCTGCTGAGTGAGAAGGGATGGCCACACATGTGGAAGATAAAGCACAACATTTCCCCACAAGCTGCTTGTCCCTATTGGTCTTGACATTGTCATCTTCCACAATGACTCTTGCCTTTTCTCATGCTCTCATGGCTTAGCCAATCCTGACATCAGTTGCTCTGATTGATCCACATGACCCCAACTGTCTCAGTAAGACCAGGTTCTCTTGGCCCAGGGGACTGTAAAGGAGCCTTGTATATGGTCTCTACACACATCTTGATCTGTGCCTCCCAAGGCAGAGGTGTGTGTGTGTGTGTGTGTGTGTGTGTATGTGTGTGTGTGTGTGTGTGTTACAATGCCTTCTTTATTAAAAACATCTCCAGTCTTTTGTATTTAATAGTTAAATGCCTAAACATTATACACAGTGGCCACGCCA
>NC_034596.1:23624647-23645959 GCF_900095145.1 Mus pahari
GGGCTATACAGAGAAACCCTGTCTCGAAAAACAAAACAAAACAAAACAAAAAAGAAGTGTGTAGATAGATGTTAGTATTTAGCGTCGAGTACGTTTTTTCTAATGTATTTACTTTTGGCTAATTTTCAGAAACATAGTTGAAACTCTCTAGGAGAAGCAAGCAGTAGAACCCCTCAGAAAGACGTTTGTCTTGTACTTAGTACGTTTCAGAGGGCAGTGCTCTCTCAGACACAGACAGCAGTGCTGACTGCTCTGCCCACAAGCCAAGGCAAGAACCTACTTGTCTGTGGCTGCAGGAAGAGGATGTTTTATATGCAGGCTCTAAGAAATATTTTCTTGCACAGTTCATCAGAATGAGTTTCGGAAGAGAGAGCAGGTGGCTTTCCTTAAGCCTTTACGTTCCACAAGAGACCCTGTTCTCAGGCTGTTGGTGGGGAGAGAGCAGCCTCAGGCTTGCCTCTGCACGCGAGGCACTTGGCTCTGAGCGTTGTGGGGTGTTTAATGGTAGGCCTGCTAGTCCTGGGAACCTGTGTGATCCTCGCCCAACACACCTCGAGGACTCTGTGTCTGACCTGCTGTCATTCACCCTTGCCACTCCCCTAGCTAAGGCACAGTAGTAGTGCTTAGACCCCAGAAGCCCCAGTGTGCTCCCACTTCCACGGACAGTCCTGTGTCCCCATCTCACCAACTTCTGGAGACTCGGGGGAGCAGAACCCTGCCCTGAGCATTGTGGGAAACTTGGAGCTTTTCTATCAGTTGTGAAGACCCGAGTCATCTGAATAGTTTTCTCTGTCCCTTCATCATAGAGTGCCCCTTGCTTTCCATCCCTGTGTCCCTTGCCTTCTAGGTGACCTGCCACACATGACCTCACCTTGGCATGCCTGTCTCCTACCAGATGCAGTGCAGGAAAACTTAAAGCTCCTCCCCAGGAAACTGCACCATTTATTGGATTGGGTCTTTTTTTTGTTTTGTTTTTGTTTTTTGTTTTTTTGTTTTTTGTAAACCAAAAGAACTCAGTTTTATATTAACTGTGATTTTTTTTTTTTGTCTATAGCATTTAAATGTAACATTGAAGTTCTAGTCTATTGCTAACACAGAATTTTAATTTTTCTTTACAGGTCAACTTTGTAGTGTGCCAGCTCTTTGCCTTGTTAGCAGCCGTTTGGTTTCGAACTTATCTACATTCAAGCAAAGCTAGCTCTTTTATCAGACACGTAGTTGCTACCCTTCTGGGCCTTTATCTTGCATTTTTTTGCTTTGGATGGTAAGTAATTATTTTGATCATGTTTAAATGAATGCTGTTAGGTGTGTTTGAGAGTTGAGTGTGTAGAGGGATACATCATATAGGGGTTTGTTTGGAAATGTACTTACAAAGTTTTCTTTCCAGACTATCTTCCAAAATCTTCTAGTCTACAAGTGATGGATTGGGAGTTGGGTCTCTTGATGTTTGTCTTAGAGAACTACTTTTTATAATTTATGAACAGGGGCATGAGAAGGATTTATAAAGACAGTCGATTGTTAAGTGGTTCTTTTCATTCACCTTGGAAATATTTTATGCTAGGACAACCAATAAATTACTATGTTGTTTGTTCCTTGGGTTTTCTCTGTGCCGTTGGCTCTGACAAGTATGGGAAAGCCCGTTTGACTAACTCCTTCCTGTGCTATTAGTACAAGAGGTTTTTGTTTGTTCTTAGTGGAGAAAAACTGAGAGAAAAGTTTTTACTTAGGATCTCTCTCTCTCTCTCTCTCTCTCTCTCTCTCTCTCTCTCTCTCTCTCTGTGTGTGTGTGTGTGTGTGTGTGTGTGTGTGTCTTCCTCACTGGCTTAGCCTGAGAGCTTACACTTCAAACCACTGCCTGTGCTGCTGCTTGGCTCCGTGGTGTGTCTGACAGAGGAACGCAGGGCAGGAAGGCACTCAGTCACTTTTGGCAAGCCCTTCTGTGTGGAAGGGCTTCTTGGTGACTTGAAACATTCCCTCCTGGATGGGCACCTGTCTGAGCTGAGAAGGCAGCAACTGAGTCCAGTGTGTGCTCACTTGATCTGTGCTTGCGTGGTTTCCATGGCAGCCTGGATGGCTGGGGCCACTCCTAGGCTAATGCTTGCTTGTCTTCAGGTGTTTGTGTTTTCTCCTAAGGAGGGCTGCAGTACCTGGCATTTCTTAATCTGCCTTTTGCCTCCAGAGATTGCAAATGTTTCCTAGGACTTTATGAAAAATCAACTAAGAATAATTTATCCGTGTCTATCATAAATCAATCAACTGAGCATAATTTATTCCATCTCTACCATATTATTGCCCTTGGCTGGCTCTCTACTAGGTTATGGTACTGTACTGCCTGTGGTGGGTGTATGAATTGTTGGGACTTTGCCATTGTCTTAAGACCGTCTTACTTTTTGGATGACATCAAGTTTGCATGATTGCAGTATTCTCAGGTTTCTGCTTTGACTTGGAGGAGGTTGCGTGTTTTTAGAGCATCTTACAACTTTTCCAACATAGACTAATGTGATGGACTGTAACACGCTCATTACCCAGCTTCAGTAGTTACTAACCTCCCACCCTTATTTTATCTTTTCTCCATATCCTAGAGCATCCTGAAGTGTACCTCGGGTGTGTACATTCACTCATTAATAGCTATTTCATATGGGGTAGCATGTTTTCCTGAGGCTCGGAGGCAATTCTAGCTCAGGTTGCTCTAGGAACCTCTTTCGCTTTGTGCTCTGGAAAAGCAGATGCGCACCTTGGGCAGGGGAAGGTGGGGGTGGGGCAGGGTGAGCAAGTCTCTCTGCAGTCCTTTGCTGAGGACTCTCACTGTGTTAAATCTTGGTGAATACCTTATAACACAGCATCATAGTTACCAGGCTTTTACTGAAGGTTAAACTGTTAAGTGTCAAGTTACATATGGTGACAAGATACTTATTTACTTATTTGGGTTCTTTATTCTTAGGAGAGAATTTTAAAAAATTCTTTGGTTAAGAGGGAGAAAGCAAGATGACTTATTGTTAGCTGGAATTACTTAATGGTGATGGTGAATATTATAGTTTATTTGCATTTGTAAATGCTTTTTTTTTTTTTTAACCACTTGCCTTTGGAGGACACATTTGCTCCATAAATATAATTGCTCACTTCACCTACTTCTGTTCAGCCCCCTTCCCCTTTTTCCTTAGTGCCTACAAGCTTCTTATAACAATTATTATTCATTTAAATATCTTTGATAAGACTATACTGTATTTGTTGGCCTGTGAGGTGGCTCAGTGGGTAAAGGTGATTGCCGCCAAGCCTGCTATCCTGAGTTCGATCCCTGGGACCCACCTGGTTCTGTGCAGAACCGAATCCTGCATGTTGTCCTCTGACTTCCACAGGACCATAGACAAAACATGTCCACAGGCAACAACAACAACAACAAACAAATGTAATCAAAACTTCCCAGGAGAGCACAGGGTAGTGAAAGCTTAGATTGTGAAGCCAGTCAGACCTGGATGGAGTAGCGGTGCCCAGTGATTGGCAACTGCTGTCTTTGGGCACCCTAACAATCTCCTTAGCTTTATTTGTCTGTAAAATGGAACCAGAGATTAATTACTGAGGCCTGGAGCACCCTAGAGGAGCACCAGACAGTGCTGGTTAGCATGAGCAGGGACTGGTCTGTTATAGGGTGAGTGTTCCTTATCTGAAACTCTAGGATTAGAAGTGTTTGACTTTGGAATATTTACATAGGCTTTACTGGGTGAAGGTCTCGGATACATAAACCTGCATTCTGGGATGCTCCAAAATAGGAAACTTTTTTTTGAGTGAATTTGTATGTTAGGGAGGCTCAAACTATATTACCATTATCCAGTCATTGTCAAGATTGGGCATTTCTCTGTTTATCCAATCTCTTTGTTACCGTTTGTTTCAGATAGTATGGAATTAGCTCCTCCTGTGTTTCTCTCTAGATCCAGTCAACACTTCCCATGTGTTACTTCATAATCCTGGAAACCTGACGCGGCTAGAGCTTGCTTTCTGTGCACGTGGTACTGATGAGGCATAGCTCAGTGAAGGGCAGTATGAGGAATCTCTCCAGTGTGGTAACTGGCTAGAGCCAGGACCTGCTGCCATTTGTGGAGTCCACAAAACAGATGAGTTCAGTTGCTAAGCCTGACCTACCACAGCAGCAAAGGCTAGCATGGTGGGCAGTTGCCTAAATGTTACACCCAGCAGGCAGCTAAGTGTGTCAGAAGCAGGAGCCCGAAGGCTGTCCGAGGCACGAGAGTGATGTTTGAGAAGTAAAAGTGTTGACTTCAAAGTCTTCCTGTCCCAAGGACATTTATGCAAAAAAGGGAGCACCTTTTTCAGTAGTCCTCAGCTGTGCTGCTCCGCCCCGTTGAAGATACCTTTAAGTACTAAAGTCCTTCAAAGTACATAACAGTCCCTGGCGGCTTTCCTAAAGGTCTGCTAGTGGACTGCTGGTGTTGATAAATAAGACGATATTTCATTATTTTAAAGTTTCCTTCTGTTTTCATTTATACTTATATATGCTTTCCTGTCTCCTCATAGCCCTCCGATTGTAGCAACACTGCAGGTCATAGCTGTTTTCTGGATGCATGTATGTGGTGTGTATACCTGTGTGTGGGTGGAGTGTGTGAGTATAGAGATGCAGACTGGACCTGTCTGTACAGTGGGTAAAGGGCCTATCTTCTACAGATCTGTCTTGGGATCTCCTCCTTATTTGTAACTTACCTATAGAAATGTGTCAGCATTTGTCCACATTCATGTTAGTGATAGTCTACGATAAAGTAATTTTAGTCATGTGTTAGGACCCTTATTAAAAATTTGCACAGATTTACTGTAAATCATGGCATCAAAAAGGGAAGTTAAAGGAGGGAGAGAGAGAGTGTGTGTGTGTGTGTGTGTGTGTGTGTGCATGCACATGCACATGTGTGTGCACTCAGGGATGGGTTGGGTTGGGTTTAGTCCCAGAGGTCCGGATCGTGTTCACAAACCTGAGATTTGTGAAGTGACTAGATAAAATAGTTTTGTCATTAAAATGCTTGATTCCTGTATTGGGACATTAGAAAGGACTGCCATGCGAACCAGCATGTTCTACAAACACATCATCGTAACTTACTGCGTTTTTAGAAGGAAGCTCATTAGCCTCGAGCCACTGTGCTGTGAGAATAGAGCTGGGTGTTTTTAGTAACTTGTTTTGTGAATGGTACTTAAGGAGGTCAACACAAATCAGAGATGTTGCTGTTAGGCAAGTTGGGGAAATAGGAGTTCTGCCAGAACTTTTCTGAAAGCTGTGTTTATTACTCCTTTTAAAATTACTGTTCCATGAGTTATGAAGAAGGTGGCAGTCCTTCATCCAAATGGCCCAACACTGCTTTCCTGCGGTTAGGTTCTGTGGAGTGCTGGGGCATTGAGCTGGGCTTCTGGGACTTGGTTTTATTTATCTAGCTCCTTTGGCCTGAGGTGGGGGCACCTTGTCCAGGGTGTTTGAAGAGTGTCATTTGAGCTTTGGGTTTTTTTGGTTTTTTGGGTGTTTTTTTTTTTGTTTTGTTTTGTTTTGTTTTTTTGTATGGGAATGTTCTAGGTTACACTTGTACTTTTCCATCTGTAGCATTTGAACTTGATGTTTGTGGCTGCTTCTAACACATTCTTACTTTTTATAGGTATGCCTTACACTTTCTTGTACAAAGTGGGATTTCCTACTGCATCATGATCATAGCAGGAGTGGAGAGCATGCACCAGTGAGTATTGACTGCACTCATATAGAAAATCACCTTTCACCTGAATAGAGCCTGATCAAAAGGAGTAACAGAGTCACATTTATTACACAAAAGTACTCCAGAGGTTGCGATGATCCCTCAAAGAAGCCACACAGTGTAAAATCTTGGTGTGTGTCCCTCTCCTGTCTATGCAAGTCAGCGCTGACATTTAAGGATGGGTGGTTCTCTGAAGGACTTGCAGTGTGGGCTGTTCAGCAGTACCCCTGGCTCCTACCCATTAGATACTAGGAGAGCTCTGAGCTGTGACAAAAAGCAGATATGCCCTTGAGGGCAGGACTGTTCCTGTTTAATGCTGTTGGCGTAGGGTGCAGGCGATTAGCAGTAGAGAACAGAACTAAAGTAGTAGATGGAGATTTAGAAGGTAAACTTAGGACTGAGTAACTAAAGGGAACTCTGGGAAGGAGGCAAGGAAATAATGTCCCTGTTCCTGGCTTGAACACTGAAGTAGTAGAAGCAGTTGCCCAAGGTAGGGATTCTGAAAGTAGAGACCATATTGAAGGGTAACCAGACCCCCCCCCAAACTGTGTTTGGTGTGCAGTAGACATTTAACGAGTATTTACTGAGTCAGTGAATGTAGACTTAAGCAGCTGTGAGATGCTTAGCAGCAGCTGAATAGCTAGGTAGCTGGGCTGGACATGTCATGTAAGAGGCGCTTGAGAAACCCAAGGACAAGGTCTGCCTGCAAACCCTGCTAGTGACATTTGGCATATGGTATATGTATATGTAACTGGATTTCTGAATTCCTAGAACACATGGCTCCAGGAGTTTTGCATAAGAAATCAGAATCTCAGTGCTTGATTAGTACTTCCCTAAATCTAATTAAATCTTAATTTTATTTTGTGTCTTCCGTGGCTGCCTCGATGGGTCATCCCTCCAGCTGTAATATGCTGCCGATTGATTAGTCAGGCTCTCTAGCACAAGAGCTATAGGGTACAGTACACAAGAGGCGTTAGTAGAGTGGCTTACACAGTCTGCAGCTGGGTATTCCCTCAGTGACCGTCTGAGTTCTTCAGTGGCACACTGAAGAGCCAGAGAAGCCAGTCGTTTCTCAGCTCAGGTAGAGGGAGGCCTGAGAACAGAAGTGGGCAATGATGTAGCTCTAGCCTAAGGCTTAAGGACCGGAGGCCTCCCTGACAGCCATAGGTGTGTGTCTACACTGACACGCCGGAGTACAATCCTGAGCTGCAGCAACAGGCCACCCACTCAGGAAGGTCCGAGGGCGAAGATGCCTTGGCTGGTTTCCTCTACATTTTTCTATTGGAAAGTTGGCAAGCTTGTTGAATGGTGCCGCCCTCATTTAGGGCAGGTCCCTTCTGATTTGCTGTCCCACAGGCCAGTTTTTGGAAATGCCCTGACAGATGTACCTAGAAATGTGCTCTGTGGGTCTCCTGGGTGTCCCCCGACTCAATCAAATTGACAAGATTAACCTTCGCAGCTGTGAGCTTCGTGCCCTTCCACACCCCATGCCGGCTTTCCTCTTCCTTCTGTAGATGTGCACTTTTAATTGGGATAAGAGGAAAAAGAACATTTTGATAGTGTTGTATCATTACAACTCTATTTTAAATGTTTAAAAAGATTATTTTTATTTATGTGTAGTGTGAGTGCCTACTTGTCTGAATGCAGTGCCTTCAGGGTTCAGAAGAGGGGGTTGGATCCTGTAGAACTGGAGTTATAGCCATGTGGGTGCCAGGAACCCAACCTAGGTCCTCTGCAAGAGCAGTGAGTACTCCACTGAGCCATCTCTCCAGCCCCCACACACCTATGTAAAGCCGTGTACAGGTAGCAGGTTCAGGGTGATACTTCATAACTGAGGAAAAAAAAGAGTTGGGTTCCTGACCTGGGTAGGAGGAGGAAAAAGAAGGTGAGATTGCTGGAAACAGAGGACTAGGCTCCTGGGAATCGGGATAGGCTTTTGTGTTGGAATGATAGGCAGTTCATAGCTTAAGAAAAAAGAAAAAAGTTACGCCTTGTCCCGAAAGGCAGGAGTTGTCTGTGCAGTCAGCGTCTTAACACTTCAGACATGTACTGTACAGGGTGGCAGCTGCTAATTACATGTAGCCCCGTAAGTTTGTGTGGCTGTTTATTTATTGGTTTCTCAAGATAGGCTTTCTCTGTGTAGCACTGGCTGTCCTGGAACTCTGTAGATCAGGCTGGCCTCGAACTCAGTGACCCCTCTGCCTCAGCCTCCCCCCTGACTGCTGGGATTAAAGGTGTGTGTTTCCACAACCAGCTCCAGCTCTGTGAGTTTAAATTCACCAACATGTAAAACGCATTCTAAACCCACCTTTATCCCAACATTGAAGCTGAGACATGAGGGTTTTACATTTGAGGTCCTCTTGGACTATGTAAGACTGTTATAAAAAACCCAAAACCCAAAAGATAATAAAATACCAAAATATTATTATTATTAATATAATAAGTATTAATTCAGTCTGACAGGGTCAGACCTAAACATGTATACATATGAACAACAATAAATAGATTCAGGTGACCTCAGGCTGCGTCGCCGGGTATGGCGGCATGGGGCCCAGCGGCTGCTGCGCCTCTGCTGCGCGGGAGCCGCAGGGAGGCTGCGGGGTGATGTATGAAATTAAAATCGAATCAGAAGAATTTAAAGAGAAGAGGACTGTCCACCAGCACCAGATGGTCAATCAGGCACTAAAAGAAGAGATCAAGGGCATGCACAGCCTTCGGATATTCACCTCTGTCCCCAGGTGCTGAGAGCCGACTGACTGCTCACGCTTAAAACCTGAAGTGCACTTCGCACAGCAGTATTTCAGAAAATCCCTGCCCACCTACAAAAATATCTATTTTTTGTCCATAGACATTTCTATATTATAATTAGGGGAGATATGTTGTCTATTTAGAGTTAGTTAAAGTTCACAGGTGCCTCCTGCTCAAAATAAATAAATAAATAGATTCAGTAGAGTATGTGTGTATATGTGTATCTATGTGTGTATAACAATAATATTTATGGAAGAAGAGGTCATGAATTTGAGAGGGAGCATAGTTGGAGAGGGAGGAGTGGAAAGGATGTAAACATTCTTCATATATGGACTTCTGAGAAAGCAATTGTAATAATAAAAGTCAGTACTTGGATTGTAGCAGCTGAATTTCAGGTGCTTGGGAGCCGCCTGTCTGGCATGTTCAACGATGGTTTTGGCCAGTGCACATTGAGAGCATTTCTATCATTGCAACAGTTCTGGATAGCACTGCGTGGTGGTGTGCAGTTCTGTAGGATGAATAGTGCCGCCCTCTGCCCTCTACAGTAATTTTTCAGGGAGAGCATACTGCTTATCTGTGCATTCTTGCGGGCACTAGAACTCAATGCTGGGTCTGTCACTGCTGATGGAGTTAGCGGGAGGCCTGGCCTTTTGAGTTGTCGGTGTTAAAAACAAACAGTAGGTGGATAAATCATTAGAAAAATGTATATTTTGGTCTTCTTTTTTGTTGCTTCTATTTCAGTTCACACACACAGGACTTTTATCTTTTCGATTTTGTTTTCTTCTTGCTAGCATATATTCTTTCTTTTCAATGTAGTTTTACATGATGTACATATTTATTTGAAGAACCAGAGTTTAAATCCTTAACAATGAAAGCTTTGTACTTTTCTGAGTGTGTAACACTTTTGTGATTTTATGAGATATTCATTATGTAATTGTTCTACTTTATGTAACATTACCATATATCAGTTAAAATATTTTTTTTAAAGCTTTATTTATTTATTATATGTAATTACACTGTAGCTGTCTTCAGACACTCCAGAAGAGGGCGTCAGATCTTGTTACAGGTGGTTATGAGCCACCATGTGGTTGCTGGGATTTGAACTCAGGACCTTTGGAAGAGCAGTCGGGTGCTCTTACCCACTGAGCCATCTCACCAGCCCCAGTTAAAATATTTTAATGTACTATAAACTTGATTTCTATAGCTCCCTTTTAAAAGCACTCATATACTGTATCATTCAGATCCATATCTAGATAATTTATCATTAGAACCTAATCTAGGGGCTAGAGAGATGGATCAAAAACCATTAGCTAAGAGCGCTTGTTCTAACCATGTGTGCCAGGGCTTGCAAGACAGAGGCAGGTGGATCTCTGTGAGGTGGAGCCCTGTGTGGTCTACAGAGTTCCAGATCAGCTAAGACTCTGTTTCAAAAACAAAACAAAATGAAGGAACAACAAAACAAAATAAAAGAGCACTTGCTTTTGCCGAGGACTGGGATTCAGTTCCCATTACCCACATGGTGGCTCATAACCACTTGTAACTACACTTCCAGGGGATCCCATGATAAGAAACAATATTTCTTGAAATTCTGGAGGTTGGACAGTCCAAGATCAAGTGCAGCAGACTTTGTGTGCCTGGCTAGAACTGCTTCCTGGTTCATACTCAGCCCTCTTCTGTCTGTGACCTTGAGGTTAAAGGTGCAATAGTGCATGCTCTTGCTCTCCTTCGTGAGGTCTTGTTTAAAACCCGTGTATAAGGCTCCCGTATGACATTATCACATGCAGAGCCCCACCTCCAGATTACCCTCGTGTAGACATTAGGTGTCAACACCGGCTCTTGGACACTAACATTTTAGATCACTATGGACTAAGATATTAACTCTCCTAATTACCATCAGGAGATCTAGGCTTTTGCTGGATTCATCCAACATTTTCCTAAGCAGGATTTGGCAAACTGTCTCTGCAGCAGACCATGTGGTGAACTTTAGGGTTCTCGAGTCATATAGCCTTTCTCGCAACCAGAACACTCTTCTTGTTCTACTTAAAAAAAAAAAAAAAAATCTGTGCTGAAAAATTTGCTTTCAGCTTCATGAAGACAGTCTCAAAGCTTTGAAAACAATAGAAGAGAATGGCCATTATCTTAATATAAACTGCAGAAAGGTAGACTGTGGAAGGGTGTTGGTCCCAAGAAGTTAGAAGACTTGCCTTGTAAGTTGGTAAGTGATTGTGAACACAACCAGTGACCCAGAGAGTAAAATGTGAGAAGTGTGAGCATTCGGAGTGAGGGGGGCAAGCATGTGAGACCTTGTGCTGTGGGAGACACCTTCGAGAGCTACCCTGTATTGCTGGGACCCCAGTATCTTACAGAAGCAGCTAAGGGAGAATGTATTTTGCCTCACAGATTTGGTAGGTTTTAGATCATCATGATGAGGCAGGTTCCTGGTGGTGGGAGCGCGTGAAAGCGTATTCCCATCAAAGCAGACCAGCAAGCTGCTGGGTTGAGCCAGGAAACAGGATTACAACCTCAGAGTCCTGCCTTTTGTGACCTACTTCCGGAAGGCAGGCTCCACCCCCTAAAGGTTCCACAGCCCCCCAAACTATGACCTCTGAGGAAAAGGTGCTAACAATACGAACACGGGGGCGGGGGGTCCTGAAACTGAGGTAACTACCCGTGTGGTTAGCCTTCATTACTGTCCTGCAGTTTCCAGAAGCTAAGAGATAATCCTTTTCCTTACGGGGTGGTAAAATCCAGCAGCAGACTAAGACACAGAAAAGGTCAAAGTCAAACTTTGACCTCCAGCAGTTGATCTCGATGGCAGATTGATTGTATGGGTGTTGTTTTGGAGCTGTGCTGTGCGGGATTGAATTCCAGTTCTGCCAAATGCTCACCAACTTTGGGATTAGACCTTTCAGGGCCTTGGATGATTGCAGCGTCTCAGCTGAGGGGGTGCTGTGTCATAGTTGTGCCATGCACATACTGGGTATCTGGGTATGCTTTAATTAGAAAAAAGGATATGAACACCAGGAAGCAGCATTTAAACTTGTGGATGAAATGCTCTCAGAGGCCACCTTCAGTTACAGAGTTTGGCTGGGTCTTTCTCTGGTGTCCACCGGTGTCATGACTGAGGGTCCTGTTCCTCGCCCCCCCACCCCACCCCCGGTATCCTTCTGTACTATTCACCACTATGAACTACAGTTCACTTTGGGGTTCCCCAGAGTTGAACTCTTTTGTAGAAGAGTTTGCATTTCTCTTGTGCTTGAGCATATAGATAAAGTCCATTAAGGAAATGATCTGTTACATTCTGTTCTGCTGACTGGACGTTTATGGCTCTTGGTTTCGAACGTACTTTGTCTGGGTTGGGCACTAGTTCTTAGTGTTTACCTATGAGGCTTCTCGGCCGTGTTAGGTAGTGTGGAGCCCCTCCTGCTCGCGGCCCCAAGTGCTTGCTTGGTGGGATCAGGTGCCTGTCGTGCAGTGGAGAGGCTCTACCCAGCTGCTTGTTCTCCCTGGGGTTCCCCATAAAGCGCAGCTGGCAAGGAGGGGTGGTGCTGAGGGGGAGAGGCAGTTTTAGCTGATAGGGCCGATATCACAAGGTCGGGTAGTCCTAGGGTCCATTGCTATTGAGACTCTTAAGTGTGAGTTCCTAGATAAAGAATGTTATCTGAATTATGCTAACCGTGCTCACAATGAGTGGTGATCCTCGAGCTGCCATCTGGTAGGCAGAAGCCTCCAGCCATTTGAAAATGTGTCCTCATGAAGCTAATTAGCAGTGGTTAGTGGCTCAGCAGTAACTCTGTGGGGAAAACATTAACTTCTCTGAGGGTAATCCTGGGATCCTGTGAGAGACAATAACATGTGGCGGGAAGGGAAGTGGACCTCACTTCTGTTTTCCTTAGCGTTCTCTGTGGACCATATTCAAGAGCCTTTTGCTGTTCTACGGAAAGTGCAGGCTCTTTGGGGATAGCTGGAGCTGACTAAATGCTGTTTCAGTAGGAACTACAGGCATCTCTCCAGTGGGTTTTATTTTTTATACTTCCCTATTCATAGGTCATGTTGCCACAGTTGCTATATATCAGGCATTGTGCCAAGCTTAGCCACTGTCACCCACTAGTGGCACCCCTCATGTGGGTGTGGCTTACCCATTCCACCAAGATACCTTTCTGGTCTTGAAAATAATAATCATATATTATTTACAAATGAGGTAGTTCTAATAACTAAAGTGCGACTATTGCTTGTTAATGAAGTATAAAGATTCATCTTTGGGTTTTGAGTATATCCAGAAACTAATAGTACCTTTGCCTCAAGAGTCTCTAATTCATGTCTGAATATTGAAAAAAAAAAAAAAAAGGCTCATGCAAGCATTGTGATGGATGGATGATGACAATAAAGTCTGTTATTTGTTTTGATGCTGTGCAGTTTGTATAAGACTGGCGTTTTTTGTCAACCTCATCTAAGCTATTCTCATTGAGAGGAGGGAGCCTCAATTGAGAAACTGCCATCATAAGGTCCAGCTGTAGGGCATTTTTCTTAATTAGTAATCGAGGGGAGGGCACAGCCCATTGTGGGTGGGGCCATCCCTGGGCTGGTGGTCCTGGGTGCTGTAAGAAAGCAAGCTGAGCAAGCCAGTGACCCTCTGTGGCCTCTGCATCAGCACCTGCCTCCAGGTCCCTGCCCTCCTTAAGTGCCTGTCTTGACTTTCTTTGATGAAGAACAATGCCCGGAAGCATAAACCAAATAAACCCTTTCCTCCCTTGCTTCTGGTAATGGTGTTTCATCACAACAGTAGAAAGGTTTTTCAAGGAAAATAAGTATGAATGCTGGGTTATTATTTTCTTTTGAGTTTTAGGTAAGAACGGCAGTTGTATTGGAAGGCTGTGCTTACTAGATGCCTACTAGCTGGCTTCTGGATGACTGACTACTAGATGCCCACTAGATAGCTCAGCCCCCCTCGGTGTGGTACATCTTGTCTACCTCTGACAGGTGCACTTTCTAGTCACTGTCAGGAAATGGATTGAGCAGGAGGAGCCTGTGGACTGTGACTTGGAACTTGAGCTTCACTTGACTGGGCGCTTTGGTATTTTTAAATACCACATCTACCTGTGTAGGAAATACAGGTGAGGAGATGGGAGTTCCCTCAGGTGGAGTCACTTGAGCAAGGTCACAGAACAGCCTGTGTGAGAGGTCTCAGATGGGGCTTAAGGGGGACGCAGAGGCAGATGGCTGAGGCTGTGGAGTTTACTAGGGGAATTATTAATGCCAGGAGCAGACACACAGGTAGTCCGTAGCGTGGAGGGGCTCTGAGGAACACTGGAGCATCAGGAGCTCTGAAGAGAGGAGGGCAGAGCCCACATGGTGTGATGAAAGCCAGCAGCTCTGCTGTCTGACACCCAGACAGGAGGCAGGGAGCGAGGTGGGGAGCTGGATGTGTGGCCACCAATACCCGGTTGGAGTGAACTCACTTCTCCAGGCAAGAAACTCTGGGACCCAGAAGTCCCTTAGCTAGAGACTCACAGGTGTTTCTCAGTGGATGCCTCTCAGTGTGGGAGAGGGTAGGGGGTGCTGCAGATGGCAGCAGCTGGATTCTTTTTTTTTTTTTTTTTTTTTTGTGATTTTTCGAGACAGGGTTCCTCTGTATAGCCCTGGCTGTCCTGGAACTCACTTTGTAGACCAGGCTGGCCTCGAAATTCAGATATCTGCCTGCCTCTGCCTCCCGATTGCCCGGCAGCAGCTGGATTCTAACATTAACATCACCCATGTTGCTGGGAGTTGTTAATTTGTTTAATGAGTCTTTTAAAGAAACTTTTTATTTAAACAGAAAGGTTTTTCTTTGCTTACCAGCTAGCATAAACTTCCAGATATATCTTTTGAAAGAAAATCAGATACCATCGAGATAATGCGTGTGACATTTTTTGATAGCAAATTCCTGAGAATGTGGCATCTGGAGGTCTTCGGAGAAGGTTTAACCTTTAACTAAGTGCTCGAGTAGCAGCGATCTCCAGTTTTAGACTTCACAGTTTATTCAAACCTGTCCGGAAGTTTTGAAATGCTTTGCTTGATTAGTAAATTTGTAATAAACATAGACTTGGTAAACACATCAGAAATATAATTTTAAAACAAATCTGTGTAGGAAAAAAAATAGTGACTTTTTAATAGTGCCAGCTTATTCCACCCTCCATATTTTAAGTGCTCATGGAAGGAAGGGCGAAGGATGACAGAAAGTATTTAATGACCTAAAAACCTGCCTGGCACTTAGGTGAAGGGATATTAGAAAGGTGAGCTTCCACTTCACATGATGAAAGCCCTGCAGGAGATGGGGTGCCTTATCTTTTCCTGACCTTGACCTTGGCCCAAGGTTTCAGCCTCAGCAGCTCCTTCTGTATAAAGGAGATAACAGAAGTCCAGGCTGGAACTGGCCCTTCTGCCTTTCTGAGTTTTCTGTAATCTTGTCCCTTATTCATACGTTGGAAACAGTTTCCTTTTGCAACACCAAAGATGAGAGGCTACTAGACTGTAGAATATAAGGCTCACCTGCTGTATAGCTCTCTGAGACATTAGAGCTCTAAAGTGCACAGAAACAGGTTTAAATTACATGCTCTTTCTTTGTAGCTACTTACATCGTAAAGCAGAAAATGTCAGTTCTGCAGAACTATTGTGACTGAGTTACTCCCTGGTAGGCTTAAGTGTTTCAAGGGTTCTGGTTTTCCTTGGTAAATTGGAGGAGGCATGACGAATGATTGATTGAAAATACTGTCAAAAGACAGAAGCATGTTTTCTTTTTGTCTTAGGGTTTTACTGCTGTGAACAGAGGCCATGACCAAGGCAACTCTTATAAAAAACAACATTTAATTGGGGCTGGCTTACAGGTTTAGAGGTTCAGTCCATTATCATCAAGGTGGGAACATGGCAGCATCCAGGCAGGCATGGCGCAGGAGGAGCTGAGAGTTCTACATCTTCATCTGAAGGCTGCTAGCAGAATACTGGCTTCTAGGAAGCTAGGATGAGGGTCTTAAAGCCCACACCCACTGCGCCACACCTACTCTAACAAGGCCACACCTTTTAATAGTGTCACTCCCTGGGCTGAGCATATACAAATTGTCACACTTTTGTTTCTTGGGTTTTTTTTTTTTTTCTCTTTCTTCTTTTTCAAAATTTCAAGTGATCCAAGTGATGGTCTTTTAAAAACCAGCCTCTTGTTTCTGTGATCTTTAAATTTGGCATCCTCTAGTCATACGAACATGTACACACATCAACTTAAAAAAAAAAAGGATATTAAGGTAAAGTATGGATAATTCTTATGCGGGATGGAAAGAAGCCAAGGAAGGGAGGCAAACTGGGCATGGAGCCTCTGCTGGGAGTCTGGTCTTGTCTTTAGGACTTGCCTGGGTGGAGAACCTCTGCTTCTGTCCTATCCATTATCATCCCAGCTCGGAGCACCAGGACGGGTTGGGGGGTGGGGAGGACCTCATCTTCGCTCTCTGGTCTTCTGCCTTGATCTCTGTCAAGAGTCAGGCTAGGAGACAGGAATGAACCCTCCCCCTCTCTCTCCACATCACAGAGCTGCCTTGGCTTCACTCTCCTCTTGGGTCATTCTGGGCACTGGGCATTTCTAAGCGTTTGAGAGAGTGCCCAGCATGCGCTAAGGCCCCAGAGGCTGGCAGCGAGCATTGGCTATTATTCTCTCCCTCCTGACACCTCGGGGCCACCATTGCTCCTCTTTGTTCTTGTGCCTGGCCTCTTGTCAGCTGTCCCAGCTCTGCCCTGTCCTGTGCCCTGCTGCCCAGGTGGCCTTTCTAAATGTCCGTCTGATCACTCCTCTCTCCTGCTTCAGACTCTCTAGTTGGCAGCTTTGCAGAGACTTTGCGGCTGCCCCGCCTGCCTGTGCACTCTCAGTTCATAGCACTGACTCCTTGGCTGCTGCCAGACCAGCCATAATGAACCGTTTGTAGTTGTATACACACCCCCTACTGTTCCGCACTCTGCTCCTTTGTGTTCGCTGGGCACCCCACCCCCACGTGAATTCCTGCTGTCCTTTCCCAGCCCTGTCTGCCTGACCCTGGAGGGCCCTTCTCCTTCTCTAGTGGAGTGAGTTGCTGCTTTGCACAGCTCGCAAGCGGCCCGTGTTACGGACTCTGCTGCAGGAGAACCCTTGCTCTCGGGTGGTGTGGCACCACGGCTCAGTCAAGTCCCTTCACCTCCTTGGTTGATGTGCCACACTGTCCAGGTTGCCCCGCTTCTTTCTGTCACCTGTCTCCTTATTGTTAAGTCGGGAGTAATAGAGATAACTTTCATTGGATTGTGCTGAGAATCTAATGAGACCCCTAAATTAGTTAGGGTTGTCTAGAGGAACAGAGCTGATAGAATGTCTGTCTCTCTGTCTGTGGGATTTATTTATTAGAGTGGTTTACAGGTTGTGTAGTCCAACAATGGCTGCCTAACCATGGGAAGTCCAAGAGTTTAGTAATTGTTCAGTCCACGAGGCTTGATGTCTCTGCTGGTCTTCACCACCTGCTGGAATCCCAAAGAAGTGTGCGCTAATGTCAGTGAAGGACCAGACTTGCCAGCGAGCAAGCAGAGTGGGAGCTTCCTTTTCTGCCTCCTCCATTTAGTCTGTCAGCAGAAGGTGTAGCCCAGATTAAAGGTGTGTCTTCTACCTCAGAAGATCCAGATTAAAGCAGGGTCTTCCATTTCAAAAGATTTAATTAGGAAAACTCCCTCCCAGGTGTACCAGGTCATAATGTTGCCTAACATGATACAACTATCCCAGGTACAAACCACAAATGTATTATACATTTTAGAATAGGTAGCAATGTTTCTTGAGAGACATTCTTTTAGTATCTCAGGATTTAAATATGATAACCACTGATATTCTCTTAATTGGTGTTATTACATTATGTAATAAATCCAGAAGGGAAATACAGATATCTGCCCAAACACATTCTTTAAAAAATGTGACAGAAACACTCATGTCAATTATAATCGTCTTTCCTGCAACTGCATGGCCTTAGGTGGTATTTATAACTACCTTCCTCTACTACTGTAGCCCCTCCACGCTCTGCAAGCACCTCAGCAGGTCTTGGCTCTTGTCCTGGAGGAGTGACTCATATCTTCATTCCTGAAGGGTCTGTATCCTTTGTCATCCTGCCTGGATTAGGCTGTTGTAGTTTCCCATTGACTTTTAATCACAGGACGTGGTAGCACCAAGAAATGTCCTGAAGGATCTCTGGCACTCCAGACATAGTCTTTCTTACCTCCATTGTGGAGAAGCAGTCCAGTTTCCCCTTGGTAATCTGGACCAATCACCCCATTACTCCTTTCTTAGCCTGTTGGCTTAATGGCATCAGAAAGCCAGATTGGCCAGGGGGATGTCTGAGCTCCCAGTTCAGTGAAATGTTTGCGTGACTCCCTGCAGGATTGCTCCCCACTCTAGAACCAAAACTTCTAGGTCAGCAGAACTTAAAGTTTTTGTAGTGGGGTACTCGGGGTGATAGTCGGTGGAATCATCTTCCCTTTCGTCCCTTGACTTCTGCACCCGTGGATCCTGCTGATGGAAGAAATTGTACCACGTAGTGCCCACATATTGGGGACCCCAGGCCTCCAAGCTGCTGCCACCTAATTGGCCCTGTAATTGTGCTTCAAAAGGCCATTCCATCATTCTGCTTCAAGATGGTGGGAGACATGGCAAGACCACTGGATTCCAGAAGGATACCATGGGTCTTAAATGTTTCATTGCTTTATGTACCACCAAAAAACAAAAACAAAACAAAACAAAAAAAACCCCAAAAAACAAATCACATGCGGTTGTTGTGAGGGGTATTCTTGATTCCACAGATATTAAAATGTGAAAACAGTTGGTGAGTTGGTGCACACCTACAACCCCAGTCATGCAGGAGGCTGAGGCAGGAGGCTTTAAAGTCCAAGACCTGTTGAGACCTATATAGTAAGTTAAGGCCAGATAGGGAAATGTAGCAGGATCTTCTCTCAAAGTAAGAATGAGGAAAGGTCTGTAAATGTAGTTTAGTGTTAGAGTGCTTGCTTAATATGTGTAAGGCCATGTGCTCAGTCCCTGATAACATAGACATACACACACACATATACACACACACACATATGCATGCACAAAAATGTAAGTATTGGAATTGAGTGAGAGTTTCCCAGAGTCCCAGCCATGGTGTGCTTTGCACATGGAAGCCTGTATGTTTGTCTCCTGCACTAGACTCTGGTCTGCAGGTGACACAGACTGTGGCTCCTTGCATGTTGTAGTCTCAGAGCCTTGCTGGACAGTGGTGCATGGTTTCGTAGTGGTACACAGCACATCTGTGGAGTTACTGCTTGCGAGCTGACCGTCTTCCATTTCAAGCCCCAGATTCTTTTTTTTTTTGTTTTGTTTTGTTTTTTGTTTTTTTCAAGACAGGGTTTCTCTGTATAGCCCTGGCTGTCCTGGAACTCACTTTGTAGACCAGGCTGGCCTCGAACTCAGAAATCCGCCTGCCTCTGCCTCCCAAGTGCTGGGATTAAAGGCGTGCGCCACCACCACCCGGCTAAGCCCCAGATTCTAAGAGGCTTCAACCAGCTCAGTTCTTACTCAGTTCTAGCTTCAGGTGTTGTCTTCCACTTCCCATCTCTTGGTCTTGGTCTTTACATCATGAGCTGAAACAGAGGTGCAAGAAGCCTTTGAGCTCTATAGGACTGCTGGGATCACATTTCTCCCTACTGTCTACCTGGGATTTCCCTGAAGTAAGATGGTGTGGGTTGGCTGGAGTTAAAGGAGAAAGTGCCTCCCCTGAGGGTCAGACAGTGACAGACTTCCCTGCCTTAGGCCTAGCTGTGCCATTCGTTGGAACTGAGGTACAAAGGAGACAACAGACCCTTTCCAGGCATGCTCTCCAGAGTCCTGGTTTTGTAGCAAATAGAATAGGCTGAAACCTGGATAGGTCCTTGTGAATAATTCTGTTTCTCAGCCATTTCAAGACCAGGTCACACTTGTCAGATGTGGTTTTTGATGTTCCTGTGTCCGGTCACATGCCAGGAGAGGCTGAGCTGGAGACTCTTAAGTGGATGATACTGAGTCTTGCTGTGAGCTATACTGTTATTCTTCACCGTGTGAAAGATTAAAGCAGACTGCTTAATGCCTACTGCCCACTTCATTTGCATACAGAAAGCAACTCTGGGAATTTTCTGTAAAGAACAAAGTGACTTCATTATGCTACTCAGCCAAGTATGGCAATGGAAGTTGAATTTTGAAAGAAAGTTAAAAAACAAAAAAACAAAAAAACAAAAAAACAACAAAACTAGCGAGGTGGTTTGGTTCCCTTATGTAGTAAACAAAGGGAAGAGGCAAAACAGGCACTGGCTGCATGTCCTTGTCCCCCTTCCTGGCTCAGGAAGTCACTGAGCCCCATCACTTATTTGCATGGTTAGGGAGTTGGAAAAGGAAAAACAGAATCCCTCACAACTGTGCTTGTGACTCCTTGAGATCCCTTTGTTCCCACTGAGCCAGCCCCTGGTCTGATAGGGAGGGCAGATGACCAGCCAGCTCTGACTTCCCAGCAGGCGCAGAGGTTTTAAGTAGTAGAAGATTATCCACAGAGCCTGGGAAGGAGCAGAGCTGTTGTGTGAGTAGATAGTGTTGGAGGTTAGCCGTGTCTGTTTCTCAGTAAAGACGCATCTGTACCATGTGGGGTTTCCTTACTTGTGTCCTGTGCCTTCCCTTTGTCAGTGTCCCTGGTTCTGCCTCTTCCTTCCCTCTGTGGACTCCCCTGGGTGTGCTGTCTTTGACTTGCACATGTAGAAGCTTTTTGGTTTGACGTAGCTCCCTTTGTTTCTGTTTCTGCTCTTGTTTTCTGTGCTTTGGGAGTCCTAGAAATTTTTATATAGAACTAGCATGTGGTCAATCATTCCACTCCTAGGTACATACCCAAAGGAAACAAGATTCCTGTGTTCACTGAAGCATGATTCAGAGCAGCCAAACCATGAAACCAGCACGAATCCGTCAGCAGATGAATGAGCAAAGAAAATGCAGTGTGTATGCACACTAGAATAATATTTAGCCACGAGAAGATAAAATCCTGTCATTTGTGCCAGCACACACGAATCTAGAAGACGTGCTAAACAATCGTGCACAGAAAGACGAATTCCATGATCTCAGTCAGTGGAACAACAGATATTCCCAGGGGCTGCAAGAGTTAGAAAGGGTCCCGTGCGGCTGGGGAGTTAGGCAGATTGGCTCAGTTGCTGTTAGATGGCTGCAGTAGGTTCTAATGGTGACTGACCACACTGTGAACATCCTCATAGCTAAAAGAAAGGTTTTCAAGTGTTCTCACCACAGAGAAATGATAAATATATGAGTTGATCAATATTAAATATTTAGATTATTATAGAATATATGCATGTATCAAAACATCACACTATACCATATAATCGCATGTCAATTAAAAACAGTGAGCAAACAGACAATAAAGTGGACCCTGCTGTGTATAAGTTACTTATTTTTTTATTTATTGGATTTTTTTTTTTTTTTTTTTTTTGAGACAGGATTTCTCTGTATATCCCTGGCTGTCCTGGAACTCACTTTGTAGACCAGGCTGGCCTCGAACTCAGGAATCTGCCTGCCTCTGCCTCCCTAGTGCTAGGATTAAAGGCATGTGCCACCACGCCCAGCTTATAAGTTACTTTTGATTACTGTGATACAATACCATGACCAAAAGTGATTTATGGAAGAGTTTATGGTGGCGTATGGTTCTAGAAGGGGGGGGGGTTAATAGTAGGGGAAGCATGGCAGGAGGCATGAGAACAGGAAGGAGGGGGGAGAGAGAGAGAGAGAGAGAGAGAG
>NC_034596.1:23645990-23670132 GCF_900095145.1 Mus pahari
GAGAGAGAGAGAGAGAGAGAGAGAGAGAGAGAGAGAGAGAGAGAGAGAGAGAGAGAGAGAAACATGAATTGGAAGTGGGGTGTGACTATAAACTCCCAAAACCTGCCTCCCCGTGGCATACTTCCTCCAGCAAGGCTCCATGTCCTAAAAGTTCCATAACCTCCCCCCAAACAGTGCCATGACCATGGAACCAGTTTTTCGCATTCATTAGTCTGTGGAGCTCATATCTCGTTCAGAACACAAAGGGGTTGCTGAGTTTCCTTCCACAGTACAGCAGATTCACAAGTGCCTAGGAGCCAATAGAAAGGCCTCTGAGTGTCGTGGCTTCCCTGAGAATAGTAAGGGAGCAGTTTTAGATTTTGACACCTTTGTATGTACCGACCTCTCCAGTGAGGCCTGGCAGTGTTCATAACATCTTGCCTTCAATGGAGCAGGGGGCTTCTGACCTGCAGGTCTCTGGTGGAAGTTTAATTTGCTTCCATGTTTCAGAGTTTCCATGTGGGTCTACAAAGCTCATTTCAAATTGTTAGATAGGCATCTATTTGAGTAGACGTGGGTCTGTTTCTTCCCCAACCTCCCAACAGCCATAAAGCAAACTGGAATTTGTCAAAACTGTTTTTGCACTCTCGAATTTGTCCAAAAGCAAACAACAGGCTAAGCATTTATTTCTACAAAGTTGCTGACTTTGACGTTAACACAGTGGGGCTCTGTGGCGGTCTTGCACAGTTTTGACCCTAATCCCACCCAGTCCAGTTCAGGCTGCCCGTGCAAATAGCACCTTTGTTTCTGAGTACATTGGGAGCAGAGAGTAGAAAACCCTCTCTGGAGGCCGATAGAGGAAGGGAAAGGAGAGTCCGCTGAGACCTGTCAGTGCACGTTCTTGGCTGAGGGGACGAGGCGTAAGCCCTGTAAGGTCGGAACTGGGCTGACTTGATATTATGTGGAAGGCAGTGATCTGCTATGCCCCATTTGTGAGTGATTAGACAGTTACAACACAGACTTAGGATACTCAAGGAAAATGACCAGAGTCAATCTGACATATCCAGTTGAAGACATAATGGTCTCTGACGTCCCAATTTTAATGTAAAACAATCATCTGCAGATCTGAGACCCAAGGTGGGATAAATGTGAATTGTCCTAAGACCATTAGAATAGAACATTTCAAATGATTTTATTTTTATTATTTTAGAATTATTTTTATAGGTTTTTGTTTGTTTGTTTGTTTTGTGATTTTTGAGACAGGGTTTCTCTGTGTAGCCCTGGCTGTCCTGGAACTCACTTTGTAGACAAGGCTGGCCTCGAACTCAGAAATCCGCCTGCCTCTGCCTCCCGAGTGCTGGGATTAAAGGCGTGCGCCACCACGCCCGGCTTTGTTTTTATTTTATTTTATGTGCATTGGCTTTACCTACATGTATGTCTGTGTGAGGGTGCCGACATACTGGAGTTAGACTTTTGAGCTGCCATCTGGGTGCTGGGAATTGAACCCTGGTCCTCTGGAAGAGCAGCAAGTGCTCTTAACCAATGAGCCATCTCTCCGGCCCCCAGTAGAGTATTTTGAAATCAGCAAGAGGAATTCAAGGCATAACAGTTCTTCAGAAGTAGTAGAAGCCAGAGGGAAGGCGAACGACATACACAAAACAGCTGAAGAAAGGAATTCCAGTCACACCCCTGCATCCAACACAGTTAGCCATCAAAAAGAGCACATGGGATAAGGAGATTCGAGGACAAACATCTGGCCCGCAAGAAGTTCTAAAGAAAGTTCTTCTGCTTGAAAGAGCATGTAGTGAGCCTCGTCTGCAGGGTGGCGTGAGGAGACCCAGGAAAGGCAAGTGGATGTAACTAGGTCCGGGTGAGAGACACCATGCAGCCACGCTCTCTTCCCTCAGCTTTGTTGAAGGACATAGGCTGTGTTCTTAGGATTGTAATATCCACACAGTCGGCAGTACTAGTATAAAGGAACAGGGTGGGGACCACATTGGTTACAAACTTTGTTTTCTCAGAATTCACTCAGTCTTAATGTAAAATACATTATGAAGAAAGAGCCATGCAGCATCCCTCCAGTCATCACTAAGTAGGTAAGGAAGAGGCATATCAAAAAATCTCAAATGAGGGAAGCCAGGCCTGTGGTGTAATTCCAGCACTCGGGAGGCTGAGGCAGGAGGATGGTTAGTTTGAGGCTAGTAAATTTGAGGCCATCTTGGGCTATAGTAAAATCCTGTCTCACCAAATGCATTCACCCATAACACACACACACACACACACACACACACACACACACACACACCCCAACCCCAATAGAGATTAAATGGAAATATCATAGTACCAAATGGCAAAAGAAGTCCATAAAGAAGAATAGAGAAGACCTGGGACATAGCTAAATTAATGGGCAAATGTCAGTGACATCAGAGATTATAAATCTCACCCAGTGAGATTGGTGAGGCTATGATTGTATTCTATTCAATTCAATAGAATACAAATCAATTTTATTTCTACATACTATAAATTTATGTTCCAAAATGAAAGCATTAAAATGTTTTCATGCACATAGAATCTAAAGAATAAATAAAAATAGTTGATAAATTTAACACTCACTTGCAAACTACTAGCAAACACCCTTTAGAGCACTGGCTCTCAACCTTCCTAGAGTTGTGACCCTTTAATACAGACTCTCTTGTTGTGTTGACCCGAACCATAAATTACTTTGTTGCTACTTCATAATTGTAATTTCCTACTGTTAGGATTTGTAGTATAAATCTCTGTGTTTTCCGATGGCCTTTTGGAGATCTCAACCCATAGGCTGAGTGCCACTCCGTTAGAGAGAGTAAAGATGAAATAGTCTTCCGTATTTGTGGGTTGGGAGACTCTGTGTTGTTAAAATTGTATATTGTGAAATTGGCAGCTGGCTATTCTTCTCAATTGATCCATTGATGTGTAGGTTCAATACTGTCCTCAGTGCAGTTACTAACAAAAACTCTTGTCATGAGTTTCTGGGTATATGGCAAAAGAAGAACCCAGCCTAACTATTTGAAAAAAGGACACCAGACCAAGGATCTGCACATCCCAGTTTCTCAACTTACTCTGATGTAGGAATCAGGACACTTGTGGTTCATGTGAGGACAGGCATGCACATCATTAGAAAAGATGAGAGTATAAAACTAAACCCTTGTACTGAAGGGCCAGAGGCAATTAAGGGGTGAAAAGATGCTTTTTGAGGGGCTGGAGAGATGGCTCAGGGGTTAAGAGCACTGGCTGCTCTTCCGGAGGTTATGAGTTCAATTCCCAGCAACTACATGGTGGCTCACAACCATCTGAATTTGGATCCAGTGCCCTTTTCTGGTGTGTCAGTGACAGTGCACTCATAAACATAAATAAATAAATAAATCTTAAAAAAAAAAAAAAAGTATTTGAAACCAGGGTTGTGATGATGAGAGGATGCTCATGTGCACAGCCACAAACCTGCTATCCCACATTCTATATAAACTGATGTTCACCACAGACCCAAATGTAACCGCTTACACCAGAACCCCTCAGAACACTGGCTCCGAGCTTCTTAGATAAAGAACACTCAAAAAATTTGCTATACTTCAGGATTTAAAATGTTGTTTTTCAAAAGAGATCTTTAAGAATGAAGACAAACCAGTGTGGAAAATCTTGGCAAAACAAATACCTGTTAAAGACCCTTTACAGTTGAAACACTCATTTAAGAGCAGACAGAAGTGCCGGTTAGACATTTCTTAGCCAATAACCAAATAAAACAGTACTGGTTGTCAGAGGTCAGGAGCTGCAGCTTAAGTCACAGTGTGATAATCAGTGGAAATGCAGCAGGATGGATTGTAATGGCGGGACCCAGCGTTGTTGAGGAGACGGGGGCACCAGAGCCTTTGTATATTGCTTAGGAATTTGTACAGTCACATTGTAAAACATTTCCGTAATCTCTGAAAGTTACCTTACCATATGTCCTGGAAATTCTCGTGCTATGGTTTTTCCTCAAGAGGAACAAAAGGATATATCTACACATGGTGATGTATTTGAAAGAGCCAGGAGCTGGAAATGACCCAAATGTTCATTACTCTGTGCATGGATAAACATGGTGTTCTGCATCCAGATAGCGGAGCGCTAGCCCAGTAAAAGAGGAATAAACAGTATGGCCTCTGGAGCATAAGCTGACGAAAGCGGACACAAAGGGCCAAGTGCTGCACTGTTCTACTGAGTCATAGATCCCTGGGATGGACAAAGCTAGAGTGGATGGCTGGGCTGGGCTGGGCTGGGCAGGCAACCCTAGGGTCTATAGGTAAGTACCAGGATCGGTGGGCGAGCATCAGAGATGCCCTGAACCCTCACGACTTTACACATCTGATGAAAAGTATTGAATTGCATACTTGGGAGGCGATTTGTATAATGTGTCAGCTTTAGCTCAATAAAGCTGTTTAATAAAAAGCCTATTGTATTTAGGCTTCTAAGATCTTATAGGCTTCCGGGCCTTGAGCTGCATAATTACTTACTCAGCTTCCTGACTGGCAGGATCCATAATTCAGTTTGCCCAAATAATCCTAGTTGGTGAGGGCATGTTCTGCTATGAAGAAAAGAATTCCAGCTAATTATTTGGAAGGAAGAGTAGCATTAGAAAATCAGTATTCTGTAACTGTTAACATAATGACTTAACTCAAGCAAAGTCACAGCACACAACTTTGGACGCTTGCTCTAAAACAAAACAAAAACAACTTTGAGACAAAAGATCTGAATATAAATGGGATGACACAAGAAATTGTGCTGATTGTCTCACACGCAATGGCGACACGGTGGTCCTGTCAAAACAGGAACATTCCCACTAGAGGTGCTTTCAGCAGTGATTACAGTAACTGTGGTGCCCACACCTCGAGTTTGATCTTAGGTGCTCCAGAAGGAGTCCATTGAAAATGGCAATAATTGCTTAGGTAGTAAGGAAGCAGCGGGGCTCTGTGACCCTGTTCTCAGCGCATGCCTGTGTGGTAGTGCGTTCATGTTGTCGCTCGGACCACTTCACACACAGCAGCCGTCAAGCAGACTTGGCAGTCATGGGAACTTGAAGTCTGAGGAAAGGTGGAATTCTATAAACATGGAACAGTGAGGATCATTAACTCAAAACAAGCAAATGTTACTTAACACCTCGGGAACTGAGTTTTGTTCCTTATTGACAAGATGTCTCGAGGGAAACATGGTAGTCCACTTTCATTGTTCACAGCCGAGGTAACATGTGTGGAGACAGCAAGGCCCGCCGCTCTTTCTTGTGGTCTCTTGAAATCCCTGTAAATGTAAGATCTGTTGGGCTGCTGCCACAGCGGACTATTGTACACAGTAGCTTTTTAAAAGAAGCAGAGGGCTGGAGAGATGGCTCAGTGGTTAAGAGCAACTAGTGCTCTTCCGAAGGTCCTGAGTTCAATTCCCAGCAACCACATGGTGGCTCACAACCATCTGTAACAAGATCTGATGCCCTCTTCTGGTGTGTCTGAAGACAGCTACAGTGTACTTACATATAATAGATAAATAAATAAATAAATAAATAAATAGAAGCAGATTCACTCTGAAATAATGGTTAGGGAAGCAGAGGCAGGAGGCTGTCTATGACTCTGAAGCCAGCCTTGTCTGTGTAACAAATTCAGGGTAGTTAGGGCTACACAGCTAGGCTCTGTCTCAAAAACAAAAGATGAAAACAGTAGTCACTACTGTAATATAGCATATATCTTTGTTTCTTTTCCTGTTGCTATGATTGCTATGATAAAATACTCTATGACAAAATTAATATAAGGGCAAAAGTGTGTATTTTAGCTTACAGTTCAGAATACAGTTCACTGTGATGGAGAAGTCAAGGCAGCGGGAGCTTGAAGCAGCTGGCGACGTTGCACCAACAGTCAGGCACAGCTTGTGGTAGTGGTGGAAGGTAGGAAGGTAGTGCTTAGCATCTTTGTTGTACATAGTTGAGGACCCTGTCTTAGTCAGGGTTTCTATTCCTGTACAAACACCATGACCAAGAAGCAAGTTGGGGAGGAAAGGGTTTATTCAGCTTATACTTCCACACTGCTGTACATCACCTAAGGAAGTCAGGACTGGAATTCAAGCAGGTCAGGAAGCAGGAGCTGATGCAGAGGCCATGGAGGGATGTTTCTTACTGGCTTGCTTCCCCTGGCTTGCTCAGCTTGCTTTCTTATAGAGCCCAAGACTACCAGCCCAGGGATGGCACCACCCACAGCTGGACCTCATGGAGGCACTTCCCCAACTGAAGCTCCTTTCTCTGCGATAACTCCAACAAAACCAGCCAGTACAAACCCCCTCAACACCAGGGAATGTCCCACCATAATTTAGATAGGTCTCTGGGGCTGGAGAGATGGCTCAGCAGTTAAGAGCACTGGTTGCACTTCAGAGGATCCAGTTTGATTTCCAGTGTCCACATGTCCACTCACAACCATCGATAACTACATATGTATGCACACACTCATGCATGACAATTCAGCCTTTTCCCTGATGAGGTAATCTTTGGCAAGCAGGGTAATTGTCCTCTTGGCTTCTTACTGTGGCTCAAGTGTGTTTTCCTAACTGACCACAGCGCTTTTGTAATCAAAGCTCATTGTTTGATATTTTTAAGCTATGCATTTCCTGCATTTCCTTTGTCTAGTAAAACTGAGTGGATTTGACAAGAGTTTCTGGCTATCCCGTGGGGGTGCGGGGAGGGGGAGGACAAAAGAAAAGCCACAGTGGAAACTCCTTCCCGCTGTGAGAGAAAAGATGTCACTCAGTGTGCATTAAGTTTAAGGTACATTAAATTCTAAACTTAGATGTTAAATGAGTGAGGTAATAATGTATTAGGGTTCTCTTGAGGCACAGAACTTATAGAACAAATCTATATCAATCCTTCTCATCCGTCATTAGAATGGCTTACCAGCTATGGTCCAGCTAGTCCAACAGTGTAAGAATCTAGTCGTTCAGTCTATGAGGCATGGATGTCTCGGCTGGTACTCACTATACGCTGGAATCCTGAAGAAGTGGGCTGTAATACCAGTGAAGGAATGGCGTTAGGGGCATGATGACCAAGGACCAGCAGGGCCCTGATGATAAGGGGGCAGGAGAAGAAGGCAGAGTACTCACCGGCCTGTGTTCAAGAGTTAGAGAAATCAGGCAGAGTGAGCTTTCTTCTTTCGTGTTTTTTTTTTTTTTTCCTTTTTCTTTTTTTTAAATATAGACTGCTGGCAGAAAGTATGGGCCAGCTTCAAGTCAGATCTGCCCGTCTCAAAAGATCTAGGTTAAGGTGGGTCTTTCCACCCTAGAGATCCAGATTAAAAGTGAGTCTTCCCATGTCAAAGGATTTAATTAAGGAAAAAAAAAAAAATCCCTCACAGGTGTGCCCAGTCCTTTGGGTCTCAGTTAATTCCTGATGAAGTCTGGCTGACAACCAGGAATCGCCATCACAGGGAGATAGTAAACGCCATTTTTTTATGGCAGAGCAAGCAGCTGATTAGAGTTTAGTGCAGAGGGTGAGACGGGAGGGTCCCAGCTTGTTTCCTGTCACCACTGTTCTGTCATGGAATAGAAGCAGCAGATAGAGACATTGTGTAAAGTAGCAGGCCTGGTTGTGTCAAACTAAATTTACAAGGAACCCAGAGAGCATTGGCCTTCGGGGTTGTATGCCAGCTCCCATCATAAGGTATTTTTGTCCTGACCTAAACACAGCTTTTTCTTTTCTCCGGAGCCTGATGTGTGGCTTAAAGCATAGGTGTGCATTCAGTGGTCACCAAAGTTACTGGTTTCTCATTAGACTTTGAGCCCCTGGCAGGCAAAGGCCTGGTTGTTCTTTTGAATTTAGTTACTGGCACATAAAAATGTTCCCTGTTGCAAGAACATTACTCTCTCTGACTTGAAACAAGTAGCTTGTAACTCTATTTTTTTTTTTTCAACTCTCTTACATTTTTAACATAGGAATATACTTACATTATGAGCCTGGGCATAATGTGTCTGCCTCCTTTTTTATGTGAGAAGAAAGGGAAGTTATTCAAACATAGATAACCAGAAGAGCTGAGTTTCAGGAGGTTGAAAGGTTTGTGAAAGGTTTGTTGTTGGCTGTTGACGCTGTTAGCACAAAGGACAGCCCAGACTGGTGTGTAGATTAAAGACTGCAGAGAACGAGTCCAGTAAATGGGTTAGTCGCCACACTCAGGTTGTCTCCTTGCTTCTAGGGGTTTTACCCAGGAGGCTTTGTGTATTCCAGACAGGCTATTCTGTCCAGCAGCTTCTCCCTGCTGGGTCCTCCTTCCTGCTGAGCTGTGGGAAGCACGTGGGCCTGTGAGCACTCTGCCTTCTTCTCCTGCTTCCCTGACCTCCATTCTTCCCCTAGCCCAGTGACCATCTCCACCCCTGCCTCTGTTTACCATCTCCAGTCTCTGAGATGCTGACCGGCTTTCTTTCTCAGGATGAGAAGTTTCAAACACTCTTGAGTGCACACGTGTGTTCGTTTAGTCGGCAAGTGCTTGTTTAGTATCCAGGTACCTCTCTGATGCTACTGTCAGACTTGGTGTTGAGGGGAGTGTCATTAACTGTTGAAGGATAGACCCATGGGCCAGCAAACAACTGAGCGAAGTCACTTCAGAGGTTCCAGGAGGGGCTGTCTTTGGAATGGCTTGTGATCTGAGTTGTGAGATGAGTCCACTGTCCAAGGAACCATGACAACACCTGTGGGGGTATGTGTGGGGAGGGCATGCAGAGGGTACGCTTGAGTCAGGTGTTTTGTTCAGGGACCCGAGAAAGAGAGGACCAGGCTTGCTGGGGTGTGATGAACAAGGAGGGTGGTAGCGTGAGCCTACGAGGAGGCTGGACCACGCAGGTCTCAGCGCCTAGGGAGCCTGGCAGGGAGTTGAAGGGAGAAGTAAGTTTTGCCAAACTGTTCTCACTGCTCGGCGTGGCTAGGCCACGGTGGGAAGCTTAAGACTAGTGGCTGGGATACCACTAAGTGAATTCTGGGAGGATGCCAGGGAGAGGAGCGAGCCAAGAGCTATAAGAGGAACCGGTGTGGAGTAGAGGGAGGTGCACAGGGTCTGTCCCAAAGGCAGGACTACGGTGACTGAAGAAGAAGGTGGAGAAAAGAGGACTCGTCCGCAGTCCTAATTATCAGGAAGATGTCACTAAAGCCTGTGGAAGGAGGAGGAGAAACAGTGAACTCATGAGACCTCTATAGGGGCCAGCTGAAGGTTGAGAGTCTTGTAAGGGAGACTCGAGAGCGTTCATATCCAGCTGCTCCGCTGTTCTGGGTAAAGGTCTTAAAGACAGGAAATACTTACGGGAGGAGGGCTGAGTGTAAGAAGTCAAGCCAGCAGCTAGCCATGTCTTTACTCCAGGTCCGACGTCTTTATTGATGTCACTAGACTCCTGTTTGGGTCTCTTGTGGCTATCTTGTCCTTGTGATCTCCATTAAGAGATGCCAGAGGAGACACACAGAGTAGAAAGCAGGTGAATGTGTTATATAAACTCAAAGGGACAGTGACCAGAGGGACCCCTGCAGAGGCAAACACTCTGAACGGGTGAGAGGAGTGGGGGGTTCTCAACCTTCCCAATGCTGCAACCCTTTAATGCAGTTCCTCATGCTGTGGTGACTACCAGCGATAAAATTAATTTTGTTACTACTTCATTTTTTTTATTTATTTATTATATGTAAGTACACTGTAGCTGTTTTCAGACACTCCAGAAGAGGACGTCGGACCTTGTTACGGATGGTTATGAGCCACCATGTGGTTGCTGGGATTTGAACTCCAGACCTTNGGAAGAGCAGTCGGGTGCTCTTACCCACTGAGCCATCTCACCAGCCCCTTGTTACTACTTCATAACTGTAATTTTGCTACTGTACAAACTGTAATGTAAAAATCTATTTTCTGGTGATCTTAGGCAACCCCTGTGAAAGGGTCGGTCAGGCCCCATCGGGGTTGAGACTCACAGGTAGAGAACCACTGGAGTAGACAGTACCAGAGGGCAGAGGGAAACACTCCAACAGGGAGAGTGGACAATGGCTTGAGAGACCATTGGGCCAACCCACATTTTAAAGTAAGCTTCATAATACTCTTTCAAGTTCCTAAAACAGCTGACGGCTTTCCCAGGTGCTGATTGGTAAGCCATTTGCAGTAACTTTTTTTGATGTTGTTTGTTTGTTTTCGANACAGGGTTTCTCTGTGTAGCCCTGGCTGTCCTAGAACTCACTCTGTAGACCAAGCTGGCCTCAAACTCAGAAATCTGTCTGCCTCTGCTTCGCAAGTGCTGGAATTAAAGGAATTCACCACCACTGCCCGGTTTGGAATAGCTCTTTTTTTTTTTTTAAAGATTTTTATTAATTTATTTTATGTATGTGAGTACACTGTCACTCTCTTCCGACACCAGAAGAGGGTGTTGGACCCCATTACAGATGGTTGTGAGCCACCATGTAGTTGCTGGGAATTGAACTCAGAACCTCTGGAAGAGCAGTTGGTGCTCCTAACCACTGAGCCATTTCTCCAGCCCCTGGAGTAACTCTTAAATGAAGGGACAATAGTGTTATTTTTGTTCTTTTCCACAAAGCTGCCAGCTAGATAGCCATCTTACTGCTTTTGGACAAAGTCATGTCTCCACTGGGGCAAGAGCTTGCATAATAGTCACTCTTTTTTTTTTTTTTTTTTTTTTAACCAGAACCCAGTTCCTGGGTTTTACAGGATGCTGGCTATGAGGGAAGGCTCTGTCCTCGGTGACCTTCAAGCCTGTTAGTCTCTGACATCAGCTTCAGACTAGGTTTTAAACCTTGCCTTGGTTTCAGTTTGGAGATTTTTTTTTTTTTTTTAAGTTTGTCCTTGGAGACTTTTGGTCTTCTACTTGCAGAGCTATTCTGACTTGAGTGTCTCTCGCCGTTCATCATACGCACGAATACATGTTTATTAGTCTCCTGAAAACGTTCCCATAATACTTCTTCCACAGTGGCCTTTGCACGTGCTCCCCTGCAAACACTTTTAGGATCCCTGAGTACCGTTGTACCAACTAAGCTCTTTCCTGTGTCGGTCCCGGTTGTCGTGAGGTAGAAGTCACTGGGAGCACACGAGTCTCTGGTTCTTAGCTCGAAGCCCCGAGCTTCCCTGGGCCGCCTCTGTTCTGTCTCCTGCACCGTTGGAGCTGCCTGCATTGTCATCCTGGAAGGAGCCCTTCTCTCCTTTTCAGATCTCCAGAAGTTTCTCCGACTATCTGTTCTGCTTCTGACCGACCCCTGCGCTCAGTCTCGTTTGTGCGAGTCTATTCGGGCATGTACCAGAACACCGTCTGCGTTCCAGATACTCTGGTACATCTGAGACATCTGAGGTCTGGGAAGAGCTCAGCCAAGCAGAGGATATGGACACAAGAGAAACATCGGAGAATACAGATTACAACATGTGATAAGGACATTTTGGATAGAACACACTGTGGATATGGGGCCCAGGAGGGGCCAACTTTTAAATGCAGAGACCCACAGTGCTGCTTCATCAGTGGCATCTGACTTGATTCCAAGCTATTAAAAGGGAGGGTGTCCTTTCTTCTCTGTCTTCCTCATCCCCCTGTAAAAGATGAGTTTGTGTTTGTGTTACAGTGACACTCAAACCAAATGAACTCTGGGGAGGAATTCCAACTTCAAATAAGGGTGTCCTATTTATCCATGTATGCGTGGATGTGGTACTGAGAGACCATGCACCTGGAGAGTTGGTTCACCTGTGGATGAGCAGAGAATGATCAGTCACTGAGTCCTGTATAGACTGTACATCAGAGTGTCACCACACAATGCATAAAACAAAAAGTGTTCAATTTTACACTTCTTACAGTTTTACAGATATGTAAATGTATTGTTAGAATGGCATCCTAGATTAGCAGGAAGATTTTAGAAGTTTGATACTATGAAAGTGGTTTTAAGACCAGATTGCTGTTTGCAGTCTAGAAGATTAAGGACAAAAGTACAAATACCTGTGTTTTCTTCTAAAAGCAGTGGAAGAGCATCAGGGTGGAGGTTGTAGACTCACGGGAGGCCTGGTGATGTCAGGATGGCTGAAACTCTGCTTGCAGGTGGTGGCATCCCAGAGAGGGTGGTACTCCAGGGGAGATAGGCAGTTTATTTAGATCTGTGTGGTTTTGAACAATACGTGAAATGGACTGTTGGCAGGCAGAGCAGAATTCCTGCTCAGGGAGTGTGAGCCAGCTGTAGGAGCAGACCGCATCTGTCACAGTGGGCCAGGTGTGAACTCTAACTTGTAAATTCTGTGCATACATGATTTTTTTCTAAAAGCATGGACAAGGATGCAGAAGAGGCAGGCTCCCTTTGCAGTGTTGGTTTTAGAGTCACAGCATGTACTTGAGGCCACATTCTCAGATGCTATCACATGGAAAAAGACTTCTTCACATTACCTTGCACACGATCATTTAGTAAAGCGGCCAAACTTGACTAAACATATTCTTTAAGAAGCAGACATGGGAACTTTTCTAGATCTCTGGTTTTATTAGACTTCAGATCCTATCTTGGCATGGAGTGTTCGTGGCTCGTTCTCTTCTTTTGTTCTTATCTATATGGAACATCAAATTGTTTTTTTTTTTTTTCTAGCATATGTTACGTTGAAAACATTTTACACAGTGCTTATTTAGCACTTAGGCAAGCAGACTGTTTAGGTGCTTCTTATTTCTAATTATTGCCATTAATTGCTTATTAGCAATTTTTTTAGATTATTCATTTTATTTTATGTGTGAATGTTTTGCTTGCCTGTGTGTCTGTGCACCACATATGCACTTGATGCCTGTGAAGGGCATTGGGACCCTAGAACTGGAGTTATGTTTGCTTGTGAACCACTGGATAGGTACTGGGAATCGAATAGGATCTTTTGCAAGAGCAACACCTGTTTTTAACCGTGGAGCTGTCTCTCCAGCCCAAAGGCCTGTCCTTAAGGTGTTGCCAGTTACTGAGTTTTTTAGGAACTGTCTCACCGTATTTGGGGTTGAATCCGGGGTGTTCCCACACTACTGCGCTCTCCCCTGCATCAGTGTTGAGAGTTTTGTTCATTTGTAGTGTGGGGATAATTTTTACTGCTATTCAAACGGGTAGGCAGTTCCAAGGCCATTAGAGTTGTGTGCGTCGTTGCAGCTGCTTGTGAGGTCGAGGCAGGAGAATCACCGAGTCCAAGCGGCATTTGAGCAACATAGCAAAACTGGTTTTCAGAAAAAGAAAAAGAAAGAGAGAGAGAGAGAAGTTGAAGTAAAAGAGCTTGCCTCACTGAGGGGTTTCCAGTTTTATTTTATTTTGAAGTACCATGTCCTAAAAATAGAAATGAATGACAGCCCATATCGGAATAGATTTAGAAATGACTGGCCTTGAGGTGCAAGTGTGAAACACGACTTTAGAGGTGTCTCTTTAGTCTCATTGCATGTCTAGAGTGTTCGAGTGTGTGCTGAGAGTGGAAGGGTAGACTTTAGAGATGCCAAGCAGAATAAACTTGACCTTGTCTGGAAGGCTCGTGTCAGCCACCAGCAGATTCAGCTGGATTGGCTACCATTGCCTGCCCTGTTTCCACTGGGCAGCTCTGGTGAGCACAGAGAGAGGAGACAAGCCGGATTCAGCATGGCTCAGCAAGAAGCAATTCCACAAGACCACAATTATCTTTAAGGTGAAATGGAACAAATCAATGCAGAAATTGCACCAGCTGGGAACTGCGATGGACCTGGCAGTGCCTGCCTGCAGATGCTTCAGTTCAGGCTTCTTCCTGAGTGGTAATATGTGGTAGAGTATTAGCTAGGTTGCTCTCAGAGGTCCCAGAAGCCTCCTGCTTTACCCACCTCATAATTCCTATGGAGAATGGTGGATCACACCTGTAATCCCACCCAGTACTTGGGAATCAGGGAGAACGGATCAACATGAGTTCAAGACCAGTCTGGCTATATAGTGAATGAGTTGCAAGCCCACCTAAGCTTCAGAGAGGGAACTCTGGCTCATTGTAGTCACTATAGAGACCTGATTTAGCTGTTACCAACTGACCTGATGTGGGTACCAAATCCCTTGTTTCTCCAGCTCCTCAGTTTACTGGTTTTTCAATTTTGATGAATACAGAGGCAAACAGTTCAGCATCTGTCTTCTGTCATCCTGATGGGGGACCTCATCTGGATAGCATGTGGGCACATGACTTCTTCAAATCAAGCACTCAACATGTGTGCCCCGACAGGGAAACTGTAGAATACCAATTCTGTGTTCTTTGATTGGAATAAAAAATGAAAATCCATGTAAGTGTTTATCATTCATTTTTTAAAAGCAGAGTCAAAGTTTTTTTTTTTTTTTAATAGCTTCTGGGGAATAATTAAAGGACCATCAAAGTTATAAGGTGCTGGTGAAAGGTGTTAGATTAAGTTCTGAGCACCCTCCAGTGCTGTAGGACAGTCAGTCAGGGGGCGAGAATGGAGGAAGAAAGACTAGCCAGTTCCATGATGCTTGTGGCTAGCATGTGTGCCAGGTAGGAAAGCACTCAATTCAGGGTGTGGTTTGAAGATAGATGTGTATTCAGGCAGGAGTGAAAAGAGGTGAAGAGATTTAAAGCATGGGCCTGGAATGGTAGTTAAACATTAGTGACCTTTGAGGCTAGAGATGAAGCTGTGGTAGTACTTGCTTATATAGCACTGACAAAGCCCTGATGTTTAACCCCAGCCCTGAAACATGAAATCAACCCCACCCCCTTTCTCTCTCATTTGGAGAAGAGAACTGGAAAAGGTAAACTAGGATGCTTAGTTACTAGTTCAGTGCTCATTAGACAGGCAAGTTTAGATGTCAGCAGTTTGTTGTCTTGATCTTGGATGCCTGAGACATGTCCAGGCTAGTGGCAGAAAGTGGACACTGTAATAATGGAGTAGGCATTTAAGGTCCTGGGACTATTGAATTCCTCTTGAAGGCAAGTGGTGGATACAGAGAAAAGAAGCGCACTGGGCCCTTGGCCCTAAAGTGTGGGAGTGGCTGTAGAGGGACCTAATAGAGTTTGATTATTTCCAAGTCATTATAATTTGCTTTATTTAGGTATAGTTTACCTAAAACAAGTTACCCTTGCATTATCAGGAGTATGGGTGTGCATATATTGATCTGTTTAACTGCTGTCCACTACTAGATAAAGAACATTTCTCTTTTGCTGAAGAAGCCCCATCATACCCTCATGTAGTCAGTCCATCCATCCCCTGAAACCAGCAACCCATTCTCCATCACTTAGAGTAGCTCTGCCTAATCTAGAATGTCATAGAAACTGTCTTGTATTCTGTGTGACACTAGTCCTAGAGAGATTTGAATAAATGTCTACTTGTCCCAGATAGGGAATCAATGATAGATCTTTCCAAGTCTATTGTGGTGAACCAATGAGTTTTATTGAGGTAACTTAAAGGAATTTGAGGCATCACTAAAGGAAGAGAAGTGACTCAAAGAGAGCTCTAACACCCAAACCCACCCAGCATTCTCAGTGTGTCTCTCAGCAGTCCTTATTGCTTATTTAGTAAATCTGGTCAGTTTCAGGGACTTCCTGAAATTATTGAGTTGTTTACTTTCAGAGCTTATTGAGCTTTCCCTACAGGATGGAATGTTTCACCTGCATTTATAATATAGGATGGAAGGAGAGAATCAAGCCCACAATTGTCCTCTGACCTGCACATATATGCTCACACACATGTACACTTAAATAAATTTAATAACTAAGAAAAAAGAGATGATTCCTTTCTGTTCTAGCTGGCAGTGTATGGTCTGAACATACCACAATTCTACATCATTTCGCTTCTTAATGAACTTATAGCCTGTTCAAATTCTGAGCTATTGGGATTCAAACTTCTAAAACATTCCTACACAAGTTTTTGTGGATATGTTTTTGTATTTTTATGTAAATATCTAGGAGAGGAAGCTGCCAGAGGTTAGAAAAAGAGGAGGAGGAGCAAGATGAGAAAAAAAAGAAATAGCCTTGTCCTTTCATTACAGAGTTTTGGAGAACAACTTGCTTTATGTTTGCATTTACACATTATTTAAGGCTTTTTCTTCTATCATCATCATTTCCTTGAACAGTTTTGTATCACCTTGACATAGGCTAAGTTATCTTAGAGGAGGAAACCCCAATTGAGAAAATACCTCTATAAGAACATGTTATAGGCAAGCCTGTAGGGTATTTTTGTAACTAGTGATTGATGGGGGGAGAGGGTGCCCAGCCCATTGTGGGTGGTGCTGTCCCTGGGTTGATGATCCTGGGTTCTATAAAAAATCAGGCTGAAGACAGGCCTGGTTTAATCCCAGCACTCGGGAGGCAGAGGCAGGTGGATTTCTGAGTTCAAGGCCAGCCTGGTCTACAAAGTGAGTTCCAGGTCAGCCAGGGCTATACAGACAAACCCTGTCTTGAAAAACCAAAAAAAAAAAAAAAAAAAAGCAGGCTGAAGCAAGCCATGGGGAGCAAGCCAGTAAGCAGCACTCCTCTGTGACCTCGGCATCAGCTCCTGCCTCCAGGTTTCTGCCATTTGAGTTCTTGTTCTAATATTTAAGAGCTCACCATCCTTCAGTGATGGACTAAGATATGGAAGTGTAAGCCAAATAAACCCCTTCCTCCCCAGCCTGCTTTTGATCATGGTGTTTCATCACAGCAGTAGCCACCTAGCAAAGACAAGACAAGCATATGCTAGTTGTACAGCATAATAAGTTGCATTATGACCTTTTCATGCATGCCAATAACCTACTCTGATGGTAATATATTCTCTGTCACACACATACATGCACATTGCCATTCCTTGTCCCCTTGTCTGGAAACCTTTCCCTTCACAGGTACCCTTTTCTACTTTGATAACCAAAGAGACAGCCTCCCTCCCTCCCTCCCCTTCCTTCTTTCCTTCCTTAAGTTGTACTTTATTTATATGAGTACACTCTAGCTGACTTCAGACACACCAGAAGAGGGCATCAGATCCCATTACAGATGGTTGTAAGCCACCATATGGTTGCTGGGAATTGAACACAGGACCTTTGGAAGAGCAGTCTGTGCTCTTAACCACTGAGCCATCTTTCCGTTCCCCCAAAGAGGCTTCCTTATGCTTTAATTCCTTGTGCTGGGGATAGAACCAAAGGCATTGGAAATCCCACTGTACCCCAGCCCCCAACAATAGGTGGTGTCTCCTCTTTTTATGCTGACAGTTATGTTGTAATGTTCGCTGTAGCTTTGCTTTAGATTTCTCTGATAAGTATTTGTGCCAGCAATGTTTTCTTGTGCTAATTGTCTAATTATATAATTTTAGAGGGTTATTCTATTCAAATCTTTCCACGGTTGGTTGCTTTTGTTATCGTTCATCCTCTCTGTATGTTGTTTACCAGCCCTTTGTCAGCTAGATAATTGTGGATATGTTCCTACATTCTCTGACCTGCCTTCCTGTTACTTAGTGATGACTCACAGGAGAGAACTTTAAATTTTTGATAAAGTCAATTTTTCAGTTTTTAAGTTTCATGCCATGACCTGCTTTGTGTCCTATAAATGCATCAGTAGGGAAAAAGTGGTGTTTACAATTCACAGCATAGTCCATCAGCTTTTTGTTTCTGTAACAAATGCTTGAGAAAAATCATCGTGGATTTCACATTTTGAGAGGTCCATGAGCATTCAGCCCCATTGCATTGGAGCCTATGGAAGGTAGCAAACACATTGTGGTGGGAATCGGGGACATAATATAGGAAAACTGTTTGCTTGTCAGGAGGTGGGAGGAGATTTTGCCAGGGTCCCTGCAGGGTTCCCCTATCTCCTTCAAGGCACACTCTCAAAGACCTCCTGCCAGGCTCCACCTCTTAAAGCTTCTACTTCCTCCCCTTATGGATGCTGTAGGGCCCAAAGCTAACACAGGGGCCTTTGAAGAACACTTTAGGTACAAGCTATAGCACCACAGGTCCATGACTTCCCTTCTAGGTCTACTTTTCTATACATCGATCTCTTACACCAGTACCACATGGTCTTGGTTATGGAAGCAGGTGATAAGGGTTTCTGTTTCTTCTGTCAGAGGATACACAAGCTACTGGAACAAAATCACATGAGCAATTAGCTTTAAGAAATATGGACCGAAGGGGACAAAGAACAGGATAAGCAAGTATTGGATGCTCAAGTTTATCGTGCAGATGTGTTGCAGTCAGGGGGTCAGAGTAGGCAGAGTCCCCAGCTATCTACCTTCTGTAAGTATGAAACCAGGTCTCAAAGTGGTTGCAGCACTGTAAAGATCACACAGGTAAAATGAGCGGACTGCTACTCAGATCTGTGTTTGAGAAGCTCAGTGAGCAGTCCCTCCAATTTGATTTCACAGGGTAATACAAATATTATTGTGACTTTCTGTTTTCAATCCACCGTGATTTTCAGCCCTACGATGACAGTAACCTGCTTTCCACTTGGGAATTCTATGCCAGCCTCCTCAGCTTTGCCAGTTCATTAATTCCCATAGTCCTTCAGTACCATGTTGTCCCCTCAACACTTTCTGTTTATAATGAATAGACATCTGAAACGTGGTAAGAAAGCATTCTGTTCTTGCACGCTTCAGAAGCTACTGACCTGTTGGGTGTACGTGGTTGGGAGGAGGTGTGCGTGCATGTGCTTACGAGGCCAGGGCTCGGTGTTGGGTGCTGTCTTCATTAGGGTTTCTATTGCTGCAATGAAACACCATGAACAAAAACAACAACAAAGCTGGGGAGGAAAGGGCTTATTGGCTTACACTTCCACATCACTGTTCATCATTGAAAGAAGCCAGGACAGGAACTCAAATAAGGCAGGAATCTAGAGGCAGGAGCTGGTGCAGAGGTCACAGAGAGGTGCAACTTGCTGGCTTGCTCCCCATAATTTGTTCAACCTGCTTTAAAAAAAAAAAAAAAAAGATTTATTTATTTTATGTATATGAGTATGCTGTAGCTGTCTTCAGACACACCTGAAGAGGGCATCGGATCCCATTATAGATGGTTGTGGGCCACCATGTGGTTGCTGGGAATTGAACTCAGGACCTCAGGGAGAGCAGTCAGTGCTCTTAACTGCTGAGCCATCTCTCCAGCCAGTCTCTTATAGAACCCAGGACCACCAGCCCAGGAATGACCCCACCCACAATGTGCTGGGCCTTCCCCTATCAATCACTAATTAAGAAAATGCGCCGGGCGTGGTGGCGCTTGCCTTTAATCCCAGCACTTGGGAGGCAGAGGCAGGCGGATTTCTGAGTTCGAGTCCAGCCTGGTCTACAGAGTGAGTTCCAGGACAGCCAGGACTACACAGAGAAACCCTGTCTTGAAAAAATGAAAAAAGAAAAGAAAAGAAAAGAAAATGCCCTGCAGTCAGGTCATATGGAACATTTTCTCAGTTGAGAAATAACTAGCTTGTGTCAAGCTGACATAAAACCATCAAGGACAGAGGCCTTCCTCAATCAGCCTCCATCTTTAGTTTTTAAGGCCTGGTCTCTCACTAAACCTGGAAATTGCAAATTCATCTAGGCTGGCTCTCCAGTGAGCCCCAGGATCCTCTTGTCTCCACCCCCCACACACACACACCCCAGTGCTGGAGTTACAGATGGCATGCCACCCCACTTGACTTCTACCTGGATTCTGAGCACTTATCATACTCGTGTCACAACATTGTACTGACTGAGCCAGCTCACCAGCCCCTTAAACTTAATTTTGATAGTATTAATCCTGAGCTAGGATGCTGTTGGCTGCAAAGAACAGAAACCCCAGCTCAATGCACAGTGCTGTGAACAGAAAAGTGGAGAAAGTATTATCGCTCAAAGCCAGACGTCGTGAGGTGGAGCCCTTCCTTTAGCTAATTCAGTGATGCCGTCTTTGGAGTGTCAGACCCTCAAGTTCTAGTTAATCTCACGCCTTCCTACCTCAGCATGTTGACTCTCTAGGCTGACTCCTTATAAGCAAGGATTGGCTGCTGCACTTTCAGATATGCCAGCAGCAAATGAAACACTTGAGGGATGAGGTAAAGCTGTTCAAATCCTCTATCATGCTTCATCGACGTGTCTGAGTTGCGTGTCTCCTCACAAGCTAATCAGTTATAGGAGGACAGGAGCTCTGGGATAGAGTCAGAATAGTTAGAGTCCCTAGGTACTGGCCTGCAGTGAGAAATCCATGCCTGAGAGATCGTACAGGCAGTGTGACAGCGCTCTGATTTGAATCTAGTCTGAATTTTATTTGCATCTATGTTCCTCTTTGGAGATATTCAGTGGTGCTCATACATTAACTGGATCATTTAAAATATGATTGTGTGCATATTGACTTACATGTCTGCCTTCTCTGCTGATGTGTGAGCTTGAGAAATCAAAGGCTTTCCCCAACGCAGTTCCTACAGTCTATCTCAAAGGGAAAGGTGACAGCAGGCATTTGATGAGTTAAATCAGTTGCATGTAACAGGGAAAAAAAAAATCAACACCTAGGATCATCTTCTTGAGGTCGGGCTGTCCAGAGCCTGTCTACCAGCCCAGCGACTCCAGGAGAGCAGAGGGTTCTTGTTCTGCGCTCCATCACACCCGTATGCGGGGCTGAAGAGAAGCCACACTGCCCACTTAGCACCAGTCCTGCTTTTCTCTAGGAAGACATAACACAATTTAGATGTATAAAGAAACCTATGTATGTTATTTTAAATTACCCAGTAGTCAGCTTAAAAACTACACCATAACCAACCTTAGAAATAAAGTTCATCTCCCCTAATATATCCAAAGCCAACACGTAAAAGTATAACCAATTAAAAAAACGGGTTTCAAGTCATTCATTCTTTGCCTTCAGTTGTCACAGCAAGTTGCCCCTAGATTAGCCACTTTCCAAAAGTAAGTGCATGTGGGTCACCAGTACTAGCCCATATTTCACAACTAACTAGCCTTCTGGGAACGATGTATATAAAGCAGACAGTTGGCCTTCCCTCTGTGGTTTCCACATCTGTGGGTTCAGCACTGTGGGCAGAAGACATTAGAAAAACATGGCGTCTGTGTTGAACAAACACAGATTAATTATTCCTTAAACACAGTCTGTTTATATACTGTTTCCCTTGTGTTAGCCACCAAAAGTAACCTGTTATAGGATGGTTAGAGTGTACAAGGAGAGAAGAGAGGCTTCTGTATAGCTACTGTGCCATCATGTGAGGGACCTGGTGGTATCAGGTAGATGTTGGTATCTGGATCAGGGGCTGGAATCAACCAGTTCCTTTTAGGTGCTGATAGTGCTGTATGTACTTATTTTTAAATGGATGGATAAGGTGGATATGTAGTAAATAATTTACAAATAATGGCATGTCTGGTATACGTCCTTATAAACCTTGTGTGCACAGTTCCCATGAGATGCTGTCATTGAATAGTGCCAAAATGTTCATAGCCAACCTGTGATTGCAAGCCAGCTGTGGTTTGACAGCACTGACTACAGATGGATTCGTAATTAAGCTCCAGTTCAGTAAAGTAGCTGCTTGCGTGACTGATGAACTAATGTCACTTTAAGGTGAGCGCTGACTGATGTATATGCTAATGAAATAGTGGTGGTGATGTCCCTCCTCACAATGGCTGACATTTTGACTCTTTTAATTAAAACAACTTGAATTATTACTATCTTCACCCACAATTTAATCCTAAATTAGGGTCAGTGAACATTTTCTCTAACAAGATGAGATAGTAATTATTTTAAGCTTCTATGGCTGCTGTAAGACAAGAACACCCATTGTGATATACAAATGGGCAGGGCATGGCCAAATAAAAATATATTTATAAAACCAGACATTGGATTTTTTTTCTTAAAGGCTAAAATGATGATTTGATCTTAATGACCAGCTTGATCTTACTTATCAATTTCTGCCACATAAATACGTCCACCCTAATTAGGCAGGAAATGAAATCTCTAAATGTAGAGTTGGGTAGAATTGCTTAGTATTGTACCATTGTGTAATAATTTCCACCATTATACTGCAGACCCACAACTTTGTCCTAAGTGTAGTAAGTGAAATAAGAAAGTGGGATTGTCAGTTCAAAGAAATACACACACACACACACACACACACACACACACACACACATACATGCGCACACTAATCTATGCTGCAAAAATACCTTTTTAAAAGGTCTAAGAAATTCCATTTTTCAGGCTGGGTTGTAGGTCAGTTGACAAGATGTTGAGGTAGCATCCTCAACAGGGAAGAAATTGTCATCCATCTCAAGACTTCCACAGTGGTTTTCATGGTCCTCCCATACAATAGGCAGACATACAGACAGATGATAACTTGACTGACTAATAGACAGACAAACAGATGCAAAACCAGTTGAGAGCTGAGTCCCCTGTGTAGCCTGAGTGTTAACTGCTTTAGCCCATCTGTGTTGAACATGCACAGTCTCCATCCTGCTGATCTTCAAGTTATCTCTGGTGACCACTCGACCAAGTCTCATTTATTTTTCTAAATAAGCCGTTGGTTACATTTTTTTTCTTATATAATTTGCTCATTAGCATTCTTATCTATTTTCCACTTGAATTTTTAATCTGTTTCTTGCTGCTTGGGAGTTCTCTATTAGGGACATTAATCTAGTATGTTATATTATCATGCAATACTTTGCAATCTGTCGTATGGAACTCTCTGGTATGCCTGTAGGAGACTCTTCGGGGCATCTGTGAGTTTTATGCTCCTGTGGTTACCCAGGAGAATAACACGTGACTCCAGGTGTTCTCTTTTAGCTTGTTGTATGATTCTTTGTGATCTTTTTACATTTAGATATTTTCATATTTTGACTGGTATTGTGTGTGTGTGTGTGTGTGTGCGCGCGCTCACCCCAGGGAAACAAGCCATTATCTCACTTCGCTGAATCCCATTCCTCTCACCCCTGGTTTAATATTGCCAGTGTTATTGTAATCAGCATCTTGTGTTTTGTTAGTTGCTCAGAAGCCCCTGAAGATCAGTCTAGCGGTTAGCCCCACCAGAGGCCTTGGTAGGACTGTAATTGGGATGGTAAACTTAGACATGAATTTAATGAGAGCAGAATTTATCATTATTGAGTCTTCAAATCTACAGGGAGGTCGATGCTGTGCTTCTGTGCTTGTCTCTTCTTCCTACCCCACGCTTCTTCCTTGTTCTTCCTTTATGAGTCACTACCATCTTAGGGCTGAGAAGATGTGTGTCTGTGCATGCGCACACGTGTGCATTGTATGTACATATATGTGTGCAGAAACACATGTGTGCATGTGAGGCCAGAGGTCAATATCTTGTGTCTTCCTTTTTCATATTGTTGTTGCTGTTGTTCATGTGTATGAGAGCTGTGTGGTTGGTAGTCATGCCACACTGCACAGGTGGAAATCAGAGGACACTGTTGTGCAGCTGGCCCTCTTACACCTTTACATGAGGTCTGGGGACAGAACTCAGGCTGTCATATCTGTCGTGTTTGCCTTCTAAGCCTAAATTTTTGAGATGCAGTTCCTCACACAATCTGGAACTCATGGAATCAGCTAGCTAGCCTGGTTGTCCACTGAACTCCAGAGGTCCTCTTGTCTCTGTGTCCCTGGTTGCCAGGCTTACAGGCTTGTGTCACTCTACTCGGCTTTTCTCGTGAGCTCTGGGCACTAGCACACAACCTTCCCAGCCCGCATTTAGACTTTTTCATGTTGAGGAAGTGTCTTTTTCCCTCAGGGTACTATGAGATTTTTGCCTTATGGAATTTTTTTTTTCCTCCGTACTGAGTCATACTGAGGCCAGGATCTTGAGCATGCTAGTAAGCAAGTGCCCTGCCACTGAGCTGGGTCCCTGTTACTTTTTTTACTCTTTATTTTGTAAATGTGTCTTACCAAATGGCCCAGGCTGGCCTGAGCTTATTCTATAGTAAAATTGGCCTCTGAACTTGAAATCAGGCCCCAGCCTCCCAAGAGCTGCCACCAGGCCTGGCTTAAGTTTTAGCAAATGCACATGTATCTTTTTGACTCATCACTGTGATCAATTAATGCTGCTAGCCTTCCTATACAGACTCCTACTTGACTTTATAAAATAATATTGCAAATAATTGCTGGCTTTAGCATGCAATAATTTTTTCTCTTTTTTTTTTCAACTCCTCCCTCCCTCCCTCCCTCCCTCCCTCCCTTCTCTCTCATTTTCTCTCTCCCTTCCTCCGTCCCTCCTCTCTCTCTCTCTCTCTCTCTCTCTCT
>NC_034596.1:23670262-23686655 GCF_900095145.1 Mus pahari
CTTCCTTCCTTCCTTCCTTCCTTCCTTCCTTCCTTCCTTCCTTCCTTCCTTATCTTTCTTTCTGGACAGGGTCTCTATTTAACCCTGGTTGTCCTGGAACTTGCTAGTTAGACCAGTCTGAACTCGAGCTCACAGAGACTCACTTGCCTTCTGCTCCTGTGAGCTGACATTAAATGGACTCGCCACTACACCCAGTCCTCCCCACCCCCTTTCCTTTTTTCATAGCTTTAAAGAAGTAAGTTATAAAGCCACCCAGTCACCTACATGAGAAGCTTAAGATTGAGTTTAGCTAAAAAGATAACTTTTCCCTTCGATTGCTTCTGGAACGAGTGTCTGAGAGCTGCATCTGACCATTTAGTCATAATTCCCACCTGTTATGGTTTCCTATTTGACTATTTAATCCATCTAGAGTTGTTTTCCCATGAGACGAAGGCCTAGCTTCCTCTTTCCAGCCCTGCTTTTGGGTTAATAATACATCTGTTTCCTGAGAGTTGAGCTGCCATTGCAGCCTTTGTCCCGTGTGGTGTTACATCCTCTAGGATATGTTTTTGGTTTCTTTCTTTCTTTTTTTTTTTTCATTGATGAGTAAACTCATTTTCTATACTGTGTGTAGTTGTAATTCCATCTTGCACCTTTAAGTTTATTAAAGTCACTAGCTGGTTGTAGGTGAGAGACCCTGATCTACTTGCTCTAAAGGTCATGATTTTAAAACTGCTGAGGGCATATTTTAAAAATCAGATTAAATTGCTAGAAAGCATAAGGCCAGAAGTCACTTTCCCCAGAACCTATAAATACTGTGTGGGCATGGTATTGGCTCATCTAAAATTTCAGCCACGGCAGGCAGGGAATCCCAGACCAATCTGGCTTGCTAGACTAGCCATATCGGTGTGAGGTGTGGACGTGATGGAGGGACCATGCCACGATGAGGAAGGAAGAAGGATGGGGGAAGATGACTCCCAGCACTGACTACACTAGTCTCTAAGCACTTGAACACACTAGTGTCTGCACACATGCAGAAACATGCACACATGTACAACATAAATGGGGGAAATCTAGCTAAGAATCGTGTAATGTATATGGAAGCAGGAACTGAGAAATTAAAGCTGTCACCAGTAATCACATTTTTTACGTTCATTGCTTTCACGTGTCTTAATTTTTTGTGTGTGTATGTCTTTCAGAATAAGATTGAAGAGCAGCCGTGGTCAGTTTTATCTTCAGTTTGTCCCCCATATTAGGAAAGAGTTCTCATAGCCTGTTACTTGTAGGGTAGACTTACTATTTGACTGTTGAACCATGTGAAGTAGTGCATTTCTTGACAATGTACTGTTAAGAAGACGAGCATCCCCACTAATGCGGCTTATCTTTGTTTTGCAGATGTTGCTTTGTGTTTGCTTTGGGATACCTCTCAGTGTGTCAAATTACTAGAGTCTATATCTTTGATTATGGACAATATTCTGCTGATTTTTCAGGGTAAGATTAAAACTTGATTCAGTGACCTCTTTTATCTATTCTAACATAGTGGTTAAAAATACAGACTATAATTTCATTTAGTACTTCCAATGGAAAGCTGTTAAACATTTGTAATACTGAATAAGTCGCAGAGATAACCTGAGCTTTTAAATTACCTTATATAAACGTTCTAAATATAGAGCAGTTAGACTTGTAACATGGCATTGTCGAATTGAAAGTAGTTTTTAATCTAATAGGAATTTTTGCAAGCATTTATAAGTATTGAAGGCCACCCCCCTCCCCCAGGTACTTTCTTTCTGTTTAGCCCTCTCTTCCCTTCCTTTCTCTCCTTCCCTTCTCTCTTCCCCCATCCTTCCCTCATTCTGGCTTTTGTTTCTTCAGAGGGAATGCATTTCCCCCTTGGCACTGAGCAGGTCTCCTTGTCCTGTAAGGAAGACAAAGGAGCACTGAGAGATAAATGCAGTACCAGCTCCTGTCTTTGTAAAGAAACATGTCCTGCCATGCAGGGTTCAGGTGGGCACCTATCTCACACCCCGGGGTTCAGGTGGGCACCAGGACACTTCACACTTTACCTCACACCCCGCAGCTTTCTCCACTGAAGGAGAGGGGTGAGCCTTTGCCAGTCTTGAGCCATCTGGGCAGTATCAAAATGTACAAAACATCCAATTTGAAGATAAGCAAGTTAGGAAAGAAATCATATTTCTGGTGATAGAAATTGGCCAAATTATTTGAGAAAAATTACCTGTAAAAAGGAGAATTTTAAATGATAGATTATCTTTTCCTCAGGAGAGTAAGGTAGATTTTTATTATACAGATTTAAAAAATAAGCTTGAATGAAAGCAAGTTGTGTCCCAAAATAAGAAACAAAACCACGCCAAAACATGACATATGTAAAAGAAAAAAGAAAGAGAAACACTGTATCAGATTAGGAAGCAAGGCCTGGGGAAGTGGAGTACAGAGGATGGGGAGCAGAGCCGCAGCTCATCTCTAAACAACAGATGTTCCTACAGCATCAGCACATAATGGGCTCCCTGTGAATAGGAGGAAGTGGCCCAGCTCACATGTTGTCATCATGGTGGGATGAGGTTGGGAACCAGCTATGAACCAACCGATGAGAGTCTCTAGAAAGCAGACTCATGCTAAGAATAGCCACTGAAAGCTAACCATGCCAGACAGTGAATATTCACCCTGAGCTATGTATGGATCCCAGCACCCAGGTTCTGTCTGCAGGTCCCCGGGGGTGTCAAGCAGTGATAACCCTGGATCCTCCAGTCTGGGGCTCTCTCTATTCACTCCATATAAAGAGAGTTTCTTTCTTTCTCTCTCTCTCTCTCTCTCTTTTTTAACACTAGTACTTTAACATAACCAAACTGATTTGGCTTTAGACCCTTATGGGTCAGTATTAGTAGACATCTTCGGGACCCTCACAGTTGTTACTGTTTTACCTCCCTTATCTGCTGCTCCAAACCCTTGGTACTTGCTCCCTTACGTAACATCTTTCTAAGCTAGCTACTCATAGGCTGTTGTCAAAACAGCTGCCTTCACAGTGGATTAACAAGGTTTAGTCTCACATTGCAGTCCATTGGGGAGGGAGCCTCTGCTTTACAGGCTGTCAGGAAGGAGGATGGGGAGTAATGGGCCAGATCAGACAGGGGGAGGGGGAGGGAGAGGGGGAGAGGAGGGGAGGGGAGGGGGAGAGGGAGAGAACCCATATCTGTTGATATTCTGTTAGCACAAGCTATTACATGGGCCCACAAAGTACAGATCAGTTGATATTAAAAGCTTAATGATTATGCCGGGCGTGGTGGCGCAAGCCTTTAATCCCAGCACTCGGGAGGCAGAGGCAGGCGGATTTCTGAGTTCGAGGCCAGCCTGGTCTACAAAGTGAGTTCCAGGACAGCCAGGGCTATACAGAGAAACCCTGTCTCAAACAAACAAACAAACAAACAAACAAACAAAACCAAAAAACAAAAAACAAAAAAACAAAAAATCAAACCAAAACAAAAAAGCTTAATGATTTTTTTCAAAGTTATTTATGATGTGACTTCAGCAGTATTTTGTTGAAATTGATAAATATTTCTGTATAATTTTAAATGTTTATAGAAAAAAAAAAACCAGTGTAGCATTTTTAAGGTAGACTACTCATTTATAATAATCCCAGTTAAGAGAATCATTTTTAGCTACTGGGAGGAAGCATTTGACCACGGTTAGTAAACTAATAGAGATTGGATGCAGAGTCGAGCAAGTCAAAGCAGGCGTCCCCGGGCAGCTCGCAGCCAAAGAACTTGTTCTTTTTTTTTTTTTTTTTTTTCTTTAACCTGTTCACTTTTTACTGTATGTCCTGCTCACTGCCCCCTTCCTGGTAACCCCCTTCCCACAATGCTTTCCCCCATTCTGCCCTCCCCTTCTTCTCTTTTTAAAGTGGACTCCCTAGAAAAGAGCAGCCTGTAGGCCAGTGTTCCCTGGTGAGGGACAGGGGAGGGGACAGCAGAGGGTAGAAGAAGGGCCATCCTGTAGATTAGGACAAATGTCATTGTTCTTCAAAGTGTGAGTGTCTGGAGGAAGCACAAGGGGGACCTGGGCTCTTGCTGAAGAATTAAGTTTTCATCTCTTGAATGAGACTAGACTAACTAAGATGAAGTGGGAGAGTGAAGGGAGGGAAGGAGGGAGGGGGAGAGAGAGTGGGTGAGTGTGTGTGTATACGTACAGATCCTTGTATAATGTTAGGTTCAGGATTTCTTTTTTTTTTTAATTTATTTATTTATTTATTATTATTTTCTTTTTTTACATTTCAAATGCTATCCCGAAAGTTCCCTATATCCCCCTCCCCACCCCTGCTCCCCTACCCACCCACTCCCACTACTTGGCCCCGGCCTTTCCCTGTGCTAGGTCATATAAAGTTTACAAGACCAAGGGGCCTCTATTCCCAATGATGGCCGATTAGGCCATCTTCTGCTACATATGCAGCTAGAGACTTGAGCTCAGGGGGTACTGGTTAGTTCTTGGGTATTCTAAGTTTCTGGGCTAATATCCGCTTATCAGTGAGTGCATATCTAGTGACTTCTTTTGTGATTGGGTTACCTCACTAAGGATGATATCCTCCAGATACATCCATTTGCCCAAGAATTTCATAAATTCATTGTTTTTAATAGCTGGGTAGTACTCCATTGTGTAAATGTACCAGGTTCAGGGTTTCTTATGATAAAAGACTGTCCTATTATTAGAAGTTTCTAGTTGCAGAAAAGTTTGAAAGCCTCTAAAGTCATGAGGTCTCGCTTCAGCTTTAGAAATGCAATATAAGAAAAGTAGAAAATGATTAGTATCTCTTTCTATCGAAAATAACTTAAAGATATAATAGGAAAAAAAAAAGAAGCGCCTCTTTCAAAAGCAGCGGTGAAATGCTCAGGAGTGGGTCTGAGACAAAAGGACTGGGCCTTGAAGATAGCTGTAACATCTCACTGAGAGATCTGAACTTGAGAAACAGCCTGCCTGTATTTAGATAGTGTTGCCAGTAAGAAAGTAGGTACGCAGACTGTAAGTCATCAATAAATTCCTTTACTATATAGAGACTATCTGCAAGTTCTGTGACTCTAGAGAACCCTGACTAATACAGTTGGTAAGAAAAGTTTTATCTTATTGTGCTGAGGGTCATCACACAAAGTTCACAACTATGGTCATAAGCTTGTCTCCCCAAAGCTGCTCACATCTCAGCTGAAGGTCAGGTCCAGGGTCTAACAGAAGTCTCTAATTTAAGTCAGGACCCTAAGTGAGACTCTAGCCACAGGGCAGATCAAGGTAGAGTCTCTACAGGTGTGCCGAGCGTTGCTCTTGGTCTCTGCTTGTATTCTGTTAAGTGGACATCATGGGGTTCTAGGCCTGCATCTGGTTACCTTGAGTGAGTGATGTCACTGGGTTCTGGTTACCAGATACGGCTTTGGGTGGTGGAGCTCCTGACTAAGCTATTTTTATGTGTCTCAAAGGCATTTCTTACTATGTTTGTTCCAGATAGCCAAATCTAGTAATTCTTCTCAAATTATACTGTTGCCTTAATGCAGTAATTTGCCTAGAGAGGCTGAGTGTAGACCAAGTTTACAATCCCAATGACCCGGGACACAGAGGCAGGAGGGTGGTTATAGGTTTGAGACCGGCATGGTCTACATAGCAAGTTCTAGGCCAGCTAGGATACAGTAAGACCCTAAAAAGCCAACTCACAATGAAGTACAACCAAAAGAATAAATGCTTGAGAGCAGTGATCACCTACTCAGACAGCAAGGAGACCGGTTAGGCAATCGGGATAGATACTAGAAATAAGAGTGCAGCAAGGCCAATGAGATGGCTCAGTGGGTAAATGTGCTTGCTGCCAAGCCTGATGGCCTGGGTTTGATTCTTGGGACCCACGTGGGAGAATGAGATGCAGCTCCGATAAGTTGGCTCTAAGCTGATTCACATGCCCTCCATCCCAAATAAGTAAATACGGGGAATATGCAGAGGAGCAGTTGTGCGATCATAACTCAGTGGGGACATCCTGGCTTATTCCTTTAAATAACTATATTGGGCATTTGTGATGTGAAGAGGAAAGAAAGCCCCTGCCTCTCGTGAATGAATCAATTGCAGGAGGCAAGAACCGTGTTCTCGCTGGATGGAATCAGATCTGTGTTGCAGAAAGGATCGCTCAATGTGTCCACCGCAAAACAGACACACAAGGGGGTGCGTGTGGAATAATTCCCATTCAAATCAAAGGCTGTGTCTTACAGCAAGGCATATAATATCAGCTGCTGAGTGGGTGTTGGCCTGCCAGCTGGTCTCCTGTGTCCCCTGGCTAAGGCTGACTGAGCATGCGCAATGTGTTTGGTAGGGTTTTTGTGGAAGCCAGTTCTTTGCGAGCAGAGGCAGGGACAGACGTGGCCTAAACGCTGCAGGTGTGATTGCCATTTTTGCCTCCCCATCTTGAGAAGCCTTATTGGAGTCCAGAGTCTAATTTTAGACATGTTTTTGTGTTCTGTGAAATGAGTCATGAAGGCCGCTAGCTGTTCTTTATAATCCTCCTCACACGGTGCCCAGTAACTGTGTGTAAATAGGGTGATGTGGAATAGTCAACCACCGGAGGCTTTGCACCTCCAGCTCTGGGGGTTCTTCCTGGGGGAGCATCTCCCAGCCCTTGACCTACATTTGACTACAGGAAGCATCCTGTCTTGCTGCTCCTATGTTTGTTCCTGTCACCACAGGAGTAAACAGACTAGAGCTGTGGGGACTCTGTTGCCTGCTCCCTGCCCGCCTGAGCTCTGCCCCTGAGTTTGAGTGGATTCTGGGGGCAGCATGGTAGAACATGTCAGGAGCACCTCCTTTACTCAGGTCTGCAGACCCTGCCCGAATTGCTCCAGCCAGCATCCAGGCCACTCTCCTCTGAACCTTCTTCTGTGCCTTCCTTTACTCTTCTGTTTGGAGCATCTGCTTGTTCAAACCCCAGAGGGAATGATTGGGGTTCTTCTCTCTCGGCTTTCTGTTTGAAATTTCTGTCATCTATACATTTATTCAAATATCACTCATTAAGGTAGTTGTGATAACCGCCCTTGATCTCTATCCATGGGAGCTGTTTTAAACCACGGGGGATACCACGTATCATGGCCATTGATCCTGTTTGTACTGTTTTTCTGTGCACACTTAGCCACAATAAACCCACACATTCACAGGAAGAAACTGCTTCCCTTTGGCATGGCCAAGCCACTGTGTTTCCACTTCAGGGCTCTTGTAAAGTGCTACCCAGGCCTAGGCACTCTGGTGCTATGACAGTTGCTCTGATGGCTGAGATGGCTTCTACAGGGCTGATAGGTAACAGCATGCTCAGCAGGGTGGGCCGGAGAAATAGTGATTTGTGACCACGGTGGGTCAGAATGGAATCCACAAGATGCTACCCACAGAAGCATAAAATGTAAAACAGGGAAGTGTTTCCAGAATTTTTCATTTTATGTGTTCAGACTGTGGTTGGCTGGAGATCATAAGAACTATGGAAAGCAAAACTGTGTGTGTGTGTGCGCGCGCGCGTGTGCGCGTGCGTGTGTGCATGTGTGTGTGTGCACTTGTGTGTGTGCTTGTGCATGTGTGCGTGTGTGTGCATGCGTGCACGCGCGTGCGTGTGTGTGCAAAGTGTGTATATCTGTGTCTGCTGTGTTGCTGTGTGTGCACACCCGTGGATCTCTCAGTCCTGGCAGGAAGCATTTTCAGAAACAACACTTCCCATTTGGTTATTGTGCGCCTTCAACACCTCGTGCCTGCAACACTCTTAGTGTTTGGTAGGTGACGGTGTGACTACATGACTGTGAGAGAGGTTTAGCTTTTAGAGGACTGTGCTGTGTGTCAGGTGCTGTGTAAGGGACTGGTGATGTTATTTAATCCACACAGTTGTCATTGTCCTCTCCACTTTAGAGTCAGTAACAGCCTTGAGAAATATTAAAGAGGTCCCCCTTCCACTGCCATGGTAGAGGGCAGTCAGGATTTATGGGTTTAAAATGTTTAATTATGTTCTGTTAATTTGTGTGTGCGTGCGCGCGCGCGAGCGTGTGTGCACACGTGTTAGAGAAGTACAGATTACAGGAGTCAGTTCTCTCTTCCTCCATGTGGGACCTGGGAACCAAACTCAGGTCATTAGGCTTGGTTGCAGACATCTGTAACCACTGAGCCAAGTTGCTGGCCCAGTTTGTGAAATTTGCTCCATAAAGCCAGCTGGCTTGTTCCCCATGTTCCAACCTATTGTTTAGTCAGCGTCTTGCATAAAACTCACTCCGTGTAGACTCCTGGATCTCTCAACTGTTGCTCTGGTGTCCCTTACCCTTGTCAGAAACCTTGGTAGCATCTGGTCTGAAACCCTGCCTCAGCTACACCAAATTGTCATCAAAGCCCCGCTGGTTTTAGAACACACCTGGGACTCACTGTAGATGGCCTGTTCTGGTCCTGCCTGTCCACCTCCCTATCGACCTCCCCTGCCTACCTCCCCTGCCCACCTCCCTGCCCACCTCCCCTGCTTTCTCATCCCCACTTCTGTACCTTATGGTCTTTGCTCAATCTTCTCACTGAGTGAGAAGTGCTCCCACTGAAGCCCAGTCAACTCTTATCTCTTGGTGGAAGGCACTGCCCTGAGAAGCCTGCCCTGTCCCCTCCTCACACTGGTCTCCTTGCTGCTCTTCCAAGGCCAGTTACACTTCTGCAGGCTGTGATCTTGGCAGGGGTGCTGTTTCCTCTCATCTGTGTTTCCCATCGCTCTCTCTGTTGTCTTGTGCAGCACTTGCAGATTGTAGATCTACCTGTTCATCCTTCTCTAGTAGCTCTGTGGCCGCAAGAATGTGTGAGTCATTGTATCTCTGGTGAAGTCAAAGCTTGGTGCCTTGTAGATGTTAATTAAGTGTTCTCTTTCTGAGCAGGAGAGTGAGTAAAACAATGGGTGGCTCAGACTGTGGCCTAACTGAGCTCTCACCCCAATGCATCTGGTGTTGGGCAGGTGGGGCTTGTTTGGTTTCCACAGGTCTTATAGATAAAGAACACTTGTTTGCATAAACAGGATTTGAGTGTAGGGACATAACAGCTTGCCTCTGTTGTTAGGTAACAGGGCCTGGTAGCAAGTGGGTGCTTGTAAAACTGGGGCATTAATAGTCAAGCATTATTGGAGTTCAGTCATCTCTGAGAGATATCAGAACAGTGCTAAAAGTACTCCTTCATCTTAAATCTTTCTTCTTTAGCAGTGTACAGTAGAGACTTTGGGACCAAATTATTCTGCTCTCATTCTTTGTAGAGAAATGTATACTAAACTAAACAAAACAAAACAACTTTCTAATCATTTCTTATATCAGAAAATATAGAGGGATTTTGTGCGTGTGAGTGTGTGAGAGTGTGTGTGTGAGAGTGTGTGTGTGTGTGTGCGCGCGCGCACGCGTGTGTGTGCATGTGTGTGTGTGTGTGTTCAGGGCATGGAGATGTCTCAGAGTCGAGTGCTTGCTGCTTTGTAGCGGATCCAGGTTCAGTTCCTAACATCCACATGGTGGCACACAACCATCTGTAACTCCAGTTCCAGGGACATGACACCCACTTCTAGTCTTTACAGACACTGCATGCACATGGTGCACATACACATATACAGACACTCGTATGTGTAAGATAAAAATAAGTCTTTAAAAGTTTCCTTTGTTGAGAGGAGTATCTTTGTATTAACCGAAGCTGTTCTAGTAACCAGAGTCATGGCAGTCTCTTTCCCTGAGTTCCCAGTTGTCTTTCTGGGAGACAGTGATGTTGTCACAGAGAAGATATAGCAGGTCTCATCCAGGCCCTGCCCCCTCCTGTGGAGTTCGGGGACTACTTCCCTGTCTGCTCTAGATCGGATGGGAGGCTCTTTGCCCTGCCTGGCAGGCTATGCCAGGGGAAGGGATTAGGTATCAGGGAGTGCCCTATGTCAATAAAGGTAGAGTGAGAGCACCATGTCAGTCACACTAACTGCTCTGAAACTGATACTTACAGTATGTGCTGTTGAGGAAAACTCTGCTCCCTGAGGGGCTGTGTTGGGTTCCTGATGGTGTTTTCTCTGTATCACAGCAGGCCCTGCCCTAAGAGGGTGTGGGTTTTGACATATTTTTGTCCCCTCCCTATCCCAGACTGTCCCTCCCTGTCCCAGGCTGCCCCTCCCTGTCCCAGTCTTCCCCTCCCTACTGTAGGCTCCTCCTCCCTATCCCAGACCCCCCTCCCTATCCCAGGCTCCCCCTCCCTACTCTAGACTCTCCCTCCCTATCCCAGGCTCCTGTCTCCCAGCTGCACTCTTGCTGTGTTGAATTTGTCAGTCTGTTCCTCTCCAGCTTCCTTAACACTCTTTGATCCATTCATCTCTTCCGAAATTTCCAACAACCCTTTCTTATCTTTTTTCACAACACACTCCTCTGCAGTCTGTTTGTCTTTTGTTGTAGTCTTATGTTCACTGTGCTCCTGGGAGCAGTTGAGCCAGAGGCAATGGATCGCCACCACTAAAAATCAAAGGCAACCCATGGGGCCGGATGGTCACCAGTGTTGCTGCCTTTGCAGAGTGACTCCAGGAAGCTCAGATGGGGGGGGGCAGAATTTGGTACTAGGACCTGCTCCCCACCTTCTTCCTGTCTTGGTTAAGAGTCAACTGCTCACCTAAGCACTGTTCAGCCTCCCAGACCAGGATGTGGTCCTGTCTGAAGGTTCAGCAGCCTTTGCACCTCATGAGTAGAAATTACATGGAGGATGTGGATGTACAATGGGTACCATAAGGACATATATTCAAAACATACATCTCTTGAACATAATATATATGATATGCATCATATATCATATATGATAGCCATAGCTGAACGTGTCAGTGTGTAGGTATCACATCAATTCGGCCATTATTTTATCAGGTTGCCTTAGTTACATGTGCACGGGATTTAGAGTTTAGAACCGAACGGGCTTTTATAATTCATCATGAAGAGAATCAGGCAGGGTGAGAACAATGAGTCTTTCCCCAAAGGAGATGGAACTCTCCCGAGCATCTGTATAATCCTGAAGGACATGAAGGATGTCTTGCAAGGCAGAAATGACAGCCGGGCCTGTGTGCAGAGCAACCTGGGGGATTAGGCCAGCTGAGCAGTGATTTCCTAGGTAGGAATTGGCTTTTACGGGAGCCAAGAGAAATCCTTCCCTCGTAAGCACGGGGAATTGGAAACAGCCCTCACCTAAAACAGCCCTCATCTGACCTTGTCCCTTGGAGCTTGAGTCTTCAAGGGCACAGCTGTGAATCTGACTCCAGAGTGAGATGTGGAAGCAAACCCTTGCCGCTGGGTGCTGGGTGCACACACTGGGAGACAGTCCCCACCCCCACCCCCCCACTCGCAGCTGCGTGGCTGACAGAAAATCAGTATTGGAACCTCACTGGATGGAGCCGGAGCCTCTACCTCTCATGACCAGTTGGCCCTGGCTGCCCGATGAGGGTGATTCCACGTGGTCCTTTTTGAGAGGCTTTTCCAGGACGGTGTAGTGAGATTCCTGGCTCTCCCGGCATGCAGAGCACAGGTTCTGCCTGTTGGCATTTCAGAAAGTTGAATAGCCGCCTGAAAGTCGATGCCGTGAGTGAGGGTGAGGTGTAGCGCAGTGCCGGTTCCTTATACCAGTGTTTGGTTTTCTTCCAAGTTAGCCATTCAGTTAGAATCTTACAAGATGTAGGAGCAGTGCTGCCATTTCTTTAACAGATGCCAGGCTTCTCGGTTCTGGGTGGCTGGCATCAGCGTGCCCACTCTCAACGTGGCGATGACCTTCTGACCTTCCTTTCTCCTGTTTACCTCTTGCTGTTTGGCTCTACACCTCTGCACTTCTCACCCAACCTCTTTAAATTTCTGCTCATCCCCCTTTCTCGGGCATCTTCTCTTTGCTGTTCAGCCGTGGGCAGCGGGCCCAGGGGGAGGTTGGAGGAGGCACTTACTTGGTCACAAGATGGCCATATCTGATGTCCCTGCCCTCATGTTAGGATGTGTAAGTTGAAGCAGGCTGGCTCACAGAAGGGTTTTTTTTTTTTTTTTTTTTTTTTGCATAGAGTCCTCCTTTTATTTGCTTTTTAAAACCACAGAAGAAAAAAAACAAAACAAACAAACAAAAAACTCCTTTGATTTCTTTTCTCTCATACTTCCCAAGGACGGAGACCCCCGAGTAGTTAACTCATAAAAACAAAAATCCCCTGCGACTTTTTGCATTGGTAGCCACTTGAGGTTTTATTGCCATGTGAGCAGAGTTGAAGCTTTTTTCCTGTTTCGTACATGTTGCTCTAACATTCTCCGTTTAAAATATCTACTTTTGTTTTCGTCACAGCCCAATGATGATCATTACGCAGAAGATCACTAGTTTGGCTTACGAAATTCACGACGGTAAGAATCTGGAAGTTAATTGTTCATCACCGAAAAGAACCCTGTCAGAGTGATTCTTGGCTTGAGATATTAACCTAACTCTATTCTCTATAGAGAAAGGGAAGGAAGGCAGGAAGGAACAGTTAGCTTGTTTAAAGTTATTAAAATATGCTTCACCCTCAAACCCTCTATTTTCTCTTGATTTTTAATTCAGTTGAGTGATAAAATGCAAAATAGTCCTTTGACCCATATAATGGACTGATAGTCTAAGTCAAGTTTTACTCCTATTTTATTTGTCTTACATTTATATTGAAATCTGTATAGTTCTCCCGCCCTATCTCTTTGTGTTCACAGCCATATATACACATGTATTTTCATAGACTTTTAATGTAAATATACCTCAATTTTACATGCTGATTTAATAAGTGGCTATAGGAAATGCCAGCAGTCAAGACTCCTTGGGGTATTGGCTTGGGTTCCTTAGAGGAACAACTCTGCTCAGTTTTCAGTCTGTCCCTGCATATGTGAACCCCCCCAGTCCTGTGCCCACTCAGCCCAGACCCCACATGTTCTCCAGGGCAAGAAGTTTTCCTCCCCTCCCCTTTTGCTGACAAGCAGAGTTTCCTGCTTCATTTAAGGGGCCAGAGACAGAATGAACAGATTTCCTTATCGTCACTGGTCCGTGTTTAATCCCTGTGTGTTTAGCTGCAGCTCTCCTTTCTGCCTCTCAGGAAGCAGAGCATCTCTTGGCCATATGCTCCTCTAGACAGCAGCATGTGCAGGGTGGGGCGTGGAGAGGCCAGGGGAGTCCCAAATTCCGAATCTCCTGCATCTGCTTGGGGCCTCTCATCTCCACGTTCATAGTCCAGCCCACACTAGAGGGACGTGTCTATGTAGTTCTTGCATTTGGTGATGTGGACAGAAGCTCTCAGATCCTGGTTCTGTAGTCACGAAGTATGTGCTGTGAATGTGGTCTCTAGGCGCTAAGACTCACATGTCACACTGACAGGTCCCGCCTTGGGCTCTGGAAGGAGAATATAGGAACATCCTGGGTCAGGAATAGCATTGTGTCTGTAGATCTAGAAGCACCTGCTGGCAATATATATTAAGCTCAGAACTGAACAGAGCCCCATTTTGTAATCTGGTCTTTGACATAGATTTAATGAGCAGGTTTTGATCAGCCTTGCCATGTTGGAAGAGTTGAGATTCTTTAGCTTGGCAAAAGCTTTAGCAAGCATTTCACCCTACCAGGTAGCCTCCTGGAGAGCAGCTACCTCCCACCTTATGCCTCAGGGCTCCGACCCTTCCTAGTCTCTTGATTCCGAGAGGCTCTCACAAGGGAGGAAATCCTTGTCTGTAACGAGCACTCTAAGCCCATCGCTAGCTTAGTCTGGCTAAGCTCTATTCCAGTGAAGATAAACAGTGAATGACAGACATGCCTTTAGTGCAGTCTAGAAGAGCCCATGAACAAGGTTCCCAGAGTCTCCTCCCAGTGAAGTCGGGGACAGCACTGGTTCCCTAGTAGCAAGTATGGGAACACGTGATATGTCATCTGCCAGGAAGTTCATTACACCTGGGGCCCCGGGTGCTTGCCAGGCAACAGTGCCTAGCCAGTGTCACCGTTCGAAATTCCTGGCGGGGAAGAAGATGTTGAGACTAAAGCATGCTGGCACAAATGTTTGCAGTGTAAGGAACACTTGTCTCGGTGCAGGGACACCAGCAATGGGTCATGCTTGCAGGCAGGCCCTAGCGAGGACAACAGCAGCAGGTCATGTAAACTCTGGGCAGTAGGTCTGGACCTCTCCTGTAGCTACTCCTCAGCTGCCAGCCCAGTGAGTGTTCATACCAGCATCCTCGGGAAGCAGAGGTTTTTAATCTTAGAACCTTTCTAGGTGTGGCCTTGAGATATCTTGCTCCCCTTACAGAACCCAGCCTCTTACCCTGACGTTACAGTTTTAAGTTGTGTGCAAGGGATTACTTAGGTGTTAGCACTGAAGGATGGCACAGCCTGGCAGTGTGCTTGGTCCTGATGTCTCCTGGCAAGTCTGGGGTAGGGTAAGGTTTTTTGTTGTTGTTGTTTTGTTTGCTAAGGCTTCCTTGATTGCACTTCAGGTGGGAGACTATCAGCCTGGCTGGGTGCTTGCACTGATAAGGGAGAAGGAGGAGTCTGTTTCCTATCTTAGACTGAACTATATTAATTATATAACTAATTTATTATATAGTGTTAGTCTTCTAGCTTAAAAACGACATCTTAATTTAATTTTAGTCATTCTATTTCTGAGTGCTCAAATTTTGAAGTAAGGAGGGAGGCTGGGCTTGTACGTATAGACAAAGTTATTCTATAAAGGTGTTTTCCTTTGAGTTATATATTTATTTTCCATGGTTGGTTTGCAGTTTAAAATGAGAATAGCCTCCTAGAGCAATATAGCAGGGTACACTGGCACAGGAGCCCCGCCCTACACCAGACACTTAGAACTGCTGCACAGGGCCAGGGAGACAGCTCAGTGGGAAAAGCATGAGGACCCGGCTCAGACCTCCAGTGCCCACGAAAAGCCTAACATGGCAGATCTAACCTGTAACTCCAGCAACAGTGGAACATGAGGCAGGAGGACCCTGGGGCCTTGCCAGGTAGCCAGTCTAGCCAGAATAGTGGGCTGTACGTAGACTCACTTAGAGGCCTATCTCAAAGAAAACAGACGAGCAGCCCACACAACACACACACACTAGGAAGAGCATGGAAGACAGTCCTGGACATTGACCTCTGGCCTGTCAGACATGAACATTCCTACTCACGAAGAAATAATAAAATACAACAAAAAGTTTGTATGTAGCAACGCATGGCATCACGGATGACTGCTAACCTGCACTTTTACCAGTAAAAGGCAGGAAAGGAGAGAGGAAGGGAGGAAGGGAGGAAGGGAGGGAGGGGGAAGGCTTCCAGAGGAACACGGGGGAGCCTCATGTCCAGGTAGCCTGAGATCATTTGGAAAGGGCTGGTCTGTCTTGTGCAGGGACATCAAGCTGTCCCCAAGTGGCGTGGACCCCTGAGGTTCCCCCGAGGTGCTCTCCTTTTCAGTGCAATTTCTGGGGTTTTGTTTTCTTCCCATGGTTCCCCAAAGTAGGTCCATGCCCTTGGGAGGACTAGGTAAGGAATTAGAGCTCTGGCAGAGCTTCGCTGAGGGTCAGAACACTTGCCTAGTCGTCTTGACCAACCCCATGGTTTTCACAGGCCTTTTTCTGCTTTTTCAAAGTAGATTTAGTTTTATTCATGAGTCTAAGTGTTCAATCGGCTTGTGACTATATCTCCTGCGTACTGTGACTGCGGCAACCAGGAGGGGGCACTAGAACCGTGGGACTAGTTACAGACATTGTAAACTGCCAGGAGGGTGTTGGGAGTTAAGCCTGGCTCCTCTGCAAGGGCAGCCAGTGCTGGTAACCACAGACCCACCTCTCCTACCCCTTTATGGCCAAAATAACTGTGGGAATATTTTCCCTTCCCTACTTACTGAACGTATAGGTGATATTTTTTTCTTTCTTCTTGCCATTATGCATGAGGTTGCGATGGTCCTGGTCAGAATTTTAGATGATTATTTTATTAGACTGGAGGCGGGGCAGGGCAGGGGTGGTGGTGGTGGGGTGGCCGACCTAGGAGGAGAGGAAGGAAAGAAATGTCTCTTGAGTCTTGTCCCGCCAGTGTACAGACGCACAGTGTGTTCCTTCACACCCCTTCTCCTTACTAGACTGAGGGCCACAGCAGGCCGTCCGTGTCTCTTCTTTTTCTAGTGCTAACCAGCCCTCAGAGTGTCGGAAGGAAGCTGCCACTCTCTCATCTCTGTCTTATGTACAAGTATCGTCAGTGCAAATGTGTGTAATTGAGATCACGCTGTATAAGTAAAGGCTTTCAAAAGTTCTGTGTGCTTCTGTATCATAATGGTGGCTTATTCTTTTAACATTTTTGGTGCTTTTGTTTTTGGTTGATGTAAGTCTGACCGGCCTTGAACTTGACACCATTTTGCTTTGACCTCCCAGACATTTTTTTTTTTTTTTTT
>NC_034596.1:23686660-23695264 GCF_900095145.1 Mus pahari
TTTTTTTCGAGACAGGGTTTCTCTGTGTAGCCCTGGCTGTCCTGGAACTCACTTTGTAGACCAGGCTGGCCTCGAACTCAGAAATCCGCCTACCTCTGCCTCCCGAGTGCTGGGATTAAAGGCGTGCGCCACCACGCCCGGCTCGGACATTTCTTAACTAATTATGTTCTTATAATTGATCATGAAGTTAATGATTTGTATGTTAATTGGTTGTCTGTGTTTCTTTTATAGTTCGTTGCTCCTGGTTTTTGTCTCTCTCTCAGTGTCTTTTAATGGCTTGAAATATATGTCTTTGGACAGTGTTATTATTATTATTTTTTTATTTCCTACAAAAGCTTTTTAAGAGTATTGTTTGCTTAATTTAGTCTCCCTTTGTCTTCAGATTGATTCTCTTTTTCTTTTTCTTTTTCTTTTCTTTTGGGGTTGGGGGGCTTTAAGTTGAACTTAGTGTTTCTTCTTCATTCTTTTGAAGCCTGTGGATCTAGTTAGTTGTTTGGCTGTAGCAATGGCCTCCGATTGAGACCAGACAAAGTCAAGATGATGCTTGTGCTTCTGTGTGTATGCATGGCATTGTAGAGATCAGCACCACCGCTGCTTGCTGGGTGACTGGCTCTTCATGGCACTGAAGTTTAGTTGTCAAAATCCTCCAGGAATTCTCATGTGTCTTTAGCACTTTCTGTGACAGATAACACATTTGTGAGTTAGAATGTATTTATTTGGTAGATATTTCTAATTGGATAATAATTTCCTTCAGACTAGTAACTTTCACTCCGCCCTGTGTAATGTTTAGCCTTTATAGGGCAAGGTGGGTTGGACCACATGATGGATCAGCTGTGATTGAATCAGTGTTAACATTGAGAAAGAAAGAGGCAATCATTTGGGACCAGACATGGAGACTAGCATGCACTTCAAGTGAGGCAAGTGCCATTCTTAAGAGGAAATATAACTCACAAAAGTGCTTCTTTCTGATTCTCAGGGATGTTTCGAAAGGATGAAGAACTGACTCCGTCGCAGAGGGGATTAGCTGTGAGGTATGTGTCTTCACATCTACCTTGGTTTGTACCATTTCACTGGCTCATGCATAGCAACTGTCTTCCCTCTGCACGGCTGCAGGCTACCAAGTTGTTCTGGGCTGGGCTGGCAATCCCTCTGGGACTCTGCCAGGTCCTTCCTGTGTCTCTGTACTGTGCATGCCTCCTGTGAAACACAAGCGGTCCACTGAGTTTTGTGTCTGTGAGACTCTCAAAGGACAGATGGCGGTGTCTGCAACTGTAACAACTGCTATAACAACAGTCACTGCCACCCATGGACAATGACTTGACAGCAGTGAGTGGGCCAGCGTAGTAACACAGCACGAAGGTGCAACACACGTGTTATTGGTTATTATCCGAGGGACTCAGCTGGTCGTCACCTTCCTTTGCTCTGCTTCCGGAAGAGCTGCCTAAAGAGTGGCTTGGTTTCCTGGCCACGTCTATTTCAACCTAACACAATTAAAGATGAACTCCTCTTTGTACCTTTGGAGTGATTGCTTCTAAATTAAGAATTAAGGAATGCGTGCCTGCCGGAAGAATGAAATGATGTCCACAGTGGTGGACAGACGTGTGTCAGTGTTCATCCTTTGACCTCTGGGACCCTTCTGTGCATCTTCTCCGGGGTTCCCCATTTCTCAGTGGCCAGTCTCCAAACAGCAGCACATAGCCATTGCATACACTCCCTGGCGAGCAGTCTGACTGGTTCTTGACCTATTCCTGGCCTTGGACTATCTCAGACACTGTCACAGGCATCTGATTCTTCTTCCCCTCTCAGGCAGCCACCAGGCGAATGGCCCGTCCTAGTTAACCCCTGCTTTCCACTTGCCTGGATGGTGGAAGGAAGCCGAGTGCAGATTCTCATTCTTGCTGCCTGTGTTCATTTTGAATTTCTTACTGTTTTAAAAACTGTGGTCCTTGGGGCTAGGGAAATGGCTCCGCATTTGCTGCTCTTGCTGAGGATCAGGTTGGTCCCCAGCACCCACTGTAGCTCCAGTCCCAGGGGATTGGACCCCTCTTCTGCCTTATTTGGGCATTGGGTGCACACACATGCATGTGGGTAAAATACACATACATATAAAATAAAATTTAATCCTTTTAATTAAAAAAGCCATGGTCCTTCATATCGACAACAAAGTGACTACATTTTCTTAATCTCTCTCTGAAAATATTTTATATTCTTCTATTCTCCAGAATCCTAGCACGCTCTTGCTCATATGCAGAAAGCTAAATTTCCTTTCCTTCAGTGATGGAAAGTTGTTCATGAAGACATCCTCCCCTCTGCCGTCCACACAGCGCATGGTTACTATGTGTAACCTCATTGGGTCGACCTCATCCTGACTCTGAGAACAGCCCAGGTGAACTGTAGACTGGGAAATGACTCATTGTAGTGGGGCAAATAAGATGCTGACAAAGGCTGCCCGAGGCGTCTGCTGGGACTCACTACCAAGGACAGCTGAGCCCTGGGTTGTCTGTCAGTCTGTAATCACAAACCCTCCAAGCTCCCCGAAGCTGTAACAGAATATTCCTTTTCTACTTCTGAGTTTGAACTGCCCATAGAGAATAGGGCTCTCTTCTCACCTCTGACCTTAATCAGGATCTTTTTATTTTTTCTGCTCAGCAAGGTCATCCTCAGCTTCTTGGGGAGGAGGATAGTATTGTCACATGTCCCCTTCGGGCCACCACGCTCCCATCACTCTCTGTGCTCAGATGTAGGCTTCCTTCCTTTCATGGTTGCCCTGAGTCTTCAGCCTTGTTGGCATGGTGACCAACCACAGTAGTGTCACTGGCCCAACAGACCACTCCTCACTGGATTCCTGGGCACCACATTCTCTTGCTTTTCTTCTTCTCTACCTCCCCCACTCAACCCTTGGCCCCTCTCCTGTGTGGCTGACTGCTGCTGTACCCCAGAACTTAGACCTGAACTTCTCAGCGTTCCCCGGGTGCTTCCACATGCTCTGGTGGCTTGAAGCCCACAAGCCACACTCCCTCACATCCCGGATAGCAATAGGTCTGTCCACAATGGAGCCTCTGATTTCTGTCTGTCCCCTGCCACGTATTTCTCTGCCACTGCCACTTGTCTGCTAGTAGCATTATTTAATATTGGGGTGCGAGCAGGAAATAGCAGACTTCATTTTCTCACTGCAGGTCTGTTCCACTAGCAAGTCCAGCAAGCTTTCAGTCCTCCCCCGAAAGCTGCTTCTCACCACACCACCGTCCACTACTAGATCCAAGGGGCTGCTCTTCAGAATGCTCTTGGTTTTCTCCTGTCCTCACCTGTAGCAGGTTTCTACATTGGGTCCATGTGTTGTGTGTATGTGTGTGTGCATGTACATGTGCAAGCCAGAAAAACTTAGTAGCAAAAAGAGCACAGTAAGATTCTGCCTGGCCTCCGAGACAAAGTAGGAAAAGGGAAAGTTGAACTTCAACTCAGAAGGCTACGTAGACCCAACTGAGACACAGAGTGGCCAGAGATGGAAGTGCTGAGAAGGGGAACTATAATATCTAAAGGGGGTCATCATTTTGCCTGTCTCTTTAGTGTGGCTTACGGTGAGCCTGCCTTCCTAGCTTGGTCCCTTGTTCAGGTGATTGACTGGCCCAGGTAGTTACCTCTTTCATGGTTTTGGTAGCTTGGAATGTTGGGTCTCTTCCTAGGCCAGAGATTTCATCCTCAGGACCAGAAGGAACCAGTTTTCCCTTTTGGGGGGGCCTCTGCTGCTACTACCCAAAGAGGTAACCCCTAAAATCACTTGGGAGATGGTCTAAAGTTGGGGAGCTGATGTAACCCATTTCACTATGGAAGTCAAGAGCTTCAGTTCCAGTGTCGGCCAGAGGGGTCACTTAGTGTCTGGTCTGGTGTTCTAGGCCCCACCACTGTGTACTGCCCCAGTCAGGGCTACCGACTGTCTAGTTCAGAGGAGGCGAGAAGCCAGGGCTTCCTTCCACCATTCCTGGCCAGAGACCCAAGGATATTATGGGATTGCTTGCTGTCCAGTTCCTAGCTTCTGTTCTCATTGCACACAGGTGTCGTACGAATGTGTCCACACTCAGCTCTGTATATGGATACGGGAGATTTGAACTCTGGCTTCACACACAAGTACATTTACTCAGTGAGCCATCTCCCCATCCCCAGAGATTCTCTGAATAGGCTTTGGATTGTTTTGGTCTTGTTTTTGTTTTTCACTTCCCTGATAAGAACACCCAGTGCTTTCCTGTGTAACGTAAGTTTCTAAGTTCTGACCACAGCATCCTCCTCAGAATGGAGCCCAGAGCTCCACACTCTTGCCTCAGTTTACACACTCCTTGTCTCGTCCTGGGGTAGGAGAACAAGGTTCCTTTTTGTAGGTCAGGCTGAATTCAAACTTCTATCCTCCTGCATCCGTCCCGAGGACTAGGTTGTAGACACGGTCCGCCACACCCAGTGTCTCCTCTTTAACTATACCGACCTCCCACCTAAAACCCCGCCCTCCTAGCCCTCTGCCCTGCCCTACCCTGCCCTGCTGGGTTTCGTCCTGCCCCAGTGTAAGGTCCTGATCTTGAGAGCTTTGTCTGTTTATCAGTGTGTTCCCGTCTCTGAATGGCCAGGAGACATTTGAGCATGTATGGAGACATTTCTGGTTTTGGGATCCCAGAAAGGCTGACATCCAGTAGGTAAAGGGCAAACATCTTTTCGTGCGGGACAGTGCTCTGCACCAAGGAAGTACTGAACCCTCAGTGAGCGAGGCTAAGGGTGCCTGACTGACCTAAGGCAACACACCCTTGGTGTTGGGACAGACCAAATCAGCAAGTGTCTCGTGTGATAAGTATTACAGCAGGCGGTTCCAGCACTTCACAAAATTCTTCTGACAGTTGAGCCAAAACTTTCTTCAGTGAATTTTATGGTCGAGAAGAATCTTCTCTCGTGGGAACTATGGAGTCTGCCTGTGATCCCAGCACGTAGGAGCTGGAAGCACAAGGATCAGGTCAACGTCCTGTTCAGCCATGCAGCTGAGTTTGAGGATCACCTGGGCAACTCTCGACCCTGACTCAGTACAAAAACAAGAGATGAGACAGAGATAGAGACAGAAAATATAAGTGAGCTACAGGCTGGCTCTGGCTACATAATGAGGCCCTGGCTTGAAACTTTAAAAAGAAAAAAGAAGGTGGTCGGGCATGGTGGTTTTACACCTGTGATCCTAACGCCTAGGAGGCTGAAGTAAAAGGACTGTTAGGAGTTCAAGGCCAGCCTGAACCACAGAGTGAGACACTGAGCTATGGATCAAGACTGTCTCAAAGGATAGAAGTGGGCTGGAGAGATAGCTCAGCAGTTAAGAGCATTTACTGCTTTTGTAAAGGGTCCAGGTTCTGTTTTCAGCATCCACATGGTAGCTCACAACTGCCTGTAACTGCAGTTCCAGAGGATCTGACACTCTCTTCTGGCATAATCTGGCTCCTGCATGGTCATGGTATACACTAATTCATTTCATTAATTCAAACCCTCTGTAGTTACTTATAAAGATAATTATGAAAACCCTCTATAAAGACACACATGTGGGGCTGGAGAGATGGCTCAGCGGTTAAGACCCCTGACTGCTTTTTCCAGAGGTCCTGAGTTCAATTCCCAGCAACCACATGGTGGCTCACAATCATCTGTAATGAAATCTGATGTCCTCTTCTGGTGTGTCCAAAGACAGCTACAGTGTACTCATATAAGACAAAAATAAATTAATTTTAAAAAGACACACATGTACACAATTAAATAAATAATTTCTAAAACCACAGTAAAACAAAACACAAACACCAGTACCAACCACCACAAAAATACATAATAAATAAATAAATAAGACTGAGGAAAAAGAATAGATGGCGTTTCCAGTCAGAATGGGAAGTGTGGTGTTGATCTATATGTCCCATATACATAACAATAATCTCTCACATATGAGGGTGCTTGCTTCACGTCTTTGTCCACAGAATATTTTCCAAAGAGACTGCTCATGGTATGCTGAGAGGGAAGGTAGCCTCCACTGCCCCGGGGCCTGCTTACTGTGCCTAGGCGTAGCTGCCCTTTGATCTTCAGTCAATGAACCGGACTGCCCACTAAACTGTACACACTGGGAACCATTTGGACAGGCCTCAAGGCAAAGGAACCCCAGCGTGTGGAGACATCCTTTTCTCCTGTTTCTCTTGGTTCCCACAACTAATCCATCAGCTGACCCCGCAGGTGCAGTCAGAAGCCACACGCCATGCTGTTCCCAACACCTCCAAGGTGTTGTCATCTGCTATAGTCCCCTGCCTGGTCTTTGTGCCTCCACTGTGTGCATACACAGGGCCAGAGTGGTGCATGGGAGACATGGCCTTTAAAACCTGACTAGTTTTCCATCTCATCCAGAGTGATCTGTTTCTTCTGTGGCTTGGAAGGCAGGCCCCGTGTGATCTTACCTCCATTAGCAGGCTTTTCTCCTGTCCTGTCTTCCATGTCTTGTCAAGCCGGCTGTCACTGCGTGCGTTCCACCTGTGTCCTCGTCACTCCTCAGCGCCTGGGCTTCTTCGGCTTTCATTTGTGTTTAGTCTGCTTCAGTGAAGAGGCTTCTCTGACTTCATGTAACAAGTGACCCCTTTCTCTGTGGCATTGAGCATCTCTGAAGAGTACATATAAATGCACATATATCTTATTTTATATATAGTCTATTTTAGTCTGATACACACATACACACACACACACACACACACACGCACACACTGTCTATAAGCTCCATACATACAGGATTCCACTTGCTGACTGCTCTGTCTGCAGACCCAGGAGCCTGTTGTCCACATGATGGGCATGCAGCGTGCATTTGTCAAATGAGCGGACACATGTGCTGTGAGAGATGATTGCTTATGCCACACCATGGTCCTCTTAGGTTCCTTTCCTTAATGAGGGGTCTAATGGAAACCCCTCTGTAGCTGCCTGTAAATACCTTTTTGAAAACTCTCTACTAGCTTCTTTTCTATTGCTATAAGAGATCTCAACAAAAAGCCAGTTAGGGGAGAGAGGGGGTTTATTTTGCTTATAATTCCAGATTGTAGCTTGTCTCAGTTAGGGTTTCTATCGCTATGATAAAACACCGTGACCAAAGCAACTTGTTTCAGCTTACAGCTCTTAGGTCACACTCCATCACTGAGGAAATCTAGACAGGAACACAAGGCCAGAATCCAGAGGCAGGAACTGATGTGGAGGCTGTGGAGGAGGGTTGCTTACCTCCTTGTTCCTCCTGGTTTGCTCAGCCCGCTTATATACTCCAGGACTACCTGCCTAGGGATAGCACTGACCACAATGGGCTGGGTCCTCCCATATCCATCCCTAACTAAGAAAATGTCCCAGTGGATTGCCAACAGATCAGTCTTATGGAAGAATGCTTTCACTGTCGTTCCCCTTTCTTAGATAATTCTAGCTTGTGTCACATGGACAAAAGAAAAACCAACCAGGACACGGTTCATCATAGTAGTCCCAGCAGCAGGAACTAAAAGCAGCCAACCGTATTGTTCCACAGTAAACAGCAGGGAGACATAAATAAAGGTAGAGCCCTTCTCTCAGCTTGCTTCCTTCTGACTTGCTTCATCCAGGATTCCCTTCCTAGGGAACAGTGCTCCCTACAGTGGGCTTATGTCCTTCCTACATAAACAATCAAGTTGATCCCTCACAGGCCATGCTGATCTACAAAATTCTTTATAAAGACTCTTCCCAGGTGAGTGTAGGTTGTGTCAAGTTGAAAGTTAAAACCAAGCAGCTCATCTGTCCAAAAATACTGTTGAGAATTCTCTGCCCCAGCCTCCTGAATTCTTACATGGATATAAATGAAAACTAAGGCATCTTTTATTTCGGAAATGGCGAAGGTGGTGAACCCGTGACTGACGTTTCCGTGGATCACCCTGAAAGCCTCTGCCATGGCTCACATGTGTGTCTCCTCCTTGCAGGCGCATGCCAAGTCTCCTGGAATATGTAAGTTATACCTGCAACTTCATGGGCATCTTGGCAGGCCCACTGTGCTCCTACAAAGACTACATTGCCTTCATTGAAGGCAGAGCATCCCACGTGGCACAGCCCAGTGAAAACGGAAAAGAAGAGCAGCATGGAAAAGCAGATCCATCTCCAAACGTAAGGGCGTGCGCCTCATCCGGAGCCCTGTGCTCCCTAGTGTCTGTCTGTCTGTCTGGTTTTCTGAAAGTCTAATGTTTTCACTTGTTTTAATTTTCCCATTGGTTCCTTTCTTTTTTTCCTTCCTCCTTCCCTTCCTCCCTCCCTTCCTCCCTCCTTCCCTCCCTCCCTCCCACGTCTGTTTGTGTGTATGTGTGTTGTGTGCATGTGCATGCATGCATGTTGTGGGATTGAACCCAGAGCCTTGGCAGAGCCTTGTGCTAATGTAGTAAGGGCTACCACCAAGCTGCGTCTTTGTCTTCTATTCCCTTCTTTGTTTTTTGTTTTTGTTTTTGTTTTTGTTCTTAAAACATTTTATGGCCGGGCGTGGTGGCGCATGCCTTTAATCCCAGCACTCAGGAGGCAGAGGCAGGAGGATTTCTGAGTTCGAGGCCAGCCTGGTCTACAAAGTGAGTTCCA
>NC_034596.1:23695331-23730157 GCF_900095145.1 Mus pahari
GGGTACCCACAGGGGTCAGAAAAACGGTCTAGGATCCCCTGGAGCTGAAGTTACAAGCAGTTGTGAACTATCTGATGTGGGTTCTGGGAACCACACTCCTGTTCTCTGGAGCAGCAGAGCTAGGGTACCTATACCTCTCCAGCCCTTCCGTCTTACTGAGACGGATCTCACTAACTCCTGAAGCTGGTGCTGACAGTGACCTCACTTTGAAGCCTGGCCTTGAATGTGTTATTTTCCTGCCTCATCCTCCTCACGTAGCCAGAATGACATGGCTGCACCACTTGCCTGGCTGTCATCTATTTCTTCGTAAGTACCTGTCAGGATAAATAAGTCTTTACACGCCACCCAGTAGTGACGTCATGACTAAAGAGCATGTGTAAGTTACTTAGAAACTGCATAAGGAGCAGGAGAGATGGCTGGTGGCTCAAAGCACCTGCTGCTCTTGCAGAGGAACTGGGTTCTATGCCCAGCACTATCGTGGTGGCTCACAATAATTCACACCTCCAGTTTCAGGGAATCTGATGCCCTCTTCTGACCTCTGTGAGCACCAGACACAAACATAGTGCACATAAATAGATGTAATTTTTTTTTTTTAATGAAAGGAAACAATTCCTCAGTGAAAATGATGCTGTCAAGGGTAGGTCTTCTATGCCAGGCCCCTCATGGACTGTGCTTTCTGACCCAGCCCATTGGGAACCCTGGATTCTCTTTTTATGGCTGCATTCTCTTCCTTATTAGTGCCATTCAGAATCTGGCTCATGGGGTTGGGGAGATGGTTTAGTGTGGGGAGCATAGCTTGGATCCCCAGAACCCATGTCATGGCAATATCACAACCAGCCTGTAACCCCATCCCCGAAAGGCAGACCCTAGGGAGCCCCAGAGCAAGCCAGCTACCATGATTAGCCATGTCGCCATATCAGGGAGCTCTGCATTTGATCGAGAGACCCTGCCTTGGTGATTGAGGTTAATGAGTTTGAAAGTATTTCTATGTGGGACTGTGTGAGGATCTGAAGTGCCCAGGGCAAGGCAGCTCCTGTTTTCATCAGGAGAGCTCAGGTCTGTTGCTGTATTCAGGATATGCCTGGTGTGTAAAAAGGACACACAGTCCTATGAGGTGTGTGACTCTTGCCCACCCGTTCCAGGCAGCAGTTACGGAGAAGCTCCTGGTCTGTGGACTCTCCTTATTATTCCACCTGACCATCTCCAACATGCTACCGGTGGAGTACAACATCGATGAGCATTTCCAAGCCACTGCGTCATGGCCGACCAAAGCCACCTATCTGTATGTCTCTCTCTTGGCTGCCAGGCCTAAGTACTATTTTGCATGGACCTTAGGTAAGTAGCATGCAGACTTGTTTTCATACTGAAGTATCCTGGGGTGGGGGTGGGCGGGGAGGCAGTGTGTCTGTCTGTCTGTGTCTGTGACTGACTGCACCTGCTGGCCTCAAACTCCCCAGAGACAGCAGTCCACCTGTGTCAGCCTTTCTAGTGACTGAACCCGCAGGCATACCGCTGTGTCCAGCTCAAGAGTGCCCTCTTGAGGATGTATAGTGAAAGAACGAGTCGAATCAGAGTCATTTTGCAAAAGAAGGATCGGTGTCTGTGAAGGTGCTTGGCTGCATTTTGATGGGTCTTAGCTCATTTGTCCATAACATCAATGGTGTGTGAACTAGAAACGCTTTCTGTTGGTTGGAAAGGATCCACTTGAGGGAAGAGGTGTCCTATGTTGAACAGGTTTGTAAACCGCCGGTCAGTCGCCACTGTAAAAAGGACAAGGAAGCTCTGTAGACCAGAGTGACCAAAATGAGCACGCTGACCTCAGGCAGAGCGCTCCCAGCAGTTTCTTCCAGGCAGGTGAGCGCTCTCCACTGTATTCTAACATGGTGCCCAGAACTCTTCCACTCCACCCGTCTTCTCAAGCCTCATGTCGGATGTGTTGTTAACTAACCTACTGACAGGGTTATTGTTTTCACTGTGCGTGATGATGATGCTGACCTCTCCGGGGCTGGAGAGATGACTGGGTGGTTAAGAATGCTCGCTGCTCTCCCAGAGGACCCGAGTTTGGTTACTTACAGCCACTTAACTCCAGGGATCTAGTACCTTCTTGTGGCCTCCACGGCCACAATGTAGTAGACATGTACACACACGTACTCATTTTCAAATTAGATTAAGTCATGGACAATGGCTATAGCTCAGCAGGAAAGGGCTCACCTGGAAGGTCCAGCCTCTAATACTACTAAATAACTCAAAAGTCCACGTTCACTGCTTAAGAATAAGGCAGGGTATTCACCTCCTGGGAGAGGAGAGGAGGCTGGAGAGATGGCTCAGCAGCTAGGAGCATTTGTTTCTCTTGCAGAAGGTCCAGGTTTAGTTCCCAGCAGCCACATGGTGGTTCACAAACATCAGTTTTAGGGATCTAATAGCCTCTTCTGGCCTCAAGGGCACCGGACATGTACATGGTACATATAATATGTATGCATGCAAAACACCCAAACACATCAGAATAAAATTAATCTTTAGAAAGAAACATATATGTATGCATGTGTGTGTATATGTATTGTATACATTGCAATAACATTTCTTAATACTTTACTTCTTCACAGCTGACGCCATTAACAATGCTGCGGGCTTCGGTTTCAGAGGATATGACAAGAATGGAGTGGCTCAATGGGACTTAATTTCCAACTTGAGAATTCAGCAAATAGAGGTTAGTAAATGATTAAGACGTTAGTCATGTGACAGCCTAAGTGCCACCGTGTGCTTTCATAGGTTGTGGTGTGCTGCCCTGAGAGGGGAGCTAACAGGTGTTGACCACAGTAGGCTGCAAACTTTATTTTAATAAAGAGTATATTTGCGCTTACGGAGGTGAGGGTCCGTAAGGATGGAGTGAAGCCGTAGCAGTGTGACTAGGAGCTCACTTCATGCAGGCACAAAGCAGAGAGAGAACTAGAAATTTCAACCGTTGAACCTACACGTGGTGACAGACTTTCTCCAACAAGGCACACCTCCCAGACAGCACCATCAGCTGGGACCTACATGTTCACATGCGTGAGACTGTGAGGGATATTTGTCACACACGTGGACCGATGTTTATTTTTATACAACCAATTAAAGCTCAGCTAGGATCATGGCCGGTCCGGGTGCTGAGAACAACAGACTGAGTGTTCAGCGTTAAACAGGATATTCACAGCACCCGCCTCAGGGCTCGTGGGGGGGATGGAAAGAAAGCAAAGGCAAAGAAGGAGGAGGACCATGAACTCATTCCCCGACTCTCGTCCCCTATTTACTGGTGGTGGGACACTCTGGCCCCTGAGGATGCAGTGAATGAGGCTGGTGACTTACAGTCCGCAGGAAGCTTTAGCATGTGCTGGAAAGTAGGTTCTGACCTGGAAGGTGCGGGCATATGGTGCTTTAAGTCTATGGTCGGTCTGACAAGCCACACAGGGAGGGGAACCAGAAGCAGGAGGTGACCAGGTAGGCCCTGGGGGAAGGACACCCTGTGGGTGTGGGAAGGGGCCAGCAGGTCACAAGATGGCATCAAAGATGATGGGGGTGAGGCTAGAGAAACCAAGCACAAAACACAGCCTCAGAAATTCCCAGCAGCCACCTGGCAGCTCATCTTTTGGAACTCCAGTTCCAGGGTTCTGGTGCCCTCTTCTGGCTTCTAGAGGCACTGCATGCACATGGTGCTCAGACACAGGCTAGCAAAAAACTCTCATAAAATGAAAATAAGTAAAAACAGGGAGAAAGAGGGGAAGCAGGTGGCTGTAGGGTGATGACGGATTGGCATTTACAACCTTGACTCTGTGGTGTCTCTCTGGAGCTTTCCAGCCCCCATGGACAGACTTAGTTTGCCACACGTTTGTATGTTTATACATAAAATGGATGTGGTTTTCCCATACCTTGAGAACCAGGTGTTACCCTCCTAGGCACGTGAGGCATTGCCTTCTTGGGGATAGGTGGCATGAGGACAGAGAAGCATTGGTTTCTTAAGGAAGGCATTGTGAGTTCTGCTAAGTGGCCCCAGATGTCACCTGAGCTGGGGCTAGGAGCACCCCAGTGGGTTTCAGCAGTTCTTCAGGGAGGGGGAGCACAAAAGGTAGCCAGCCCAGACCTGAGGGGCTGTGCTGTGAAGGCTGTAGGTAGAGGGAGGCCTGAGGAGACTTTTGTTTAAAAGTCACTGCTCTTATAGAAGACCTGAGTTCAGTTCCCAGCACCTATGTCAGGCAGCTCAAAGCCACCTGTAACTTTAGGGGGTCTGAAAACTCCCCTGGGTCCTCTGTTGGCACCTGCACACACACACACACACACACACACACACACACACACACACAAAACATACACGAAACACACACACAACACACATACACACACAATACACATACACATACACACAACACACATATGCACATAACACACATACACCACACATACATACCACACACACACACATACACACACACACAAATAAAACAAAGATTAAAATACTGACTAGAAGGAGTTTAAAGATGGAGAGACTCACTCTCTGCAGCCCCTGTACATGTAAGAGAGGGAGAAACAAGGAAGAGGAGAGGAGGCCACAGTAGGCCTGCAGGCCTGCATAATGGCACTCCTGAGGCAGATGGAAACAGATGTGATGTGAGGCATGAGGTCTGGTGACAAGGATGTAGTGTATGGTGAGTTCTGTCTCGTGGAGGGTAGGCAGGCTGTGTCTGTAGCTGGAGTCGAAATCACCTACTCTGAGGGACTTGGGAGAACTGTGAAGTATTTTAAATGCTGCTGATTAATTCTTTGTGATATATCTCTCCCCAGTGTAGCATTGTAGTAACTGTTTTCAAAATAGGGACAGCTAGCATCAGGTAGATGGAGGGACTGGTCACAGCTGAGAACCATGTATGTGAGGTCTGGGCTGTCACAGTTATCTAGATGCTACCAGTGGGGATGGTGGGCAGCATGCCCATCATAGAGTAGGGTTCTGATAGGTTGATGGGAAGGAAAACTAAGACAAGAGCATCAGAGTCTCGATGTGATAAATCGACTGTGGAGTCTGAAACGCTAGAAGGGAGCTGGAGACATAGGTCTGTGTTGACCTGGGGCATCACGGCAGTGCTCCTCTGCCTTCTGATGTTCCTTCCCATGTTGCTGGAGATAAATAAACTTTTGTGGATGCTGTTACTGTATTAGAAGAACAGTGTTCAGTAAGAAACCAATGCTATGCCATTTAGACCAAATGACTTTTAAATTTAGTTTCTTAGCTTACTAAAGCATCGCTGTGTAGACTTAAAGCTTCATTATTTTGTTGGCCAAAGAAAATGGTCTCTTTGTTTTTCAGATGTCAACAAGTTTTAAGATGTTTCTCGATAATTGGAATATCCAGACAGCTCTTTGGCTCAAAAGGTATGCTCCTTCGAGAGTCACCCTTAGGCGTGCTTTGGCTTTAAGGACTTGAGCCTAAGCTTGCCAACTTAACATCCTTCATTAATTGTTAGTGTGTTGAATGACGTGTGGTCTTAGGATCCGCCGTTAGTATCCACCAAAGCAAGGCACTGTTCATCAAGTCGGAATTTCTTGGAATGGAGACACAAGCATCCATATGCCAGTCACCTCAGCTTGGCCCAGGCTCTGCTGATGTCTGGGCCTAACCAGTGTCCTCTGCAGCTCTTCTTATATGTTGGGCTTGGGACACGCACATGTGGGACCCAAAGACTCAATCTTACTCCATAGTCAGGGCTCACGGTATCCTTAAGATTATACTGCGAGGCTGCACAGATGGTCCGGCGGTGAAGAGCACTTCCTGCTCATGCTGAGGACCTGGGTTCAGCCCTCAGCATACTCAGGGTGGCTCACCCTGATCCACAGCTCCGGGACCTGTTCCAGAGGGTCAGGTGTCCTTTTCTAACACTTCTAACCAAACACGCAAAATGAAGCCATCTGTAAAACAACAACAGAAATCTTACAGCTGTCCCCTGGGGTGCAGCTTCTGAAAACGCAAGGACAGCCAGGGCATGGAGGTCTGAAGTCAGACGTGTCTCGGGGTGTGTGAGGTCAGTGGGATGGCGCACAGGACGGGCGGCACACAGGACAGGCACCCCAGCCTGAGAAAACAGGAGCCCCGTGAGCACACTGGCAGTCGGATGCACCCTGAGACACACAGCATATGTTGTTGTCGGTGGCACACAGGACAGGCGCCCCAGCCTGAGAAAACTCGACTCCCATGAGCACACTGGCAGTTGGATGCACCCCGAGACACACAGCATATGTTGTTGTCTGCTGTCTCCCAGCTAGCCTTCCCAGTGGTTCTGTCCTATTGAATCCTATCTTCTGTGTTAGGAAAAGGAGGCTAGGTTTTATAGACTCCCCCAAACTGGAAGTGATCATTTTGGTAATTACATATACCAGTAAAAAGATAGGAGCCAAGCTTACACTTGCAAGTCTGACACGTCATGACTGAGCTAGTGCCCAGGAGAAAGGCCATCTGTTTTTATGTGCCCTGTCAGCCCAGAGAGGATCCTGTAGGTTTTGTGATCTTAGATCCACTCACTCCTCTTGGCTCTCCATGGTTTCTGTGTTTTTTAGGGTGTGTTATGAACGAGCAACCTTCAGCCCGACAATCCAGACATTCTTTCTCTCTGCTATTTGGCATGGGGTCTACCCAGGATACTATCTGACATTTCTAACGGGAGTGCTAATGACGTTAGCAGCTCGGACTGTAAGTATCAACGTTTTTGTTTTATAATTCAGTGAGTGACTCTGTTTCTTCGGCTGTGACTACTACATCTGCCTAGTAGAAGTCAGATGTATGACTGTGCTCCGGAAATGAATATACACTCCCCCAATGCCAGCCTCCATGCTAACTGTATACCAGGAGAAGCCATGCATCTGCCAGGCAGGAATTGCTTAAAACATGTCATGTGTCTTCATAGCATTTTCTGAATGAGAGACATAGCAAAGATGATTAGGATGGGTAGGTCTCTCCCAAGTCATTTGTTTCCTGTGAGTTGTAACCCTGGAGGCCTCTCTCATTTCAGAGTTGAGTATGACCACTCCCAGAGAGGGGGCTGGGCTGTTCCCAGTGGGAGACACTGTGGACTGTGGGTGTGGTACTGTTCTGAGGAGTGTTTGCTGGTGGGAACCTGGGACAGTTTGGGGAAACAGTTAACATCGCTTCATAATATGGAAGAAAAGAGGGGGATAAGTCGGTGTGTCTGAAAGTCCACTGGAGGGAAGTGATGTGTCCAAACATGTTTTAACATGCTTAGCAGAGTGCATCCTGGGTAAAATAGCTTCATTTAACAAACCAGCAGATACTCACTCTGATGAACCGTAGGAGTATATGAGGGAAATAGCAAGAAATAGTAATACAGGGCTGTGCCTCCTGGTAGTTGATAGTCTGCCCAGGGGCATAATCATGGATATGTATGTTCTGTATGTGCACCTGCATGTACATCACTGGGCATAGACCCCTGGGCTACCCACCGGGTAGACCCATGGGCTTTATAGATAGCAGAGTTTAAAGATGAAAGTTCTCTTGGTTGGGTTGATTAGAGATGAGCTCATTAGGGCAGGTTTTGTAAGGTAGAAGGTATTTCAATACCAACTGGAGTGTAATGGGGACAAGATTATCATCCTAGGAATGGGCATGACATTAGAAAGGTTCAAAGCCATAGTGTATTTGGGAAATGCCAGGGAGATGGAGTTAAAGCAGTGAGCTCCTGTATATGTGAATAGTAGATAGTTCTGGATAGGAAGAAAGGAGACAGGCAATGACAGGAGCCTGGGCATCAGCCCTGAAGCCTGGTCCTGTCCTCTCTGTGGCATCAGGGTGTCATGGGAGGTAGCACATCTGTATCCTCAGAGTGCCGAAGACTGTACAGAGGGCTGTGCCGTGCTAGGTAAACACTCTAGCACTGAGCTACATCCCCAGCTAGCTAGAACTTCTAAACATGGTGGAGTGGTGGCCAGCAATGCTGGAGGAAATGGCTTGTTGGTATTATATAGAGTGGATTAGAGAGAGCTAGGCAAGAGGTCCCAGGTGCCAGGATTTGGTTCTAGCCTCTGAGAATCGTAACCATTCACTACCACAGTTCGGAGGAACCCACAGGGCATCTTTGTAACCAAAGCAGTGCTTCACCCGTGGAAATTTAGGACGTACCAGACATAAAAGGAGAAAGAAAAATGAGGTATATGGTAGAAATGGAAAATCTCATTTGAGTAAGTGTGCACATTCTAAAACTGCAACATCTGGCTGTTTGGCACTGTCTTGTAAAAAGTTGGGGACATAGCCGAGTACACTTGCCTAAAATGCACAAGTCTCCAACCCTGCAGCAAACAAACAGGCAGACAGACATACAGACAGACAGACATACCTTTTTGAAAGGGCCTTCCCAGTTCCATCAGTAAGTGGTATATGGTCCCTGTTTCCGTGTACGCTGACTGATCAGAACTGAGTTCATAGGTCCTTCTGGTCTCCCCCACACTTGGAGGCCGAGCAAGAGTACTGCCGCCTCATTCCCTAGTGAGAGAAGAAACTGGGGATCCAGCGAAGGCGCTCACAGCCTCTAATTTACCCAGTGCTACTTAAGAGACCGCTCGTCAGTGTCCATTGCTAACTCTCTTAGGGAACTTTATTTTAAACAACGTCAAATCCACAGCAAAGCCCGTTGACAGCTCCCGGAGGCCCTCTGTACATCCACCATGTGTTTGCCCCCTTCCCCCAACAGTCTGTGCACGGTGACATTGGAACCCGCTTGCCCTGGTGGCAGTGGCAGTCCAGACTGAGGCAGCAGTGTGAGAGTGTTACTCCGCAGGCTTGAAGTTGCTGTCGCTAGTATATTTCGTGTCAATCTAAAGATGTAGCAATTTCTTGTGTGTCTTTTTTTTTTTTTCCTCTTTCAGCTGAGAAATAACTTTAGGCACTATTTCCTGGAACCCCCTCAACTTAAGTTATTTTATGACATCATAACATGGGTGGCCACACAGATAACAATAAGTTACACGGTTGTTCCGTTTGTGCTTCTCTCCATAAAACCATCATTCACCTTTTACAGGTAAGTGTTACCCTTCAGCTGTCGGGAGGAGTAGCTGTGCTTTCCAAGGAAGGTCCTTGCTGATTGAGTGGAACAATAGAAATAGAAAGATAGTAATACTCCAGCCTCACTTCTGCCGTGCAGTCTACTAGCAATTACCTCCTGATCCTAAGCTGAGCAGTTTCAAGTTCCTTCATGGAGCAGTTCATCCCATTCAGCCCAAGGGTGGAAGTGTGGCTCCCTGAGTGGTTGCCCCAGTAGGAGAACTTGCCCCATCTCAGGAAGACTTAGTGTAGCCTGAGTGTCCCAAACATGGCTACAAAAGGAATAGGGAATGCTTCACCAGTTACTAATAAGCTTGATTTTTTTTTTTTTTTCAGTCATAGAAAAGGGAAGGATTGGACTTGACTGGCCTCTGTGGTCCTCTGTATTTCAGAGGCTGCTGTCCTGAAGTCTGTGGTTTTACTCTTTCCTCTCCTCTCCCTGCCCCACCAATGCTCGCTTCTGATGAGAAGCTTGGTTCTATCCAGTTCTTCATTTCTATGGGATTTGGAGACTTAGCATAAGAGCATGTGATCAAAGAATTAGACTCAAACATTAGAATCGAGTTATATGTTCACATAGGAAAAACAAGTAATGGGTTAACGTACCCATTTTTAACAAAACTATTCATTTGGGGTGGGTAGCTGTTGGTTGGATTCTGTCCCATGTTGTTTTCTTCAGACACTTGAACTCTCACCTTTGAAATCAGGCTGCGTCCCTTCAGTCTCAGAGTCCACCCAGGGGCTGATTTTCTGATGATTTGTTGGGTACAACCTGTATTTGTGATGTGACCATCAAACAGTGTTGATTACCTATAGCTCATGTTGTTTCAGTCCGGGTATCTGAGTGAGTGACTGTGGGTTTCAGAGTAGGGCAAGCAGTGACTGGGCACATCTTCATGTCCAGTGCTCTCTGGGGACCCCACGTGTAATTTTGTGTTCAGATTGCTACCTCTGTTAAGAAGTGCCTTTTTACTTTGTCCTGTGTAGCCTCAAGACCCTTACAAAACACTAGAATGTATCTAGGCCTGTATTCTGAGGTGGGAACATGAGGGGCAGTGTTGCAGTTACCCACACTCCAGCCCACACTGTGGAGAAAAGGGAAGAATAATGCGGTGGATAACCCCATCTTCAGGACCCTGGGTGCTGGCAAGGGTGTGGCTGATAACCCTCTTCCCTTTTCTTTCAGCTCCTGGTATTACTGCCTTCACATCTGTAGTATCTTAGTGTTGCTGTTGCTGCCTGTGAGAAAGTCTCAAAGAAGAACGAGCACACAGGAAAATGTCCAGCTCTCACAGGCCAAAAAGTTTGACGAACGGGAAAATTCTCTGGGACAGAACAGTTTTTCCACGATGAATAATGTTTGCAATCAGAACCGAGACACTGGATCCAGACACTCGTCACTAACGCAGTGACTGCGAGAGCGTGTGATGGCTGTTTCCCGGCTGTGAACAGAAGCCAATCTTGAGGCCTTTGCAGAGCCTCTTGTTTAAGGAAGAGAGACTAACTGGGTAGAAAGGGACAGTCTCGGATAGGGGGTTTCCTATACACTAGATTGGAAATGGAAAGAAATAACCCCTCCCATGCCATGTTCCTGTGGGTCATGCCTTATACAAAATCTTCCCATGATTCAATAGGGCACTCTGACCTCAGCATCTGCCCACAAGGTCATCCGTGTACCCTGTTGCTGAATGTACACTGCGTATCCCAAGGCACTGAAGAGGTGGAAAAAAAATCATGTCGATCTGGATGATTAACTTTTTCCAAATGAATGTCTTGCCTTAAATCTCCCGTTTCCTAAAATGTTGTTCCCGGATGGTATTTAAGAGTGTAAAATCGTGAGGAGACGATTTCAATATTTGATATGGTGTGCTGCGGAGAGGACTGAGGGGAGTCTAAAACCAGATACTTAAGGTCGTGGGTACTTTAAAAATGCAATAAACATCTCAGTATTCGAAGGGTTTTCTTAAGGTATCTTAGAGGCCTGTGTGCATGGTGGGACTGTAAACAGTCAGGGCTTAATTACAGGTAGCTTATTTTTCTGGGATCTTAATTACCTGGTGTCAGTCAGGGGGCCCTCCAAGGAGGACTTTCTTAAACATAATTAAAGGTTGGCAATGTGATATTTTAGGCTTATTTTCTTAAGAAAAAAAAAAAAATAATAAGAGGGAAGATAAGGGAAGGGGGCCAAGGAAAGCCCCGTGGGACCTGGAGCCAGCAGCAGAGGGCTTCCCACTTCTGTGTCCGAGACCAGTGTAACTGTATGGGACACAACAGCTTAACGTTGATAACACTGTGGACTTTCTGAAGAAATCTCTCGAGCATAAATTACATAGAGTTAGAGGGGGTTATAAGAATAACAGTGATAGATGATTTGAAGATTTTGAGGGAAATCTCTAGTAATTAAGGTTCTTGTATGGTTCATCAGTTTCTTGTTCCTATCCCTTTCATTGCTATTTGGGAAAGATGTAGGGAAAAGAAAACTTAGTTGATGAGTCTAAATGACTTTTTTAAAAAAAAATTAATAAATTAGTTTCTATACTCTTTAACTTCATGCATTAAAATTCTTCCATTAAACTCTTGTTAAAATGGGTGTTAGATTCTATCTAAACAAATAAGTGTTTTCCTCTTAGGATGCCACTCTTGCCTTGAGTGACTGGGTTTGTCTTTAATCGCACAGCAGTGCGGCGTGGGCTGGGTGGGTATGAGATGGAAAATAAGCCTGAGCCTGTAGAGGGGAAGGCGGGGCCTTTGGGCCTCACTGCCATTTGACCAATCTTTTTTTGTATGAAATTTGTTTTGGTTTTGCCTTAAATTTTCAAATGAAATGCAAGTTATCAGTCTACAATGAGTTTGATTTTGTTGGTTTTTGCCACTAATACATTGTAAGTAGAGTTGAGGAAAAAGCAGCAATGGAGGTGGGAACCTAAAGATGTCAGGGAGAAGAAAGGTGCAGATGCCGGTCTGGCCTTCTAGCACCTAGGAGCCATACGTGGCATGGCTGCTTTTTTGAAGACAGGTTGCATCTGATGAGGAGAGTCTTCTCCTGGCCTCTAGAGTTCTCCCTATTACTCCTCCCCGGGAATGGTTTGCAAATACCTTTTCTTAGTTTTCTTTCCCGTGTGTTGAAATCAAGCTATCTGTAGAATTGGAGGAGAAAGAAGAGCATATTTATGGAGAGTACCCGCCCCCGAATGTATTTTCTACGATTTCATGAACTTGGTGGAGAATTCAGTCACTGTTAAAGACAGCCCTGGGCGGTTCCTAAGTGAAGCCAGAGCAGCTTTGGGAGCTGCTGCGGGCTCGATCCATCTATCCAGCCACTCACAGATGACCACGTTTATATCTGCCACCCCAACAGACTTCGTTTCTAAACTTGTACATTGAGTCACCGTCACCTGTTTCCTCGTAATGAATTTATAATCATAGTCCTATCATCCAAAGAGCGAGACAGTTGATCACTGTTCTCCTTCCTGGCACATACACTGCGTTCTAACTTGGCTGATTCCCTTTTTCATTCTTCTTCAGCTACTAGTTACGTTCGTGGGATTATTTTTGGATGACTATCTTCTAATTAGGAGACATAATCAGAACTCGATCTAAAATCAAATAAATTCTCAAATCCCCCCCCCCCAAACCACACTCTATAAAATGAATGTTTAGTTGGGATACTGTCAAGATTGTTTCTACTTAGAAGGATTTAAAACTAATGTTTGCACTACTGTAATTTCTGAAAGAGGTCATTATACCATGTGTTTACTGCATTTAACCGGCAGAACAGGGTTCACTGTGTGCTTATAGGATTTTTCCATTTCTTGAGTATCCTGAAATCATTCTGGAGATGGTCAATCTACATCATATTTATACTTCTGTCCAATTATATACTACTCAGGGAAAATAGAACAAAAAATATTCTTCCCTCAAATCTCATTTTCTTGAAACAGTAATTGTCAATTTGGTGTGTCTCAGCTCACTTATTTGTTTGTTTGTCTTTGGGTTTGTTTGTTTTTTTTTAATTCATATTTTACTTGGAGCTTGGAGTGACTTTAAGAATACTCAGAGACGGAGAGAAGGTTCTCTGGGTTTCAGAGAGTCCCTGACTGCTGTGTCTTAGCATGCTGGTCCCTACCGTGGATGACGCCCACACGGGGTATCTCCACACATGCCACTTTGGAGGAAAACAGTTTCAGTGGAGGTTTCTAGAAAATGATGGTGATTTCGTGTAAGTACTTAGTGGCCTGGCTGGTCCTTCTGGCTCTTGCTGGGGGAGCAGCACCTTTTCTTCCACCACCCCCAGTCGTGTAAGGCAAAGGGCAAAGGGAAGGGCAGGGTCCCAAAGGGAACTAGTAACTGTTGATGCTTTTTATTTCTGGGGCTTGCGGTAGTGACATTTTAAAAAATGGATGTTTAGCAAAAGGAGGAATACCTATTGATCCATTAACTCAGAACGGGTAGCAACAGGCCATTTCCTGGTTGCTTTCGTTAGTTGCTGTTTCTGCTGGGTAAAACCGGAAAGGATTAAATACTCCCCATAAATTGCTAATTTTACTAGACAGGGTTTGCCACCATGTAACTCTACAGCAATTATTTTAGTCAGAGAATTTAGTCGTTTTTTTTTTTTTTTTTTTTTTTTTTTTTTTTTTTNTTAATTACAGAAAACAGTTTAAAATCGCCATCAGAATAATCATGAAGGTTTTACTTTTGAAGACTAGACATTTAGGACAAATGCTTTTCCTACTTGATACCCATCCTTTGTCAGCGTTCATCTTGTGTCTTCATGAGCAAATCTAGAATATGGTACTTACTGTTTCCTTATCAGTTGTTCATAAGTATCAGCTCACCGACTCTTAAAGAGTTCCACACTGTAACTGACCCAAACATTCTTGAGAGAGTAGACGGGTTTAGAGTAATTGCTTCTGCTGTGTCCACTGAGATTTGGACCGACTGTATAGTTAGAAACCAGTATTGTGAAAAGTTTTATTCAGGTATTAATAATCTACCCTGATTGAAGTTTAACACACCCAGTTTAACCTAGGTGCAGAATTCTAGCTTACACTGTGACTGTAACCTTAACCTGCCCAAGGACCATACATACCTGTTACATTCCACCAGCGGCCTCTGAGGAATGGTTGATCACTTGGCCGATTGCCCTCTTGGCTAACTTTCTGCTTCCCACTGCCCTTGGAAGAGTGAGTTTGTATCAGGCTTCCAAAAGCTGAAGGCAGAGATTTGCATTTTAAACAAATCCACTCAGAATTCTCAAGTTTGATGGGTTAGAATGTGGCAGCTCTCTACGGTGATTTCCTGTAACAGCATGTAGTCAAACCTATTGATGATGACGCTCCTCCTGGAAGAAAATTTAAAATGAAATTTTCCACACTAATATTTTGTAGGAATGCTCTTATAATCAATGACTAAGCTGCTTTTTGAGGCTCTTGTTGTACAGAGGAGGCAGCCAATTTACATTTTAATTCGTAGGCTGCCTAATAATGTTTTGTATGTTTTCAGATAATTTATTTTAATAGGCTTTTAACACAATGCAAACTCCAGTGAAGAACTGACAAGAAGCTCCACAGGTCATTGATTGGGGAAATTTTGTCAAACACAACCTAATGACACATTTCTATGCCAGCTAATTTGTCTTGCCTTTAAAACTGGTGGTAACTCTTAATGCCATTTTTATAAAGCAAGGGACAGCCTGTCTGTTCTATAAATAACCCTTCAAAGATCCTGTATAACCACTGTCTGAAAGCGATCCGGTGACACAAAGCCACCTCCAGCTGTGTTTTCTTACATGTTGCTTCTGTAACCAGCAATGGGATATACTATAAAGCCAGAAGTTACAGAGCACAGGGAGTAAAATGACTAAGCAGTTTCTGGGGAGCATGTCTGGAATAGAAGAGTGGGGGTTGCCTGCTGCAATCTCTTGAGGGGGTGCTCCCTGCACAGGCTCTATTTTGGGAAAACTTCTTTGAGAGATTAGTTTGTTAATTATTTTCTCTGTCCTTTCATGGGGGAAGGACACAGGTAGAGAGCGTTTGCTAAACTTTTGAAATGTGTCTCTGTCCCCCATTTTCAATGTCTTTGGTTCTGTGCACACCCATCCGTCCGTGAAGTGCATTTGCTGCTGACTTAATCACACACAGAAAGGACGCCTGTGCTGAATGGAGGTACCGTCCTGTCTGTCTTCTGTCAGCTTTATGTACGTGAAGGTGCCCCCGTATCAGAAGGAGCATCACTTGAGGCGGTAGGAATGACTGGGACACAGATTCCTGGGACGTGAAGGCCCCATCATGTTCAGAGGAAGGTGCCTGGCTGCATAACCTGCCTTCCCTTTCACCTGAACACTGGTCGCCTGTCTTGAGGAGAGCCTCCGCTCCCACAGCCAGCACTTGCAGCATTTCCATTTGCCTTCCCTGGTGGAGGATAGCATGTGGCGGGCTGTGCTTTTTTTTCTTGTTCTTTTAATTCGAAGTTTTTTTTTTTTTTTTTTTTTAAAGAAGTGTTCTTTTTCAACCGATCCCCAAATCAGTTGTCATTGTATGGTGAGTTGAAACCACACTGTATCAGACAAGCTGTGACATGATTCATAACCATTTTTCCCATTCAGTGTCTTCAGAGCTACACAGTGGCTGATTGCTGGCTTTTAAAGGTGTTTTTAACTTACATGTGGCTTTTTTTTCTTATTATTTCTGTGTCTTTAAAGGGATTAAACGGTAGTTTAAAAGAACCCGTGTTTGTGTTTGTTTATTTCTGAGGTTAAATGCAGTCTATGGATGGATGAGCCCAGTGCCCAAGCCCGTGAACAATGTTCTTTTTATCATCCAGTCTTCAATAACTTAAACATTAGTTCACTCTAGTTTTTATTACCCTGGGGGGAGGGGTGCATGTGCCATGGTGCTTGTATGGCCAGAAGACAATATAGAGCCTGTTTCCTCTTCCTTCTGTTCAGTGGATTATGGCCATTGACCTCGGGTCTCAAGGTTTGTGCAGCAAGCACCGTACCCTCACTGAGCCATCTCACTGGCTCTTAAATGTTAAAAACACGGCTATATGTACTCTGGGAGGTAATTAACCCCAAAGTAGAACGTGGAAGTTGGTCCATGGATCTGTGGCCTACAATGGACTTAGCAGTAAAGAAGGCATCCTAGCTTGAAAGGAAGAGCTGGCTTTATAGCCCTGTGGTTGGCTCGCTCTTACCTCTCATGTCCTGACTTGGGTTTTGCTTTTGAGCTGTGCTGAACTCTCACTGCGTATGCAGTTTCTTCATCATAGTGATGTTCCTGAGGTATCTCTTGGGTCTGCTGTGAAGAACTCTGGGATGGATATGTGTGTGTGTGTGTGTGTGTGTGTGTGTGTGTGTGTGTGTGTGTGTGTGTACACATACATACATATATATACATTAAGTTATATATATATATATGAATGTATATATGTATATATCATGTACAACATATATATATTTTGCCTGTATGTATGTCTGCACCACATGCATGCCTGATGGCACAGAGGCTAGAAGGCAGCATTGGATTCCATGCAACTAGAGTTATAGATGGTGATCAGCCATATGGGTGCTAGGAATCAAACCTAGATCTTGAAGAATGGCCTTTGCTTTTAATTGCTGAGCCATCGTGCCAGCCCTGTTATCGTAACTTTTACTGATAATTTGAGAAGTTGGGTTGATCATACCAAGAAATCTAGTCATTGTGTTTCATCTGTGGAACGCCTGAGAGTAGCAGTGACACCCACCCCACCCCCTGCCACACACACCCCCGTTTAGTTACTTTCCAGAGTACATATGGCAGTGTCTTGAAGGGCAATGCTTCAGTTGAGTTCCGAGTAAAGGTAGTTTGTATACGGGAATTGATGCTCAAGTGCTGGGTAAAGGAGAACGAATTGCTTCCCTTGTCTGGGATGAGCTATAGCGTTGTGAGTGAAGCCTCGGAACCCTGTCCCCAGCACAGAGTGCCTGTACAGCGGGGGAAGGAAGCAGAGCTGGGGGCATGTGGGTACTAACGGGAGGCCTTGGCTCTCTGCTAGACTTGGACGCTGGGATAAGTGCCCAGCTGGAGAAAGAAAAGGAAAGCTAGGTCAAGGATTCTACAGTGTGTAGCCATGGTAGAAGAGGAATAGCAGGGGCTGAGAAGGTTTATTCTGCCAGCAATATGCTGACCTATTTAGCAGTAACTTTTCCCCCAGTTAGACAGGAATAGTGGGGACATTGTTCATCTGTGGCTCAAAAGGAGCACAGGACTGCAGGTAGAGAGCACAGCCCAGTGCTGGCTGCTCAGTTTGAACAGGTGGTCCTACTTTAACATAGAGGATTGATTTTTTTTTTTTTTTCTCTAGGGCTGGGGATGGGATGGATGCGGGGCCTTGTACATGCTAGGCCAGTGCCCACCACTGCTCTGCACTCTCGGAATCACTTTTCAAAACAGAATGATGCACCGAAGGCCGGCACACCTTCCTATGATGATCAATCTTTCTTGGTCAGCCTGTCTGGACTTCAAACCACCCACGGGCACACCTCTGGCCACGTCTGCGAGGAAGACACACTCTGATTCGGGCAGCACCATCCCATGGGCCAGCATCCTGGAGTAAATGAGACAGTGAGCCGAGTATCAGCTTGTGTCTCCTAGCTTGGCTCTCCATTGCACGAGGCAGTGTGACCAGCCAGCCAGCCCTGCCTCCCTGTGTGACAGACCGTGCCCTCAGACCATGAGCATAATAAACCAACCTCAAATTGCCTTTAGGGTTTTGTTGTTGTTGTTGTTTTTGTTTGTTTGTTTGTTTTTTCGAGACAGGGTTTNTGTAGACCAGGCTGGCCTCGAACTCAGAAATCCTCCTGCCTCTGCCTCCCGAGTGCTGGGATTAAAGGCATGCACCACCACGCCCAGCTTTATTTTTTATTTTTAAATCATAAGAATGAGAAAAAGAAACTGCCTCTCTGGACTCCCTCCCTCCTCACTGTGAATATGAGCCTCTGGGTAAGCTTTTCATTTGTGAGCCTCACGAATGTGTGAATTTTCAAAACAAATCTGTTTCTTCCAGCCTTCCTAGGTTTAGCGAACCTAGACTATATGTTTGTGCTAGTTCGATCTGTTTGTTGCTGGAGGCAAGTATCAGCTTCAGTTTTTAAAGTTGTGAAGTAATGTATTTTCTTTATTGGTAAGATCTTCTACTCTATATGGTAAATGTAATTTTATTTGCCTGGTGTAATTGTCATCTCCAAGGCTTACTGTCTCAGTCTGCTAACCTGGGCCTAGTCCTGGAAGCTTCTAGCTTCTGTACAATCTTATCCAGGCCTCGAATGTTTTCAGCCTCTGAGACTTACTACTGAATAAGCTCAACCTTTCTTGTTCTTTCTGAACTGTGGCTGGCGGGCTCAATTTAGCTATTCTGACTCAAATTCCTCTCCAAGCTGACTCATTCAATCTGGCTTCTCTCTTGGCCTTTGACTGAATTGTTCTGCTTGGCCTCAAACTAACTCTGTTCTAATCTTCTGGCTTCTCATTCTCCGGCTTGGTCTTTTTTCAACCTGTCTGTAAAACCCTCCTAGTAAAACTGCTGCCTCTCTCTCTGCCCAGCTCTCTTAAACTGCCACTCCTTCCTGTCTCTTCTTGTGAGAGTTGGGCATAGCCTATCTCTGACTCATTCTGTCAAGTTTCTCAGATTAACCACTTTGTCCTTCAATTAGAAGTCACTTTCAAACATAGTGGCATCCTTCTACCAACTAGTTTTATCTTTGTTGTTTGGGATTAAAGGTGTGTACTAAGGGTGTGTCTGTATTCCAGCCAGAGCAGCCTTTCTGGACTAAAATTCCTCTACACCTTATCTCTCTTACTGTTTAAATATGTTTTATTTATGCTTGAGTCCTTGTCATAACTTTCAGAGCTATATATGGCTTATTAGGCTAGCAGGGAGTAGGTCCTGAGGGCTGAGCAAGATAAAGCTAGACATGCTCTACCCCAGGGTTGTTATCTCCAATTACCATCTCTTCAAAGTGTGTGTGTGTGTGTGTGTGTGTGTGTGTGCACGTATGTACACAAGTGCACACAGTGAATTCCAGAAGAGAATGTTGAGTATTGCCCTCTGTCCCTCTCCATTTTTTCCTTTGAGGCGAGACTTCTCCCTGAATATTGGTCTCCTGCTTTCATGGCTAAGCTGGAAACCAGCAAACTTCATGGATCTCCCAGTTTCCTCCTCCCTTCCCATCCCACTGACTCAACTCAACCCAACCCCTACCCAGAGCTGAGGTTGCAGGCTGTAGTGGGACCCCTGGCTTGTTACATTGTGGGTGTTGTTATCCAAACTGTAACCCTTACAGTTGGCTCAGTAGGCGTTTTTAACTGCTGAATCTTTTCTCTAACTCTGGCCATCGGCCATTTTTTTTTTTTTTTTTTTTTTCAGCATGGCCATGAGAGTTGCTGTGTAAACGAGGTTTACAATTTGAGCTTAGTTGCCAACTATGTGTGGTCATTATTGAGCAAGTGAGCTTCGTGGTGCCCTCAGAAGCTGTGGAAAGTTGAGTTCTGTAATGCCTGAGTCATTAGCTTCAAGAGGATGTTAATTCACATGGCCTTAGACTCTAGCTTCTCTCCTGGATGGGGTGGTGGTGGGAGGGAAGAAGGTAACTAATGAACTATAGAAACCTATCATGTGGCTTTACATTGGTCAACACTCAGCTCTGCTTCTCCTGCCATCCTCCAACACCTGAGCCCCTCTTGCAAGATTTACTTTGGGTCTTTTGTTGAGGAACCTGTTGCTTTACAGTCTTGCTTGATTTTTTTATATTAAGCTTGTTGACACCTTGATACTCTTGCTGGGTTTCTGTGGCTATCCTGTCTTGCATCTAGGCATCTTTGAATGGCTGTTCTATATATCCAGGCAGGCATTGTACAGGAGTAGCTGAGAGTTCTATATCTTCATCTGAAGGCTGCTAGCAGAATACTGGTTTCCAGGCAGCTAGGATGAGGGTCTTAAAGCCCATGCCCACAGTAACACATCTACTTCAACAAGACCACACCTACTCTAACAGGGCCACACCTAATAGTGACACTCCCTAGGCCGAGCATATACAAACTACCAGATTCCACTCTCTGAACCCCATAGGCTTGTTCAAACACATGATTCTATAATCCCTAAAGCAAGACAGGAAATCAGCTGGGCAAACTCCAAACTCTGCATCTCTATGTCTGGTGTTAAAGTGGTCTTCAGATTTCCAACTCCTTTTTTTTTTTTTTTTCATCTTTGCTAACTGCAACACACTTCTTTCACCTGGGTTGGATCTGCTCCCCGTTAGCAGCTTTTCTCAGCAGATAGACCATAACTCTGGCATCTCAAACATCTTGGGGTCTCCAAGGCAACTTCAGTGTTATAGCATCTTGTTTCAATGTCTGGCATCCACATATGATCTTCTGGGTTCCCCCAAAGGCTAGCCTCCAGATGTTTGAGCCCCAACAGAATGAATTAAAACTTTTATTCGCTCTTAGGAAGAATAATACAGTAGATCGTGAGAAAATTCAGGACATATCTAATACAAGGGAAGCGCTGGGTGACTGTCACCTGACTTTCTGAGTCAGTGGCACGGAGGAGCTCAGGACAGCACACCCAGGCTCCTGACATTTGGTTCCCTCCTTCTTTGTACTGTGGGTTCTAATACAGTACCTTTTGGTGAGAACTCCCTTGTGAATGGCTGAAGAATCCCAACTTGTCGCCTTGGCTATTCCATAGAAGTTTTACATGGAGCCACATGTCACTAAAGTTCTATTTGCTGGATTGTAGGACACTGTTCTCAGAGCATGACAGCCATTACCATCGTCATCAGAGCAGCAGTGACTTTATGGGAGTCTCAAGATCAGGCCTGGTGACCTCTCATGGAAAGCAGAGTTCTCAGACGGTCACCTGAGACCTCAGCCATTCCCTCCTGCACCTCCTTGCCTGGTGAACATTGCTCTGCCCCAAATGTATCTACTCTTGGAGTCTTGGGAGGTGGCAGAGTATGCAGAGTGGGGAAGGTTAACAGAAGCCAAGGACTCTCTGCAGCTATGGGGAATTCATCATCCATGCTGGGTTGAGACTTTTCAGTGTTGTGGTTGTTTGGGGTCCCACACACTCCTCCTATAAGTGGGTATTATTGGAATCGGGGGTGTGGCCTACTTGGAGGAAGTGAGAGGGTCACAGTATTGGCTGGTTTTGTGTGCCAGCTCCACACAAGCTGGAGTTATCACAGAGAAAGGAGCCTCCATTGAGGAAACACCTCCATGAGATCCAGCTGTAAGGTATTTTCTCAATTAGTGATCAAGGGGGAAGGGCCTGTTGTGGGTGGTGCCATCCCTGGGCTGGTAGTCCTGGGTTCTATAAGAAAGCAAGCTGAGCAAGCTAGTGGAGGCAAACCAGTAAGCATCATTCCTCCATGGCCTCTGCATCAGCTCCTGTCTCCAAGTTCCTGCCTTGTGTGAGTTCCTGTCCTGACTTCCTTTAGTGATGAACAGCAACATGAAAGTGTAAGTTGAATAAACCCTTTCCTCTCCAACTTGCTTCCTGGTCATGATGTTTTGTGCAAGAATACAAACCCTGATTAAGGCAATCATGTTACCTTGGTCTTTTCCTGTCTTCCTTTCTCTCCCTCCACCACATGTTCATAGTATCATGATGTTCTACCGAAACTATGAAGCCAAGTCCCCACAGACTGCTTATCCCATGAAAGGTATGAGTCTAAATAAATTCTCCCTGTCTTAAGTGGGTTGTGTCAGATGTCTTATCACAGTGACACAAAAGTAACTTAAACAGCAGCATTTATTACTTATCAAGGCAAACACCCCCAGAGCATCTCTGTATTAGTATCTTGTCTTCCCGCTGTGACAAAGTCTCTGACAGTGGCAACAAGGAAGGAAGGAAGGAAAGAAGGAAGGAAGGAAGGAAGGAAGGAAGGAAGGAAGGAAGGAAGGAAGGAAGGAAAGAAGGGTCTATTTCAGCTCCCATTTGGAGGTAGAGTTCTTGGCAGCAGGGAAGCTGGGGCTTGAGCAGCTGGGCCATGTTCATCAGCAGCCAGGAAGCAGGGGAGGGGGTGGGGGATGCTGGCCATGTCTAGGGCTTCCCAGTTCAACCTAATCTAGAAACTTCCTCATAGGTACCCTCAGAGATTTTCTCTTGGGTGACTCTAGATCCTGTTGAAAATTTATGTTAACTACCATAATCTCCAATACCACCCTTCTTTTCAACATTGTTTAGAGTATGAGTTGATCAATAAAGTTTATGCTTCATATCTCTGACTAAGAAGCCAGAGAATGCTGGGCGTGGTGGTGCACGCCTTTAATCCCAGCACTTGGGAGGCAGAGGCAGGCAGATTTCTGAGTTCGAGGCCAGCCTGGACTACAAAGTGAGTTCCAGGACAGCCAGGGCTACACAGAGAAGCCCTGTCTCGAAAAACTAAAACCAGCAGGGCTGGAGAGATGGCTCAGTGGTTAAGAGTGCCAACTGCTCTTCCAAAGGTCCTGAGTTCAAATCCCAGCAACCACATGGTGGCTCACAACCCTCCATAACGAAATCTGATGCCCTCTTCTGGAGTGTCTGAAGACAGCTACAGTGTACTTACATATAATAAATAAATACATGTTTTAAAAAAAAAGAATAGAAAAGAAAAATAGAAAAGAAGCTGATGTTTCAATTTTTTATGTGTTAGCCAAATTCTTGGTAATGAATACATATTCATCTTATTTGCTTTTTAAAAATACTTTATTTTCTAACTCCTCTGGGCTGGGGGAATGGGGTACCACAAGAGAGAAGGAGTCAGATACCCTGTAACTGAATTTATAGGCAGCTATTAGCCCACCAGTGTGGGTGCTGGAACCAAACTCAGATTCTCTGCAAGAGCAGGTGTTATGAGCTATCTCTCCCCCTGTCCATATTTTCTTTAAATCATAGAAGAGTAACACTGTAGCTGAGGCTGGCCTTAAATTGACAGCAATCCTCCTGCCTCAGTCTCCTCTAAGCAGTGGAATTACAAGTATGATCTATCATACCAGCCAAGAAAGAACCATTTTAGAGCAACATAGTACATAAACCATGTTGAGATTTCTGTGGAAAATATGCCAGGCAATGAAATTGAAGCCACAGAGAAAGATTAGACCATTGGAGTCATCAGGGCAGGTGCTGATGCTATGGAAAAAGGACCCAAGGGTGATTAAATTACAGCCTTGATGGAGAGCGTGGCGAGGAGTGGAAAGATAATGCCTATTTTTTCCTTCTACGTAAAAACACATGACAAGAAGGTGAGCCAGACTCTCGAAGCCGCTGATTCAGAGTCTTGGGTTGTTGAGTGATTCCAGAATAAACCCCATAGGGTGTGTCTCTTGGAAAGATCCAGGCAGGGTACATGAACCAGAGAAAGACCAGAGAGCAAGGGCAGAGGCATGTCTTTGAGACAAAACTCAGGAGGAAACCTCTTAGTTCTGCAGTAGTGTGCTTACAAGACTGGGTATGAGGGTGCATAGCATGGAAGGGACCAGGGGCTGGCAAATACTTGTTATCAAAATGGAACTTTTCCCTGAGTCAGAGTAACCTTTCACAGAGGCAGAAGGTGATGGATAGAAACTTGTAGATTAACCCTGTTTCACCTACGACTGCTCTGCAAATACTGCCTTCTTATCTCTCCCAATCCCAACAACATTTTGAATGCTTCTAAAAATCACTTCTGTACAATGTTATCTAGTCATTCTTAAATAATTAAAAAAATTCATTCTATTGAAGAAGTGCCTTATCCCTATAATTAAAAAGAAAAGGTCTGAGAGTTTTACCCCAACTCCCGTTCAGACCTGCCTGGCCCAGGGCAGGGCAGGGGCTGGCTTTAGGATTGTTGGAATGTGTTCCAAGCCTTCCTTGCCTCTCCTCATTGAGCCCACTCTGCATCCTGGTATCTTAACCTGCAGTTCCTAACCACAGTGCTTTCCAGAACAGCCCTAGGGAAGAATGGTGTGCTCCCTGAATGTCTGCAGGGATTTAGTCTCAATGATGGGATGAAAGGTAGGTCCCCTGAGCCGGGCTTGAGACTGAGACCAAAGGCAGACAGTGGGATGTGCTTGGCCCTCATTCTGCTTTCCCTGCTGGAGGCAGAGAGCCCTGTGTAGGAAAGCATGAGCCTGGTCCTGTCTAAAGCCAGCTTCCTGGCTTGTGGAGGTTGTCCCATTAATCTACTTGTCCCTCTGCCCAAGTTACAGGTACTTGAAGGAGGGTCTGGGAGACTTGGATGAGAAATGGGCTGGAAGGCTAAGGTCAGGAACCTCCAGTCAACCTTTCTCTCAAATGTGAGCCCCTAAGGGCACAGGAACTACATTTCCTCAGCTATTTCTCTTCAGTGAGATCTTTTCAGTGACCTCTCTCACCCCTTGATAACAGTCTCCCTATCCCTCCCCTTCTCTCCTTCCTTCCTCTTCATCGTCTTCCTCTTCCTCCTCCTCTTGAGACAGGGTTTCACTATGCAGACTAGGCCAGCCTCTAACTCACAGAGATGTCCCCTGTCTCTGCTTCTGAGTGCTGAGGGGAAAGATGTATACCACAAAGCCCAGTGTGTCTATTAGCAGAAAATACTGGCCAGTCTTGGGGATGGCCTGGCAGGGTTTGAGGGGAAGGCAGACAGAACAGGGGCAAGGTCTGTGAGGGCATGCATTCCAAGAGCCTCACTTACAGGTACTGTGGGGAACGGGCTCTACGGAGGAGGGGGGCTACTGAAGAGTTTAACTGAGAAGTGCTTAGTGTCCTGAGGAAGGGGAGGGGGTTCTGGGTAGGGAGAGGAGTTAGGAGAATAGGCAGTCCCATGGGGGGGGGAGTAAAAGCTTTTAAATAGATCTGAGTGATTAACACAAGAACAGTCAAGTAACAGGCTGGTTAGACAGCATGGGGTGACATGTGAGATAACTTTCCACTTCCTGTGGGGGCCCCACTCACTTACTGAGATGGATCAGGAGGGAGCCTATAATATCGACCATATTGGGGACGAGACTGACTGTGGGCAGAACTCTGGAACTCTGAAGTAATTAAGATAGGAGGAACCTGGGAAGGAGTACCATGCCTGGAAGAAGACTAGGAAATTGGTATCACGAGGCCCTTTGAAGGGTTGCTGATGGTGGTCAGGGATCAGTTAATAGCATTTGGTGATCCTCCAGAGACACTTTCTGCAGAGGTGGGAAGAGCACAGTCTGGAAGGGCCTTCCCTTCCAGAAGTCATGGGGGGGGGGGTGGTCCTCAGCTGGAAGGAGGCAGTATGGAGGTCTGTGGAGGCAGTGCGGGCAGTGCACTCTTCCAATGATGGAGAAAGCAGATTTGGGGCTTCTGGACCCTAGAAGGAGGAACCAAGCGACTTTCGTTTGCAACAGTGGGCAACGACTTCCAAAGTTGTAATTGTGGTTCATTTCTCTGAATAGATTGCATATAATGCCAGGTACGGGTTATAAATTAACTTTCATAAGCGCGAATGACAGGGAAAAATATTTCCTGGGGCACCTGTGGAAAATACACTTATTTATCTGGGTCAGCTGGGAGGTGGAGGCAGGAGGATTAGGGGCATAAGGTCATTCTTGACTACATACCAAGTTTGAAGCCTGCTTGGGCTACTTTGACTCTGTATTCAAACCAAACCAAACCAAACCAAACCAAACCAAACCAAACCAACCAAACCAAGCAAAGAAGCAATGTCTCCATTCCTTTAAAATAGAGGGAAGGGCGTCCAAGCCACTTCAGCACCTGCAACTCTTCCCACACTGCCCTCCAGGAGGCGTGGCCACCAGAGGCACCGCCCACCACACGACCACGTGACCTGTCAGTTCCTGAGTCCCAGGAAGATGGCCGCCGGGCGTGGTGCGGGCATAGCTGTGTGCTCTCGGCGTCGCGTCCTCTGACAAGGTCTGCCGCGCTGCGAGCCGGTTCTGCAGAGCTGAGGGCGCCGTCCTCGGCCAGGCCGTGACACTGTCAGTGCGGAGGCGGAGAGGGCGGGTGAGGCAGAGCGACTGAGGGTCGGGGGTGGGGGGGATGGGAGGGGACGAGTCTGTCGGTGGCACCGGAGACGGGGAGGGGGACCGGGATCGGAGGCTGGGTGAGGGGCGTCCGGGCCGAGAGGGCGAGGTCGGTGCAGCCGAGCGCGGAAGGCAGTCGCTCCGGTGCGGCGTTCTCCGGTGGGCCCTGGCGAGGACTCGAGGCCCAGGCCACTTTCCTTGCTGTCACACCCATCACTTAGAGCCGCAGCCGGTGCCCCTGAGGCTTACCTTCTTGGTTGCTTTGATTCCCAGGGAGAAGTTGTTTTCTTCTGTGCTTTCTTCGCCGAACCCACTGCCCCCATTGTCCTGTGCAGGCTTTTAAACGCCTTGCAAGATACCGGCACCCCCCCCCCCCCATTAGAACGCGTCCGTGTTTGCTTTGTGGGGATTTGTAATTTTTTTTCCCTAGGTTGTCTTCACGTCTAGAAAGGTTTAAGCCATTTTAGACCATTTTCTCATTAATGGCTGTTTGTGGAGCTCTCTGCTCCCTAGAGGTGCTTGCTAAAAATGCACCGCTTTTGCTTTTCAGAGCTTCCCATTCCTTGGTGTGGGGTGTGGCTGAGGAAAAACCTCTTGGAGGTGATTCTGATGGGTTAGTCCCCCCTGCTTTTTTTTTTTTTTTCCCCCCCCCGCTACGGAAAAACAAGACGTCTACGGTAAAAAGGAAAAGACACATAATTTATCTTTAAGGGCGGTTGGGTGTCTGGTTCAGAGCTAAGACTGGAAATGCTGTGGCGAGGTGTATTCTTTGTTCTCAAGCTTTACAAGGGCAGTCAGTCAGTCTGCTTGATCCGAGCGATCTGGGGGTCCTTGTTAAAAATTTGTTTCTGAGCATCACCACAGGCCTGCCAAAATGGGACTCATTGGGTCAGGAGACAAACAATTGCACACCAGTTTGAGAATCCTTTTAAACACTCTGAGAATGGTTTTCAGACTTCTCTTTGGCATCTTGTTTCCATAAATTCCTTTTTCTTTTTCATTTCCTTTTCTATCTTTCCTCTTTCCTTCTCTCTCTCCCTCCCTCCCTTCCTCCTCTTCTTCCTCCTCCTCCCCCCTTCCCCCCTTCCCCCCTCTCTCCCTGGTCTTTTTTTTTTTTTAAGATTTATTTATTTACTATATGTAAGTACACTGTAGCTGTCTTCAGACACTCCAGAAGAGGGAGTCAGATCTTGTTACGGATGGTTGTGAACCACCATGTGGTTGCTGGGATTTGAACTCCGGACCTTCGGAAGAGCAGTTGGGTGCTCTTACCCACTGAGCCACCTCACCAGCCCCCTGGTCTTCTTAATATGTGGCCCTGGTCTGCTTGGAACTGATAGAGATCAGCCTGCGTCTGCCTCCCAGGCCCCTGTGCCACCACTTCATTCTTCAGTCCAGCTCTTTAAGGGCATCCCCACAGCCCCCATCAATACTAAGGTGGCTGGTTGGAGGGGCAGACACATGTAAGGAAATCCCTGGTGGCTGGTTGGAGGGGCAGACACATGTAACGAAATCCCTGCTGCCTTCTCTCCTAGACTTTCCCATCTCCTCCCACCTCCCCTCTCTTCTTTCCCTTCTGTCCCTGCACGAATGGGTGCTCTTTCTCTGGTGTTCATGACAACAACACTAACATCGGTTTTCTTTCCCAGTCACGTGGTCGTTTATTATTCTTTTCATCTAGAGTATCTCTGGATATTTTTTTCTGCCCAAAATTCAAACTTGGGGAATTCCATTTTGTTAAACGGAATGTCTTGCATTTCTTCTCCACTTTAATTGCCTGATTCCTTTCCTGTGGACTGTCTGGTTCGGTCCCTAACTCATGCCTAGAGTTGTGATTCTTTTTTTTTTTTCTTTAATCTGTGTTGTGTATGCATACACCGCTAAACTATATTTTTCTATGATCCCGTGTGAGCCTGCCATTCCCCCTTTCCAGCTTTTGTTGAAGAATGTCAGTTTTATTTTTCTCCACTGAATTCCTGAATGTTTCGAAGGCGCAAGGAGAAACCTTGGGGAAAGGACGCTTCCGGGAGCGAGGAGAGGTCAGAATGCTGGGTAGCTTCATGATCTGTGTCTCAGGGGCCACGCTTAGGCCTTACTTAGGAAGAGTCAGCTCTCTGTTCATAGCTGTAAGCTCATTCTCTGATGATTGTGATTTTACTTACACATCATCAATAGTGACCTGGACAGTTTTTTTTTTTTTTTTAAAGATGCATTTATTGCATTTATATGAGTACACTGTCACTTTCTTCAGACACATCAGGAGAGGGCACCAGATCGCATTACAGATGGTTGTGAGCCACCATGTGGTTGCTGGGAATTGAACTCAGGACCTCTGGAAGAGCAGTCAGTCAGTGCTCTTAACCACTGAGCCATCTCTCCAGCCCTGACCTGGACAGTTTTAATTCCATTTCTGGACTGGCCCAGCTTATCTTTTGAGTTTCACATGTACAGATTGTTGGCATAGCCCTGCGTGCGGCTGATGGTAGAGAGCATGCTGTTGAGGGTGACAGGACCCTCTCTGTGGACAAAGACACCCAAAAGAGGCATCCTTTATGTGCCTATGTAGTTACTCAACTTGACCATTCCCTCATGAGATCCTGCTTGTTCTAGGCCTGTAATGGGTTCTGAGGACATCACAGTGGAGGCAGACTGTAAGCTTAAAGAGACACATATCTAAGCCATTGTGGACATTGAAGCCATAGCTGTCACTTGTCTGCAAGGTATGTTTTGGATTATTGGGAGTATAAATGCTGGCATTACAGGTTGATGAACATGGGCAAACTCATGATTTTACCAACACTGGGTTGGCTCTACCATAAGCCAGGCCCTTCTCCAGCTGTTAGAAACTAAGCAGTGAACAGAGGCCTGATTCTTACTGAACTCCTCGTTGGAGTAGCGAAAGCAGGTAAATAAGTAAAGGGTGCGTTGAGTCATCTAAACACTGTCCTGAAGAAAGCTGAGTTATGGAATGGTGGTAGTGGTGGGAGGCAAGAGCCGTTTTATACTTAGAGGCTGGGGGTGCTCTGATCAGGTAACATTTGTATGGAAACTCAAGATGGCTTGAGTAAAGTGGAGACCGGTAGGAGATGAACCTAGGAGAAGGGGCAGGTTAAGCAAAGCTGGAGCTAGGAGTGCCATGCAGGAATGTGATACTGGCTTTTATTCTAGCGCTGAACAGTGTTAGCATTTTAAATAGTTGTAATGCTGCTTGTGTGGTTTTTAGACCCCTCCTTTCATATAGCAGAAGCATTTTCAGTCAGTACAGTTTTTTTTTGAAACATTTGATGACAGTCTATCAATCCCCTGTGCAAATTTGTCCACAGTTTGTATATCCCTAGGTTTAAAATATGTATGCTTGAGTTTGTGTATACTATTTGCATGTAGGTACCCTGGGAAGCAGGCTCCCCTGGAACTAGAGTTGTAAGCGATTGTGAGCAGGGAATTGAACCCAGGTCCGCTGCAAAAGCAGTAGGTGTGCTTCTTCCTCAGACTTGTGGTCTTGTGGATCTTTGTCCAAGATGTAAGATTCCTGGTGTTAGAATTGCTTCCTAGGTGTGAAATTATTGGGTCACCTAACTTTTAAAAAATAAAGCATATTGATATAATTAATCTATGTGTTATAAAATGTACCTTTGAACTATGGTTTTGAATTTTGACAGGTTCATGTGATTATGTAACACCAGCACAGTCAAGAAAGGGAATATCTACTAACTCCCCATTCTCCTGCATTCCTATGCAGTGTCTCATCTTCTTTCTTTCTTTCTTTCTTTTTCTTTTTCTTTTTCTTTTTTTTTTTTTTTTTTTTTTTTTTTTTTTTTTTTTTTTTTTTTTTTTTTTTTTTTTTTTTTTTTTTTTTTTTTTTTTTTTTTTTGGTTTTTCGAGACAGGGTTTCTCTGTATAGCCTTGGCTGTCCTGGAACTCACTTTGTAGACCAGGCTGGCTTCGAACTCAGAAATCTGCCTGCCTCTCTGCCTCTCAAGTGCTGGGATTAATGGTGTGCGCCACCACTGCCTGGCTTGTCTTTTTTCTTATACCCTAGTGTCTTAGTTAGGGTTTTACTGCTGTGAACAGACACTATGACCAAGGCAAGTCTCATAAAAAACAACATGTAATTAGGGCTGGCTTACAGGTTCAGAGGTTCAGTCCATTATCATCAAGGTGGGAGCATGGCAGTATCNAGGCAGGCATGGCGCAGGCAGAGCTGAGAGTTCTATGTCTTCATCCAAAGGCTGCTAGTGGAAGACTGACCTAGGATGAAAGTATTAAGCCCACACCCACAGTGACACACCTAGTCCAACAAGGTCACACCTATTCCAACAAGGCCACAACTCCAAATTGTGTCACTCCCTGGTCCAAGAATATACAAACCATCACATCCTAGCAAATCCTAATGTGTTCCTGTTTGGTCTATGTGGTTCTTGTTCTAGGAGATTATATTTGCATGGACTCACATTGTGTAATAATAATATCTACCTCCTGGTTCCCAAGGTAGAGAGTACTTCCTGCATATAAAACATGAACCCTATCAGGACCCCAGAATTCTTAGCTCCTCACAGCATCAACTCAGTTAAGTCCCATAAGCTCAGCAAGTTCTAATGCCATCTTCTAAATCCAGCATGATGGGGACAGTAGTACAGTCAACCCAGACCATCTGTGAGCCTGTGGGACCCAGTCAGCCAGGCTGCAGGCACATGCCTGTAATCACGTCACTGGGAGGCAGAGGCAGAAACAGAAGCTGAAGCAGGAGGATCTAGTTTGAGGCCCGCCTAATGGATGTATTAAGATCCTGTTTCAAAACCATACAAACAAAAACTAAACCAATTCAACAAAACAAACACAGACAGGCAGGCAGACAAAAGAACAAGTTACCTGTTCCAGAGTAGGTTGAAAGGAACAACTTAATTCTCTTAGCAGAAGTAAAGTTTTTTATTTTGATGAGCCAACCCTGCTCTATCAGATTTCTCCTTTTTGATATACTGTGCTTTCACTTTTGTGTCAAAGCAGTTTTCTTACTCATAGGAAACAGAGACAGTGTGCTTTCTTGCAGCAGTTTTGTGCTTTGGGTGTTAGTTATATTTAGGTTAGTTTTCGGTTAGAACTTGTATAGTGGGCACAGTAAGGGCTGAAGGTTTTGCATTTAGATGTCCCGTGAGCAGACTACTTAAACAGCTTTAGAATATACTTATTTATCCTCTGACAGTTTAATGTATGCATACAGTATATCTTGTATACTTACCCCACCCCCTCCAATTCCTCCAGATGCCCTCCACAGTTCTGCTTTTCCAAACTTACATCCCAGTTCTGGTGGTGCGCCTCAAGCAAACAGGATCCTTTCTAGTGGTGGAGGCTGGTAGAGAGCTAGGAGGTGGCCAAGGGGTGGGTGCAGGGTTACTGTAGGGCAGCTGAGCTTACTGCGTTCATACTCTCCATGGTGGTTGGAACTGCTCACTGCACGGCCTGCAAGAGTGAGGAACCGACTGTGTGTGTGCCTGATGACAAAGAGACATTTAGCAGACAAGCTGAGCATAGATGCCTGGGTGGGATAGTACATGGTCATGTAGTGAAGGGTCTGAGGGAGCTGTAGGATGTGGGGCACGTAGGTGTTAAAGAAGAGAGAAGCCACACCACTTACAGTCCTCCGCTGAGAGGAAAGCATTTGATTTTTCCCTCTTCTGAGAAACCATTGGCGGGCTTTAAGTGAAGGCCTTCAGTCCAACTTAATAAGATTTTAGTACACATTTCAGCGACAGTGTCAGCCACCTGCATGCTGGTCAAAGATGCAGATTCAGGGACCCCTACCCAGACCTACTAAGTCGAGGCTCTGAGAGGAGGGCCCAGGGATCTGTGCTTTAAGCCCTACCAGTGAGTCTGATGCATGTTTACCTAAAGGTTCTTTTCTATTTTTGATTGATAAATATTAATTGTATATACTTATATGTTTTATGGTCTAGTGTTTCCATGTGTGCATGCATTATGGAATGATCAACTCAGGCTAATTAACTTGTTCATCACTTCATACCCTTATAATTTCTTTGATATGAGGACATTCAAAATCGACCCCATTGGCTACTTGAAAAATATATTATTGATAAATCAAAGATACAGACTACAGAACCTTTTGCCCTGGTCTGACTAAAACTTTGTAGTGTTGGACCATCATCCCCTTTTCTGTGCATCCTCACACTCCTGTAGAATCTCCTAGCTTGTTTAGAAGCTCACTGTGAATGCATCCTAGTCAGAGCGGGCCAGAGAGGCTGAGTGGAAACTAGTTAGGAAGCTGTGAGATACATCAGGATGACTTGTACTGGGCTGGTAGTCATGGAGGCAGCGAGCAATAGATATGAGAGCCACATAGGGCTTGCTATATTCCACTAGGCAATGTATTGGATTCAGTATCAGGTGAGGAGGGCTAAGCCACAGGTCATTCCAAGCCCTGGGCCCTAGAAGCTGGAGGATCTAGGATCTGGAGCTGCCGTGACATGAGGTGGGGTAAGCAATAGGCATAGCACCACCTCCCTTGTACTTGGGGTAATGGTGATGAAGCGTGGGGTGCATCTGGCTTGGATTTTGGATGAAATAAGTCTGATATGCACTGTGAGTCAGGGAAAAGACATCTTGCCTGCATTTTGATAGTTGGGATGTTGGGATTTTTAAAATATCTCTACCATTGGAAGTGTGTCTGAACACATTTAAGGGTAAAACTGAAGTATATTTGGTGACAACTTAGTTTTTGTTGTTGTTGTTAACAACTTAGTTCATTTCTAACCAGAATGTACATTTTATCTGACTTGTTTTTACAGGTAAATTAAAGTCGGCTATAGATTTCTGTGAAAATGTCGGTCCTTATATCACAGAGTGTGATAAATTATGTGGAAGAAGAGAATATTCCTGCTCTGAAAGCTCTTCTTGAGAAGTGCAAGGATGTAGATGAGAGGAACGAGGTAAGGCTGAGACTAAACTCTTCATGGATGTGCAGACTGCTCTGTGTACACGGTGCTGTGCTCTGGGTAAAGGTGGGAGGGGCAGGCAGTTTCCCCTTTTCTAGCGGATGGACTCATGATGTGACTTCCTGTGGAAAGGATTTCACTCTGTGTTTTGAAAGCTCTTTAAAAAAAAAAAAAGATTTATTTATTTATTATATGCAAGAACACTGTAGCTGTCTTCAGACACTCCAGAAGAGGGCGTCAGATCTCATTATGGATGGTCGTGAGCCACCATGTGGTTGCTGGGATTTGAACTCAGGAACTTCAGAAGAGCCGTCAGTGCTCTTAACCACTGAGCCATCTCTCCAGCCCCTTTGAAAGCTCTTTTTAGCTCATATGAGTTGTTGAATGTTGAATTTAGGCTTGTTGACATTTTTCTGTGATGAGATAGTAAATACTCAGGAGGATTGATTCCTGAAAGCCAGAGTGCCTCTGGGAGACTCTGTAGAGTGCCTGGCCCTCCTCTTTCTTCCAGGTAAACAGGATTAAATCTTTTTTCATTGAAGTCATTTCCCTTGTTCATTCCACTTACATTTGGATTTTACATGCTGCATGTTTTAGAGAATATTATATAAGTTATGTTACTGTTAAATAATTAGTAAATGTTAGCTTATCTTAGATATTTCTGTTAGGTGGTATGAGCAAAAACAATGCTTATATTTCATCAGATGTAATATGATGGCTGAAAACTATTTGCTAGGACATTTTAGAAATAATAAACTTTGACAGTTAAAGACAGGACAGCAAGCTTAGCTCCTCAGCTCAGCTGGGGATACCCTCCCTGGGAGCCGCACCACCTCTGCTGAGGAGGCGGCCTCAGAGTTGTAAAGTTCCTGAGCTCCTGGGTCTCAGGATATGCTTCCCCTGTGTACTGGCTAGTTTTGTGTCAACTTGACACAGGTTGGAGTTATCCCAGAGAAAGGAGTTTCAGTTGGGGAAATGCCTCCAAGAGATCCAGCTGTAAGGCATTTTCTCAATTAGTGATCAAGGAGGAGGTCCCCTTGTGGGTGGTGCCATCTCTGGGCTGGTAGTCTTGGGTTCTATAAGAGAGCAGGCTGAGCAAGCCAGGGGAGGCAAGACAATAAAGAACATCCCTCCATGGCCTCTGCATCAGCTCCTGCTTCCTGACCTGTTTGAGTTCCAGTCCTGACTTTCTTTGATGATAACAGCAGTGTGGAAATGTAAGCTAAATAAACCCTTTCCTCCCCAACTTGCTTCTTGGTCATGATGTTTTGTCCAGGAATAGAAACCCTGACTAAGACACCCTGGGACACTGTCCCACCTCAAAGCTGTGTGGTTCCCAGGTACCTGAGTCTCAGGATACCCTTCCATCTGAGGAAAAACACTTACAGATACTCCACTGGAAAAAAACTGGTTTTCCCTTTGCCAAGCTGGTACCAACTGATAGTGACTTCTTGGTTAGATGTAGAAGCTGTGTCTACTTTGACCTCTTAGTTCTGGGACCCCATCTGGCTTGAACCTGTCTAGGGCTTGTGCATGCTGCTACAGTTTCTGTGAGTTCATCTTGCACATTGCTTTTTAGAATGGCCAGTTAACAAATTTAATGCTCAAATGATAGACTTTTCCACTTGAAAAATCTGTTCATGTGTGGTACCTCAGTATAATTTAATGTCATCACTGTAAGAATACCAGTGTTTATGTGATTTACTTTCTATACCAGTATTTATGCTTAACTCTTTTTTTTCTTTTTTCAATTTTTATTAGGTATTTACTTCATTTACATTTCAAATGCTATCCCGAAAGTCC